>NW_006408615.1:8505740-8521980 GCF_000296735.1 Chrysochloris asiatica | reverse complement strand
CAACAACATTATCCATCTAAATGTGCAGTCAGCTGTCCTTCCATTCATCCAATCTGTTTATCTGTGGAGTGCCGTCGAGTTGGTTCCGACCCATAGCGACCCTGTATTGGGTTTCCAAGGAGCAGCTGGTGGGTTTGAACTGCCAAACTTGTGGCTAGCAGTCCAGTGCTTATCTTACAGTGCCATATCAGGACTCTTTTTATCTAGTCAAGGGTATCCATATGTCAAACATTCATCCAGCCATTCATTCATCTAAATATTCGGTTAGCCATCCGTACTTATTCATTCATTCTATTGGGTCTAACCATTTATTCATATATGCATTGATCCAATCACCTACTCATCTATACAAATATACATGTAAACACATTCATCCATCCATTGAGATACCTATCCACATCAATTTGGCCAAAAACATCTACTCATTCATCTATCCAAACCTCATTCACCCACCCATCCACTTTTTCAAGCTCATTCAAATAGCTTACAAAATGCATACAATAATATTTTTAGAAAGTAGAAAAAGTTAGGACAAAAAAAAAAAAAAAAGTCAGGCACAAGGATTGAAAATCAGATAAAGCCAGTGACAGTATATGTGTAGAAATACATTAGTAAAGTTTGTTACAATAACTAAAGGCAGGCCTCCAATGATTCTGAGTTTCCTAGAAGCCAAAGCAAAGAAGGAAACATAGTTGTAGATTAACCCCATCTAAAAAAATGTAATTTAACAAGTTCCTTTTCTGGTGGCAAAGTCTGAGAAAAATGTCCCTCTCCCTGATTAGATATTAGACACCCAAATTTGCTTGGCATTGTTGCTGTTGTTACTATAAGCACCCTTGTCACTATAAAAATGATAAATCAGTTGATCACTATACTCATAAGAAAGGAACACTGGTATGGTGGGTTAGGCATTGGCCTACTAACCACAAGGCTGGTGGTTCAAACTCACCCGTCACTCTGCAGGAGTAAAACGAGGCTGTCCACTCCCGTAAAAATGGACAGTATCAGAAACCCTATAGAGGGTCACTATAAGTTGAAATCGACTTGATGACAGTTTGTTTGTTTTTACGGTTTATATCCATAAGAAGGAGCCCTGGTAGTGCAGTGGTTAAAGCAGTGGATGCTAACAGAAAGTTTGTTAGTTTGAACCCACCAGATGCCTCTGTTAAGACTGCCCCCTTGGGAGCCCTTTGGAAGCAGCTCTACTCTGTCCTTTAGACTACTATGGGCTGGAATCAACTCAGTGGCACAGGTTTGGGTTTGGGGTTTTGGTTGGCCCTTAAGGCATTATAAAGAGATCACCAAATTGTCCATAACACAACTCTTGTCTTTTGCTAACTCAACTCCTCAAAAGGTGGGTCCCAGCAGATGCCAGTTATGTGGGGATGTGCACTGTACGCATTTCTTCTCTGGATGCACCCCCAAGAGACACCCCAGTCCTTCTGTTCCCTGAGCCTGAAATGCTCTCCCAGCTCCAGAGCCAGCCAGCCTTTCCACTCGTGCCCTGGAGAGAAGAAGCCCACTCACAAGCCAAACACCCCACCCCATTATCTGTTTGTGCCTTGAATGTGAATTTTTTGAATCTCCATGAGCCTCTTTCTTTAATATATATGAGATCAGCATACAAACAAACATGTTAAAAAGTGTCTGCAAGAAGTAAGGGATTTGTTCTTGTCAAAACACATCTGGGCACCCCCACCCCTGGAGGAGGCCCAATGGGCCCCCAAGCCTCCCATTGTGCCAGGTTATTCTTTAAGGACCAGAGAAGGGTGCCCAGCATGGGGTGGGGGGATGGAGGAGGCATAAAGGGGCAGATGAAGAGCTGTCTCTCCTGTTTTCTGTTAGGAGAAACCCCAGTCCCTTTTTTTCCCCTTAAACTTTTTATTGTGAATTGAGTGAAGGTTTACAGAGCAGATCATCAGATTTACATTCAACACATTATATCCTTTGCTTCATTACAGTGATTGTAATCCTTTCCATGCACATCACTTAACTGTACTTGCCTCTATTCACTTTAATGATTGCATTCCTCCCTGCATCGCCTGCTACCTTCATCTTTTCTCTACCAGTCTCCCTATTGTTGTAGATTGCCTGCCCTGTTGATTGTGTTAACATGCCTACCCTCTAGTCCATGGGGAAATTTTCCTGCTTCACTCACTCCCCCATAACCATCATAGAATTTTTCTTTTTTTTCATTAAGAGAATCTTTTCCTAACTTTTTACAACATGGGTCTCATACAATATTTGTCCTTTTGTGATTAATTGTGGCTCTGTGGGATGAAGCAAGGACTGCAAGTTCAGTCTGAACCATAGGTTGGCGGTTCAAACTCACCAGCCTCTCCTTGGAAACCCTATACAGGGTTGCTATGAGTTGAAGCCAATGTGAAGGCACTTCACAACAACAACAATTTCACTTAGCATAACGTCCAGGGTCATCCATGTCCTGAGGTGTTTTGCAGATTCATTGTTATTCTTCTAAGTTGCATAGTATTCTACTGTGTGTATGCTTAACCTTTCTTCTGTTGACGGGTATTTAGTGAATTACCTTTCTTCTGCAGGTTCAGTGCTGGGGGATGATTCTAGAAATCACCTATCAAGCACAGAGATGCTTATTGGGTTTCTTTTGCAATTCAAGCCAGTGTTTTGTTGGGTCCATGTCTGGCTCAGTCACTGGCCTGAGGGGTGGGTGAGACTTTAGAGAGGGGTCACAGGTGATGGTGCCAGAAGCAGTTCTGCCCCTCAGGTGATCAACTGGCTTCTCAACTTCAGCAAAATGAGAAGAGTCGTTCTGCCGCCGGTCACAAGCAGTTCAAATACATTGTACTGGGTGGGAGGTTGTGTTCATCTGATGCCTATCTGGTTCCCCACTCCTGCTCTGCTGAGCTTTCCAGTCGAAAGCACGTGATTTTACAGACCCAGTCGTCTCTATCACATGATTGCATTTTATAACTAAGTATGGTTATAACTAAGTATGGTAGCTCAGAGCATGATTGGAACTCTGGGTGGTCTTGTTCAGTTTCCACCTAAAACTCGAATCCCCAAGTCCAGCAAAGCTTGTCCCGAGTTTCCAGGATCTGGTGGGTGGGAGGTAAGGCGGAGGTCTCTGCACCCCACAACAGTCCCAGGCTTTCCTGCTTCCTGACCTCTCTGGTTTCCATCATCACCAGACCCCAAGCTCTACCGTTGTTGTTGTTGTTGTCAGGTGCCATCGAGTCGGAACCGACTCATAGTGACCCCATGCACAGCAGAACGAAACAATGTCTGATCCTGGGCCAACCTCACTACCGCTGCCATACTTGACGCCATCAATGATGCCACCTGGCTGATCCATCTCATTAGGGGTCTTCCTCTTTTTCTCTGACCCTCCACCTTACCCAGCATGACATCCTTCTCCAACGATTGTTTCCTCTGGACAATATGTCCAAAGTAGGAGAGACGAAGCTTAGCCATCCTGGCCTCCAAGGAGCACTCTGGCTGCACTTCTTCCCAAACAGATCTATTGGTTCTTTTGGAAGTCCATGGCACTTTCAGTATTCTCCTCCAACACCACAACTCAAAGGCATCAATTCTTCTATGATCCTCCTTATTCACTGTCCAGCTTTCACATCCATATGAGGCTATTGAAAACACAATGGCCTGGGACAGGTGCACCCTAGTCCTCAAGCTGACATCTCTGCTCTTCAACACTTTAAAAAGTTCCTGTGCAGCAGATTTGCCCAGTGCAATACGTCGTCTGATCTCTTGACTGCTGCTTCCGCGAGTGGTGATAGTTGATCCAAGAAGAATGAAGTCCTTGACAACTTGAGCTCTACCGTAGCTCAGTCATATTGCCTCAATGCTTCCAGTCCTCACCACTCCTGACCTGGCCCCCCTGACTTCTCCCCCAGATCCTCCATGACCCCCTTCCTCTCTGACAGCCCAGTCTCAGTGAAGATGCTCAGATATGCACTTAGGGCGAAGAGAAGGCAGAACCAAAACCATCCTTGACGATCCTCCAATTGGCCTTAGTGGATCAGTACAGGATGCGAGGTGACATCTTCCCACTATCGTAAAATGTAACTAGAAATGTCCAGTGTAGTTGTGCATGGGATACACTGTAAACAAATGTCATGAGCAAAACATAATCTGTACCCTTGAACCCACTGCCATCCAGGTGACTCCTACTTGTGTTTTTGTTGTTCAGTGCCATGGAGTTGGTTCCAACTCAGCGACCTGATGGACAACAGAACAAAATGCTGCCTAGACTTGTGCCACCCTCACAACTATTGTCACACTTGAGCTCAGTGCTTCTGCCACTGCATCAATCCATCTCATTGGGGGGGTCTTCCTCTTTTTACTGACCCTCTACTTTACCAAGCATAATGTCCTTCAGGTATTGGTTCCTCCTGATAATATGTCCGAAGTATGAGAGATGAAGTTTGGCCATCTTGGCCTCCAAGGAGCCCTCTGGCTGTACTTCTTCCAACACAGATCTATTGGTTCTTTTGGCAGCCCATGGCACTTTCAATAGTCTCCTCCAACACCACAACTCAAAGGCATCAATTCTTTTATGTTCTTCCTTATTCACTGTCCAGCTTTCGCATGCATATGAGGTTATTGGAAATACCATGGGTTGGGTCAGGCGCACCTTAGTCCTCAAGCTGACATCTCTGCTCTTCAACATTTTAAAGAGGTTTTGTGCAGCTGTTATTGTTGTTGTTAGGTGCCGTCGAGTCAGTACCGACTCATAGTGACTTTATGCACAACGGAATGAAACACTGTCCCGTCCTGTGTCAACCTCATGGTACTTGTTATGTTTGAGTCCATTCCTGCTGCCATTTTGCCAATCCATCTCATTGGGGAGTCTTCCTCCTTTTCACTGACCCTCCATTTTACCAAGTATGATGTCCTTCTCCAAGGACTGGTCCCTCCTGATAAGATGTCTAAAATATGATAGCTGAAATCTGGCCATCCTGGCCTCCAAGGATCATTCTGGCTGTACCTTTACCAATACAGATATATTTGTTCTTTTGGCAGTCCATGGTACTTTTAATTTTCTCCTACAACACCGTAACTCAAGTGCATCAATTCTTCTATGGTCTTCTTTATTCATTTTCCAGTTTTCACATGCATATGAAAAATTCTACCAACTTCTCCAGTCTAATATTGATCAAACATGCAATTAAGATACCTTGGTAATAACTGGTGATTGGAATGGCATCCCATTCATCATCAAAAAGAACATATCAAGATCAGTTATGAAGTACAATGCTGCCTGTAATAGGATAATATCCATACATCTCCAAAGAAGACCAGTTAATACCACTATTGATCAAATTTATGCACCAATCACCAAAGCCAGTGATGATGAAATTGAAGAATTCTACCAACTTCTTCAGTCTGAAATTGATCCAACATGCAATCAAGATGTATTGATCATTACTGGTGATTGGAATGCAAAGGTTAGAAACAAAGAGGAAGGATCAGTCACTGGAAAATATGGTGTTGGTGATAGAAACAATGCTGTCGGTCGCATGATAGAGTTTTGCAAGACCCATGACTTCACTGCAAATACCTTTATTAAATAGCATAAAAACGACTATACACATGGACCTCACCAGATGGAATGCACAGAAATCCAACGGACTACATTGGAGGAAAGAGACAATGGAAAAGCTCCATCTCATCAGCCAAAACAAGACTAGGAGCAGACTGTGGAACAGACCATCAATTGCTCATATGCAAGTTCAGGCTGAAGCTGAAGAAAATGAAAACAAGTCTATGAGAGCCAAAACAGGACTCTGAACACATGCTACCTGAATTTGGAGATCATCTTAAGAACAGATTTGATGAATTAGACACTAATAACTGAAGACCAGAATAACTGTGGGATGACATCGAGAATATCACACAGGAAAAAAGTAAAAAGTCATTAAGAAGACAAGAAAGAAGAAAAGACCGAAATGGATGTCTCATGCAGCAGATGTGCCTAATGCAATATGTTGTTGGATTTCTTGGTTGTTACTTTTATAAGCATTGATGGTGGATCCAAGCAAAATGAAGTCTTTGACTTCAATTTTTTCTCCATTTATCATGATGTTATGTATTAGTCCACTGGTGAGAATTTTTGCTTTCTTTACATTGGGGTGCAACTCATACTGAAGACTCTGGTCTTTGATTTTCATCAGTAAGTATTTTAAGACCTCTTTACTTTCAGAAAGCAAGGTTGTATCATCTGCATATTGCAGGTTGTTAAACGAGTCTTCCTCCAATCCTGATAACATGTTCTTTTTCATAGAATCCAGTTTCTCGGATCATTTGCTCAGCATACAGATTGAATAAGCGTGGCCAAAAAAAATACAACCCTGGTGCCTACCTTTCCTGATTTTAAACCATTCAATATCCCCTTGATCTGTTCTAACTGCTGCTTCTTGGTCTATGTACAGGTTCCTCATGAGCACAATTAAGTGTTCTGCAATATACATTCTGAGACTGCAAATCTTTATGAGAGCAGACAGCCACATTTTGTGGTTAGCAACCCACGCCTAACCCACAGTGCCACCAGGGCTCCTTGCAGCCTTTTAGGTATTTTACTTTTTGCCATGAGCACCCAGCTGAATTTGCTATGGTTAGATACTTAAATTTGGCCCCTGACTAATCGTATGTTCTAACCTGGCTCAGAACCTTCATTTCTTTGTCTGCCTGGTAAACTCTGACCACTAATCAGGGACCAGCCTAAACATCTGGTCTGGCACATCTCAGGTCCCCAGGACTCCCACTGCCTATGAATCCCTAAGTCTCCACCACCAGCGTGAGCCTTGCTCCCTGGTGGCCTGGGCTTGGCACAGACCCAAACTTCCATGGGCTTGTGCTGTCTGGATTGAAGCAACGTGGTGCCTCAGTCTGTCCGAGGACCCTGCAGTGGGCAGTGGCCTGACTGGCAGAGAGCCCATGAGACCCGGCCATGGCATCCTTTAGGGGTAGACCAGCCACGTGGACTCCATCAGCCAAGCAGAGGAGCACCATTCAGGAAGCGTCTTAGAAACAATGTCTTCTGAAGGTGAAGGAGGAGGGGGAGTTGGGCGCTGGTGGCGGAGACTTAGGGATTCATTGGCAGTGGGAGTCCTGGGGACCTGAGATATGCCAGGCCAGATGCTGAGGCCAGATGTTTAGGCTGGTCCCTGAATAGTGGTCAGAGTTTACCAGGCAGAGTTGGGCCATCAAGCATCACTGCCAATTCCACACCTGGCCCTGATGAAGGGGTTTCTGGGAAGTAGGTATGACTAGTGCTCCCATTTTACTGATGAGGAGACTGAGGCATAGCAAGAACCTTGCCTCCTGCCCCCAGCCAGAGCCTGCCTTCCTTGGAGCTACATCCCAGACATGCATGAGATGATTTTTTTTGGTTTTGTTTTTAAGTGCTTCTTGATCCCAAAAGGAGAAAGGTGGGGGACAGATGTCATGTGGATGGTTAAATCATTTTAATCCCAAAGTTGAGGAGCAGTGACAGAGACCTACAAAAGCTTGGGCTAATGGAGGGTTAGAGCTGCGAGTGAAGCATCCAGCTGATGTGAAGTGAGGGATGAGATGCACAAGAACACCCAAACTTGAAGTTAGTACCCATTTGACCTAGCCTCTAGGGCTTCATGATCAGAATTCGACTAGAGGAAGATTAAAAAACAATTTTTGATAAAGGAAATAAGTGTAAATTGCTACAATTTGATGAATGTGATCTATACTTATGGAAGTAGTAGTGCAAAATACTAACTGACAGGGAAGGAGTCTTCACATCAAGTATCAATCCTGTCCCCTCTGTACAAAGGGTACATAGGGACAGGCGACTTAGACACTGACTACCTAAAATGAGGGGCGATAAAGGCACAAAGTGACTGGCTTACAAGTTTTCAAGAGGGAGTTTAGTTAAGAGTGTGTGGGGGAAGGTAGAGTCACCACTGAATAGTTTTCATCTTGTTTAGACGGCTCTGGTGAAAAGAGATGGGGATAAGATTCTTATGATTCAATAATGAGTAATTGTTATCATGACTAATTGCTACTGTCACAACTGTAAAGGTAGAAGTTTTGTAACAAAAACGAGGATGTAGTTAATCTTATAGTCTGGAAACAGAGGACCTTAGGACCATCTAGGGAGAAGAGCATGAGCAGAATGCGGGACCCTATCCAGAGAAGCAGTGACACCAGAGATGGAGGCAGAGACAAGGACATGGAGAGAGGGAGCAGCTGAGAACTCTAGACTCCTGGAAAGAGAAAGGCTGAGTGCTGGCAGCCAAGAGGCAGGCTTGCAGAATGGGTCTTTTTGTTGTTTAAATTATTATATATTACATATTACTGAGTGAGTTTGTGTGCATCTCCCCACCATTCTCCCCGCCAAAAAAGAAAAACAGACGGAATGGAAGCAAATCCTGTTGAATGATGACACATGGATGAGATTGTAATCATTGCAATGAAACGATGGTGTAAAGCCGATGTTCTCCCATGTGAACTATCATTCAGTTTACAATAAAAAAAAACAAGCCTGGGCTAAGGATGAGTCAAATCCACTCAGGACTGGGCACGCCTGCACCTTTCTCAGCTTGGATTTTTCTTTCTTTTTAATAAAAGCTCAATTCACAACCGAAGACAGCTCCTACCCTCAAACACAGCAGAGAAACCAGAACAGGGAACTTCTCATTATGGGGTCTGGAAAAGTCACGCAGCACCAGTTTTTCTCCATGAAAACAGCAGCTCACACACAATCCCATAAATATGGCTATGTGCCAAGGATATTGGTTTGGACTCCGAATGGAATGAGTTTGTTTTGTTTTGTTTTCCCCTCTTTTATCCAAAATGGATTCTCGCTGCCCCATAAAACATATCCTTAGTCTGCGGTGCCTAGGTTCTAGTGAGTCAGCGTTCCTTCCCATTTTATTTGAATACTATTTTAGGGCATTCTCCTAAAACAGTACTAACTGGGAATGTTCTTCATCTGAGGCTTTTTGAGTCCCCCTCTCCGCCATTCTTGGGGGCCATTCCTGATAATAGCCTTTCCTTTTCCTTGAAAATGGCATTTTGTGTGACGCTGGCTGTGGATGGTGAGACCCAGCCCCCTTCCTGGCTAAGCGACCAGCTCCATAGTTTTTGCCTTTGCCTGTGCTCTTTAGGGAAAACCAGAGTCTTCTTGGATCAGGCAGCCATTCCTGGGGAGATGTATGGCTTAGGAAGCTGAGACCTCACTGATGAATCACTCTTAATCCGGTTTGCTGGCTAATTACGCTGGTGGGAAGGCAGTTTCTTGGGACTGCCTCGCAGGAAGGATTAAACCTGCTGTCTCCGGTGGCGAGGGGTTACGCTCTGGGTTCGTAATGACTGTGTAATGAAACCCACTTTGTGGGCCCCTGGCATCCATCGATCAGGTTTCTCTTCAGCCCAGACAATGCCAGAAGTGGGGCCAGCAGTTAATTATGGGAGAGGTCAAAGGTCACACCACACCAACTCCCATCAACAGATTTTTCCATCCCTAACTGCACTCAGTGGGCAGGGCTCAGCTGGAGGGTGGGAAGGCACACACTGTGGAGGTCAAGCTGTTCGCTGCTCTCTCTCCCCGTGCTTCATGAGACTTTAGTGCCCAGTTTTGCTCATGCTGGTCCCCCTGCCAGAAGCTCCTTTCTCTTCATAAACACCCACTTCCATCCCCAGACCCAGCACCAGCACACAGCCTTGGCTGGTCTGCTGGTAGACATGACCCCACCCCTCTCTGTGTCCCAAAGCTCTCTCAACCTGAATCAAAAACTTAGTCTAAGACCATCAAGTCGCTTCCAGCTCATGGCAACCCCATTGGATCAGAGAGAGCTGTAATCTTTACATATTACATGTCTTAAACAACATGCTTACCAACAGAGAAAAGATTGAAGTTGTCAAGGACTTCATTCTTCTTGGATCAACTGTCAACACTCACGGAAGAAGCAGTCAAGAGATCAGACGATGTATTGCATTAGGCAATAATCTGCTGCACAAGACCTCTTTACAGTGTTCAATAGCTAAGGACTAAGGATTAAGATGCACCTGACCCAAATCATGGTATTTTCAATTGCCTCATGTACATAAATCAACACCATTTGATTTATGGTTGTTGGCAAAGAATATTCAGAGTACCGTGGACTGCCAGAAGAACAAACAAATCTGTGTTGGAAGAAGACCAGTCAGAGTGCTCCTTAGAAGCCAGGATGGTGAGACTTCGTCTCTCATGCTTTGGACAAATTGTCAGGAGGGACCAGTCCCTGGAAAGGGACATCATGCTTGGTAAAGTGGAAGGTCCGTGATAAAGAGGAAGATCTCCAAGTAGATTGATTGGCACAGTGACAGCAACAATGGGTTCAAGGAAAGCAACAATGTGTGGCTGGCACGGGACGGGGCAGTGTTTCGTTCTGTTGTGCGTAAGGTTGCTAGGACTTGGAATTGACTCACTGGCCTCTGACAACAACAACAACGGATTGCCCGAGAATAAACCAATCTGTCTTGGAAGAAGTAGAGACAGAATGCTCCTTAGAAGCCAGGATACTGAGACTTCATCTCTCATACTTCAGAGAGCTCATCAGGAGGGCCCAGTTCCTGGAGAAGGACATCATGCTTGGTAAAGGAAGGGTCAGTGAAAAACAGGAAGAGCCCCAACAAGGTGGACTGGCCCAGTGGCAGCTGCACTGGGCTCCAGTGTACCAACAGTTGTGAGGATGGCACAGGACTGGGAAGTGTTTTGTTCTGTTGTGCAGGGGGTCGCCATGAGTTGGAACTGATTCGACCGCACCTAACAACAACAATAACAGCCTACAGAAGCAGACTGCCAGGTCTTCTTCCAAAGTGCTGCTAGGTGAATTTGAACTGACAACCTTTAGGTTACTTGTTGTTGTTAAGTGCCCTTGAGTTGGTTCTGACTCATAGCTATGGGGTTTCCAAGGAGCAGCAGTCAAGAAATAAAATGATGTACGGCATTAGGCAAATCTGCTGCAAAAAACCCCCTCATACTCATAGTATAGGGTTTCCAAGGAGCAGCTGTGGGTTTGAACTGCTGATCTTATTGTTCAAAGTCCAGTGCTGCTCCACAGAGCCTCACCAGGAGACCTTTAGGTTAGTAATCCAGTACAAATTCCTTGTGTCCCCCAGGAATCTGCCATCACAACTCTCAAAGCTGTGAGTTCTTGGGAACAAGGACGGTGTCTTGCTCAGATTTAGCCTCAGAATGAGGCAGAGTGTGTTTGTCCAAAGTCAGTGCATGGATGACGCTCATGCTCAGAGGCTCCGGGTGTGGACCTCAACAGTGTGCAAGGCTGTAGGCAGTTGTTCCCACTGAGAGGTTGGCTCCATTCTACAGTGAAGGAAACCAAAACTCAGAGACGTTACCTGCCCTGCCCAGGGCCATACAGTGAATATAAGGGGAGTCAGGGATGGAGCCGGATTTCGATTCACTGGTTTCAGTTACTCAGAAGCCCAGATGATAGTTTCCCATACACAGCATCCACGTGTACAATGTGCAGAGCATGCGTAGGGAACTAACACATGAGGGGTTAGTATGGTTTGCAAAAAAAAAAAACAAAAAGCATAACGAGAGTTATTGGTGCAAAACTATGATACTGCTATTCCATTTCTATGAAGTGTCCTATTCAGGACAGATTATTGAGACAGTTGAAGTCCTGGTGTGGCGCTGTGGGTTACTCAATGGCACTTAACAGCAATAACATTGAGATAATTACGGGTTGAATTGTATCCCTGGCCCAGAACGTGTGTCGTCAATCCTAACCCCTATCTGTTGTTGCTGCTAAGTGCGGTCAAGTCGGTTCTGACCCATAGTGACCCTGTATTGGGTTTCCTAGGAGCAGCTGGTGAGCTTGAACTGCCAACCTGGCGGTTCACACTGACTTTTCAGTGCAGCGCATTAACCCACAGCACCACATCAGGGATCCTCTATGCCTGTGGTTATAATCCCATTTGGGAAGGAGTTTTCTTTATCACGTTCATGAGACAATATTCGTGTAGGGTTGTCCTGAGTCAGTCTGTTTTGAGATATGTAGGAGCAGGCAAAGAAACAGCAAAGGAGTAGAGTTGGGGGGAGACAGACACCACACCACAGAAAAGTCCCCAAGGAGCAGAAGTTCAAAGAGAGAAGGACCTTCCTCTGCTGAGTCATCAGAGAGATAGCCTCACCCTGGAGCCTGTACCCTGAATTCACACTTGTAGCTTCCTAAACTACGAGAAAATCAGTTTGTGCTCATCAAAGCCATCCCCTTATGGTATTTATATTAGAGTTGTTGTTAAGTGCTGTCGAGTCTGTTCCAAGTCATAGCGACCCTATATAGGGTTTCTGAAGTTTCAGATCTCCTCTGGGGCAGAAAGCCTCATCCTTCTCCTGTGGAGTGGCTGGCAAGCTTGAACTGCAAATCTTGTGGTTCGCAGTCCAGTGCTTATCGTATGGAGCCATGAAGACACACAGAAACTAGACTCATGGTTTTCTGGTATGGAGGTTTGGGGAGTGGCTAAAGGATGCGTTTGTGTGTGTGTGTGCAATAAAAGTTTCTACGCTTGATTGTGTCTGTGGATACACAACTCTGTGATTGTATTAAAAGTCACTGAATTTATATTGTAAGTGGGTGAACTGTAAGGGGTGTGGATTATATTTGAATCAAAGCACTTTAAAAAGCAAGCTAATGCCATTAGCCCCTTTTCCACCATGCTGGCTGGGTCTCCAGGGCTCTGCTATAAGGATGCTCACCGGAGCTGACCTCAAATACCACCTGTTCAGCCTGGGGTCATGGGGGAGTGTGCTGGTCCCCATAAAGACCATTGAATTCTTTCCTCTTTCCCTCAAAAATGCCCTGAACTTCCCCTAGAGTCTACGCCTAGCTAGGCACGATGTCCGGGCTAATCAATACTGAAGCAATGTGGCCAAAGAAAGGCTGACCCATCGGAGGGAGGGTTCGAGAGGTAAGTGAGGAAGGGCCCCTGTTGGCCATGAAGGAGGCCCCCACCCCCCCTTTCACCATTGCTGGCCTTGTCATTCTCCCATTAATGTGTTGCCGTTGAGTTCATTGTGACTCTTAGTGACCCTCTCGGATACAGTAGAACCACCCATTGGTTTCCAAGGCTGTCATCTTTATGGAGCTCTGGTAGCATAGTGGTTACGAATCGGGCTGTGAACCTTAAGGTCAGCGGTTCGAAACTACCAGCCGCTCCGCGGGAGAAAGATGAGGCTTTCTACTCCCGTAAAGATTTACACCCTTGGAAACCCTGTACAGGGTCGCTATGGGTCGGAACCGACTCCACGGCACTTAACAACAACAACATCTTTATGGAAGCAGATGGTCACATAGTTTTCGAGTTGAACGGCTAGTGGGTTTGAACCTTGGGCCTTCCTGTTAGCTTGACCACTGTGCCACCAGGGCTCCTGATACAGACTCAAGGGCCCCCCAAACTGCAGCTTTGGGTGGGTGGGTGGGTGGCTGCTCTACTGGTTCAACCACCTCCGAACTCACAGTGGGAAGGCGGTCAGAACAGGAAGTGGCCGAAAACCCCAAGCCAATACTTAGAATGGGAAGCTGGGTCCTGGAACATCTCCAAGTAATCCCACCCATTGGACTTCACAAAGGGGCAACCGAGGTAAAGGGAGGACTGAAGACTGACCCTCGTCTGGAAGTCATTGGCCGGCAGCAATGTGAATCCCAGGATGCCTCTGCCCTACCTCCCAGAGTACTTGCTGCTGGGTAGAGCCACAGGCAGGACCTGAGCTAACTTCAGTGTGGTTCCTTCTCTTCTGCAAATCCCCCGTGGAGTCTCTCCCCAGTAGAAATAAAAGTAACAGCAGTAGGAACACTAAAAACACCCACCCAGTACCGTCTTCACAGCAAGTGGGTTAATCCTTCCTTACTACAGCCCAGGCTGTTGTTGGCGTTGCCGCCTGACTCCTGGTGACCCTCGTGACAGAGCAGACCGGCGCCACAGGGTTTTCGTGGCTGTAATTTTAAAAGGAGCAGATGGCCAGGCCTCACTTCTTCACAGACAATGGTTTGAATGGTTTCAATCAGCAGTAAATTCAAACCATTTCGTGTCCTTACAAAACCGGTGGAAAGTCTTAACTTTTACTACCCACTCTCATAGATGGAGAAACCGAGGCTCAGAGAATTTCAATGACTTATCCAAGATCCTCTAGCCAGTAAGTGGCAAAGTTGGTTTCAGTCCTAGGCCAAGTGGTCTTCCCATCTCAGTGCATGGGGACTTGTGGTCATCACTCAAGACCTTTTGTGCCCGTGTCTGCCCCGCCAGGCTCCACAGCCTCACCTTGCCAATCTGGAAGGGGAGGATGACCCAGACACAGATGAACACAGTCTCATGAGAGGGGCAGCTGGTTAACAGGGGCCTCCCAGAGCCCACCTGCTGCCTCAAGACTGAGCCCCAGACTCCCCCAGAACTCTTCCCTGAGGAAGGAGCTACCCACATGGCTCAAGTGGATACAGACGTTGCAATGGGGACAGCAGACCCTCCCCAGGTCTCCTAGGGCTGGACTCCAGGCCTCAGGACCCTCCCATACCTGGTGGCTCAGAGAGGCAGGCAGGTGTGGTCAACCCGAGGGACAGTCTTCTTGGTGTCCTGCAGCCAGTGGAGGGCCAGGCATTGGGAAAGTCCCTCTCTACTGTCCATCTATTGCCATCGAGTCAATTCCGACTCACAGAACTGAACTGCCTCACAGGGTTTCCAAGAACGCAAATCCTTACGGGAGCAGACAGACTGCTGACCTTATGATGAGCTGCCCCATGCTTAACTCACAGTGCCACCAGGACCCCCTCTCTCCTGTCTAGGGGAGCAAAAGAAATGCAGTTACACGCAGCTCCCTCTTGGAAAAGAACAGGAGACTGTCACTGTTTGCTGTAAGTCAACTATTTCACAAGACCCTTCCCTAAGCATGCATATGTATTAAAGTAACATTAAAGCTACATCTGAATCCCCGTATCATATCCCCAGGACCTCTACTGGTGTCTCCAGAGACGGAGAGCTCGCCATCCCCAAGGCAAGGGTTGCTTCATGTGGGGGTGCCTCTGACACATAGAAGGTTCTTCTCAAACCAGAGATGATCCCACCCCTCAATTCCAGATTCTCCCCTCCAGGGTCTCACAGAACCCTGAGGTGGCACATCCCTGGGAATGGGACGCAAGGGACCTGGGTCACACAGAAGCCGGCTCTGCCATTTTCTCATGGTGTGACCTTGAGTAAGGAATCCATGTCTCTCTGGGCCTCAGTTGGGAATTTAAAATGTCCGTTTCCTATCACAATATTTCTGGAGACATCTGGCCAGCCTCACGATCCCCTCCCCAGTTCTAGATTTAATACCTCTGTAAATATGACCTATTATTACGTTCACTTTTCTACTGACTCCTCTAAGCCTTTGTTCATGCTGGTCCTTCTGCCCAGAACACTCTTCCCCAACCTTTTTGCCGGCTTGACTCTCTTACTTGGCTTAGATTTCACTGGCTCCTCTCTCCCCACAAATCTCTCCCTGCCCACCCCCAATCATGGTACAGATAGCTGTTTTGTGCCCCCATTTCATCCTTACAACAACCACACTCATTAACATGCAGCTCCTGTCTGTTCACCCATGCCTGTCGCAGAGTCTGGGCCTCCAAAGCTGGTCTGACGTTTGTCGAATGACTGAACAATTGGAGGCGTGTCCACTGTCTGCTTTCCTGCTTCCCTGTGGACCTTACCAGAATCAGGCCTGCCTCCTAATGAAATCCTGGCTGGGAGGGGTTCTCTCTCTTCTCTTCATCTTCTTTTCAATCCCACCCCCACCGCCATATCTCAAGGCAGCCCAGACAGAAGGCTGGAGAGTGAGGTACATATTGGAAAGTGTGGGAGGGAGGGGGTCAGCGGCACCAGCAGCTGTTAGGGTCCTGGGGGCTGGAAGTCCAAGCCTGCTGGCTGGCCTTTAAAACACTCCCCTGGCAGGCTGCAGCCTGGACCGTCTGGAGGAGCCTCTCAGAGCCCCCTGCAGGACCCCCTGACCTCGCCTGCACACAAGCCTCCAGTCCTCTTTGTCTGAGGGCCTTGGTGAAGGTCGCCATCCATTTTCAGTAGCATTCAAAGGCCAACGAGCCCACAGTTTATTTTCTTAGAAATAATGGTTTTTTTCTGGTTAGCATTCCTCCGATGGAAAAACAAATACAGCCGCTGTAATAAGAAGCGGCCTTGGGCGGGGGGGGGGGCTGGCGGGTGCAGAGAGAGGCTG
>NW_006408615.1:8502312-8505640 GCF_000296735.1 Chrysochloris asiatica | reverse complement strand
GGCCTTGGGGGGGGGGGGGGGCTGGCGGGTGCAGAGAGAGGCTGCTGCTTGGCAGCCCGGAGACACTGGAAGTGGGGACAGAGAACCCCTGACCCTAGGAAAATGGGAGTGTTGATCAAAAAACCCCAACCTGCAGGAAGTGGCAGTCAGAGACTTCAACACTCATATTCCACAAGGCCCCTTCCCCCTCTCAAACATGTGCTCAATGCAAGGCAGTTTCCACGAGACCATCTGATGGACAAGGAGCCACGGACTAAACGCAGTCCTCAGAATCCTTGCTGCATACATGCTCCTCCACTGGAAAGGACGTCCGAACCCAGTTTCCTAACCTGACCCAGATGGCACCTCTTCCAGGCCTTCAAACAAAAGCAAACCCACTGTGATCAAGTCGACCCCGACTCAACGCAAGGGCAGAGTAGAACTGCCCCACAGGGTTTCCAACACTGTTTCTTTACAGGGAGTCCTGGTGTGGCACTGTGGGTTAATGTGTTGAATTGCAATGTTGGCTTGAACCACAAGGTCAGCAGTTCAAGTTCACCAGCCGCTCCTTGGAAACTCTATACAGGGTCGCCATGAGTCGGAACCGACTTGATGCACTTAACAACAACATCAATCTTTATAGATGCAGACTGCCTTGTGTTGCTTCTGTGGAGTGACTAGCGGGTTTGAACTTGGTTCGCAGTCCAATGCTTAACCCAAAGTGTTACCAGGGTTCTGGCCTCACCTCTTCTAGCTCCTCCAGGTACAAACATACACTCTCTTCTCCCGTCCCCCTGAGTCTGGCCTGCATTGCCACCGCTGAGCTTTCCAGATCTCATTAAGACCCTTCCTGATCTTTCTCTCCGACCAACTCGGGAGGTCTCTAAGGGCAGGACATGGGTCCTGGCCCCAGCACCAAGCTTACCACAAACAGGTGCTCAGCTAACATTGTCAACGCCGAACTGAATCCAGTCTTCCCACCACACATTTTACAATGGGTAAACTGAGGCTCAGAGAGGTAAACTTATCTCCTGCATGAACTTTTGCTTTTCTCCATCTGAAATAATACCCCCAAATGTCCAGGGCTCCAAGGGGTTTCCAAAGGGCAGACCTGGGACCAGCTTGTTATAAATACCACCCAATTGTTAGCTGACAGCACCTTAGAATTTTAAAGTCACATCCAATTTCTTCCTGCCCCCTGGTAGGCTGTATTACGCGCTTTCATCTTCAGTGGGGGGCATTTATTCATAGGGCATGCATAATTGCCCTATGAATTCCCCTCCCTCTCCTCTGCCAGCCTCCCACTGCCTCTCCTGATCTCCCCCTTTTGTCCCCCCAAGAGCAGAATTTTATCTGGAGTTTACATAAAGTATGCAATAATGCTGATGAGGAGTTCATAAGTGAATAACATAATCCGCCAAGAAGGCCAGTAGGTTTTCAGATGCTTTTCGGATGTTCAGTTAAATAGATCGCTGGGTTATTATTAGGACTCTTGTGAAAACGTTTTAATAACATGCCTTGCAATCTCCCTAACTTCAGTGACTGATGAGTAGACCCCCGGGGATAGAAAATTCAGGAAGGAACTATTTATACTCATTACATACATGCTAATTTTGTGATCTCCGATGCCCATAAGCTTGCCTTATTTTTTTTTTTTTCCCTTCTCACCAAAAAGGGAAAACAGTAATAGATTGGATATACTGTGGCCAAAACAAAAGAGTGATTTCCCCCAAGAGTTTTAATTATAGCGTTTCTGGAAAAGGCCCGAGTTGGAACTTGCAAGTGGAATAAACCACTTGAATAAATGGTCTAAAAAATTAAGTAGAAGAAGAAGGGGAGATGTGTGGGGCTGGTGCAGACTAAACAGTGATTATCAGGACGGTCTCGGTTATTTGAACAAGCCATCTGAGGGCGGTTTGCTCTTCGTTTGGGGCCTGGTCCTGATTACAGCAAGACCTAATTCAAGGTATAATTTGGTCCTTTCCCTTAGTAAATGCCTATGAAAACAAGGCAATTAAGGTTAAATGAGTTGAAGCATTTAAAGGGGGATGAAGGGGCCCCTGTGCGCCCCCGGCCTGCCCTCTCCGCAGGACGAGCACAGACAGCCTCAGCTAATTCAGACCAGGAGGCCAGGGCTGGCCAGGGCTGTCCTGGCCGGCTTCCTAAAGGGCCGTGCACAAGAGGCCTGCTGAGCTGGGGAAGTGAAATGAAGAGGGCTGAGGAAACAGAGTGTGCAAAGGCCCTGTGGTAGGAACAGAGCCAGAGACAATGGAGTGAGTGTAGGGAGGGAGAACAGTGGCTCAAAGTGCTAATGTTTGGTCCCTCCCTTTCCTAAGGCCAGTTCAGACAGGCTACTGGGACCAAGAGCATAAACAGGAAAGGGTGCCCGTAACCCCCTCCAATGCCCTAGCTAAAGGACCCCTCTCTCTGCTATTAGACATGCTGAAAGGGACCAGGCTCACCTGGGTTACCATTCTGGCCCCACTGCATCTCAGCTGGCAACTTGCCCAACTAACTCTGCCACCAGCCCACACTCACCCCTGCTTCAATAAGCAAACAAACAAAACAAAAAATCAGACCCCAAACAAAATCTAAACCCACTGCCGGGAAGTCGAGTCCGATTCACAGGGACTTTATAAGACAGAGAAGAGCTGCCCCATAGGATCTACCAAATCAACAAAGCAGACTGCTTCATCTTCCTCCCACAGGACAGCTGGTGGATTCGAATCTCCTACCTTTCGGTTAGCGGTGGAGTACCTTAACCTCACAAACAAGTTCACTGTAGTTGAGTTGATTCCTACTCAGCAACTGCACAAGGCAGAGGAGACCTGCTTCATGGGTTTCTTCACAGGTTTCTGAGGCTGTAACTCTTTCTGGAAGCAGGATATGGCTAGCAGAAGACTGTTTTCACTGCTGTGCCACCAGCCCACCCTGGATACTCCACACTAGCTCCTGCCTTCCTCAGAGCCTCAACTTCCTCATCTTCAGAGGTGGTGAGGCTCTGGGAGGCCCTTCCTGATGTCCCAGGATTGGTGAGGGTCACTCACCATCTTCCAACACCAGCTCGGGGGCCCAGCCCTGGCTGAAGTTACACAGGAGCTCTGAGGGAGGGAGCTTGCAGGTGATGGCTCACTTGCTTGGGGCACTAAAGAAGGCTTCCTGGAGGAGGTGGCCACTGACATTAATCTTTTCACCCATTAAATGCCTTCTAAGCTCCATGGCTCTGGTAGCGTAGTGGTTACGAATCGGGCTACGAGCCTTAAGGTCAGTGGTTCGAAACTACCAGCCGCTCCGCGGGAGAAAGATGAGGCTTTCTACTCCCGTAAAGATTTACACCCTCGGAAACCCT
>NW_006408615.1:8499315-8501082 GCF_000296735.1 Chrysochloris asiatica | reverse complement strand
GCGGGAGAAAGATGAGGCTTTCTACTCCCGTAAAGATTTACACCCTTGGAAACCCTGTACAGGGTCGCTATGGGTCGGACCCGACTCGATGGCACACAACACAACACAACAATGTTCATTACAGCACTATTCACAGGAGCAAGAAGATGGAGACAGCCTAAATGCCCATCAACAGAAGAATGGGTAAATAAACTTTGATACACACACACACACACACACACACACACACACACACAGTGGAATACCATGCAATGATGAAGAATAGTCAATCTGCAAAACACCTCACAACATGGATGAACCTGGAGGACACTGGTGGTGGTGGTGGTTGTGTGCTGTGGAGTCGGTTCTGACTCATAGCGACCCTCTACAGGGTTTCCAACGCTGTCACTCTTTATGGGAGCAGTACGCCTCATCTTTCTCCTGTGGAAGAGCAGGTAGTTTCGAACTGCTGACCTTGCGGCTTGCAGCCCGATTCGTAAACCCTATGCTACCAGTGCTCCTATGCTGAGTGAAAAAAGTCTTTCACAAAAGGACAAATATTGCAAGAGACCACTGTTACAAAAAGTTAAGAAAATATTTTCTGGTTAGAAGAATATTACATGATGATTACTGGGTGAGGGAAGGAGAAGGGAATTATTCATGGTCTTAGAGGCTAGCATATGTTCAGATGGTGGTGGGGCAGGCAATATACAGAAAGAGGGAGATTGGGAGAGGAAAGATGAAGGTAGCAGGAGACACAGGGAGAAGTCCAAGAGTTGTAATGAAGCAAAGCATGTGATTTGCTTAATGTAAAACTGATGATATGTTCCATAAACTTTCACTCAATTCACAATTTTTAAATTCACATTTAAAAACAATAACAAAAAAGACTGTCCTTGGAGTAGGGGATGGGTTGCCTCAGGTAGTGTGATTGTTAAAGCGTCATTTACAACTAGTAGGAGTCTCATGGTGACATGGTGAAGGACATGAGGTGGTGCCACTAACTGGTCCATTTCCTGTGAAGAGCTGGGGAACTTGTGAGCACCATGTTCCCCAAGCATCCTCAGCTGAGAAGCCATTCCTTGTTGAATATCACAGGAAACCACACCAGTGGGATTTGGGGGAAGGGTGCTCATTTTCCCCTAAACTCCAACCTGACCTTGGCAGAACCCCAGGCCAGCTTAGACGTTCAGCTGGGGGGTTTCATCTAAAGTGGAAATGGCTGTGTGGTGTGTCCAGTGGTTGGCAATTGCAGTCTGCTGTGGCAGAAGGCAGCAGCTTCCCTGAAGGAAAGCCTTCTGACACATGTCTTATTACAATTTGTACTTTCTTATAAACGGTCACCTGTGAATGTATGTCTTTATGGGAATACAGATACATGCATATCTGTATGAGTATCTGAATCATTTATGAGCCAAAACACCCCACTTCTCAGCCACTTTACATCCTAGGAGTTGTTGGGAAAAGATAAAGCATCACTCCTACATACTACACATCGTCATCATCAACACCATCATCATCATCAACATCATCAGTGCCATCAACATCACCATCATCACCAATATCACCACCATCAACATCATCATCATCACCATCATTGTCATCATCATCAGTGCCATCAACATCACCATCATCACCAATATCACCATCGTCATCACCACCATCATCATTATCAGTGCTATTATCACCACCACCATCACCAATATCACCATAATCAATATCACCATGATCATCAGTGCCATCAACATCACCATCATTGTCATCATCAGTGCCATCAACACCACCATC
>NW_006408615.1:8496578-8498495 GCF_000296735.1 Chrysochloris asiatica | reverse complement strand
TCTGGCGCATTAACCCACAGTGCCATACCAGGAGTTGGCACCATGCAAATAAGGTGTATGGAATCCTAATGTGGAGATTGGTCAGTTTTGCAAGCCCGTTAGGCTTAAAATAGGCCATCCCAGAGATGAAAAGGGGAAATCTCACTACCATCATAAATCAACAATGGCTGCAACTGTACATTGACAGAGAATTGCCAGAGGTTCCAGCTAGTCTCAGAAGAGGACATGGCATGAAGGATATCATTGCTGGTGTTAAACAGATCTTGGCTGAAAGCAGAGAATACCAGAAAGATGTTTACCTGTGCTTTATTGGCCATGCAAACACTTTCAACTACATGGATCATGACAAGCTATGGGCAATATTGCAGAGAATGAGTATTCCAGAATACTTAATTGTGCTCATGAAGAACCTGTATGTAGATCAAAAGGCAGTTGTTTGAACAGAACAAGGGAACACCAAATGGTTTCTAATTAGGAAAGGTGTTTGCCAGGGTTGTATTCTTTCACCATACTTATTTAATCTTTACACTGAGCACATAATCCAAGAAGCAGGATTATATGAAGAAAAATGTGGCATCAGGATTGGAGGAAGACTCAGTTACAACCTGTGATATGCAGATGATACAACCTTGCTTACTGAAAGTGAAGAGAACTTAAAATACTTACAGATGAATATCAAAGATCCAGCCTTCGGTATGGATTGCATTTCAATGAAAAGGAAACAAAAATCCTCAGCATTGGACCAATAAACAATATCCATATCAATGAGAAAAAAGAGTGAAGTTGTCTAAGACTTCATTTTGCTTGGATCAACCATCAACACTCATGGGAGCAGCAGTCAAGAAATCAAATGACGTATTGCATTAGGCAATTCTGCTGCACAAGACTTCTTTAAAGTGCTGAAGAGCAAAGATATCAGTTGGAGGTCTAAGGTGCGCCTGACTCCAAGTCATGATATTTTCAGTAACCTTGGTTGGACAGGAAAATCGTAGACGAATTGATGCATTTGAGTTATAGTGTTGGAGAAGAATATTAAAAGTATCATAGGCTGCCAAAAAAACAAACCAATCTGTATTGGAAGAAGCATAGCCAGAATGCTCCTTGGAAGCCAGATGGCCAGATTTTATCTCTCATGTTATTCGGACATGTTATTAGGAGGGACCAGTCCCTGGAGAAGGATATCATGTTTGGTAAAGGGCAGAGTCAGAGAAAAAGAAGAAGAGCCCCAATGAAATGGATTAGCACAGTGGCAGCAGCAACGAGCTCACGATGATTGTCAGTTTTGTGCAGAACCAGACTGCTTCATTCTGTTGTGCATAGGGTCGCTAGGAGTTGGTACTGACATGATGGCACCCAACAACAACAATAACACTACCATCAAGAAAGAAGAACCAGGAGTGAAGCACATCCTTTTGATCTAAGATCCCTGTGCTGAACTTCTTTGATCCAGAAAACAGAGCAGTGACACCAAAGATGGCAAGAGACGGGGAGAAGCAATGGCAGGGAAATGGTGGCAGCAGAACCAACACAAGACAGCAGGCTCAGTGGTGGAGTGGGGTGCCTTTGGACACTTACTGGCAGAACTAAAAGAGCCAGGATGCGGGGCCAAGGACCAGAGGGAGGTCTGCCTGCAGTCATGCCTAAGAGGAGGTTGTCTTGATTAAACACGATGGTGGATTAGGTAGACGTGCAGTGAGGAGCTCCATCAGCAACAACACAGAATACAGGACCAAGCAGGCTCAAGGGGAGGTGCTAGAACTCTGAACCACATATAAAGGAATATTTAGAAGCTTGGAAGGCTTACAGCTAGGGGAATTTGTAGCAGAATCAAGAAATCCATTGCTTTCTAATTCAAGACGCTCAGCTGCTCCTGGAGCTGCCATCTTGGGAGAGACCAAGCGGGGGAAGGATCAGAGC
>NW_006408615.1:8483629-8493481 GCF_000296735.1 Chrysochloris asiatica | reverse complement strand
GAGTATTGAAAGTGCCATGGACTGCCAAAAGAACCAATAGATCCATTTTGGAAGAAGTGCAGCCAGAGTGCTGCTTGGAGGCCAAGATGGCCAAACTTCGTCTCTCATACTTTGGACATACTGTCAGGAGGGACCAGTCTCTGGAGAAGGATATCATGTTTGGTAAGGTGGAGGGTCAAAGAAAAAGAGGAAGACCCCAACGAGATGGATTGGCCAAGTGGCAGCATCAATGGACTCAAGCGTGGCAACAGTTGTGAGGCTGGCCCAGGATCAGGCATTGTTTCATTCTGCTGTGTATAAGGTCACTATGGGTTGGTACCGACTCCATGGCCCCTAACAACAACAACATCTTGAGTGGTAACCTGTTACATCTCTTATAAGTCCCATAATTGTGAGTATTGCCTGTAAGTTCTGTGTGGCCATTGTAATGAATTATCAAACCCAGCAGAGGCATAGCGAAGCCAAGGGAGGGACAGCGGGTATCAAAACTGGCAGAAAGGTTGAAGAATGGAGGTATGTCTGATCTCTGGCTCACAGAAATCCGCCTTTGGCAGTCAAAGCTGATGATGCTAATTCTCCTCCCACCTTGGGAAGTTAGAGAAAGCCAGACACCACCTGCAAAACATTTTCACACTCATTAACATCATGACAGTTGCAGGATCTAATGTTTTTAGAGTTCTGTCCGTATGCCAGGCCATGTTAAAATCCTTTGAGTTTATTAACTCACTGAAGCCTCACAATATCTCTCTGAAATCAATAGCATCAATAACTCCATTCTACAGATAAACTGAAGTTGAGTAACTTTATTCAAGCTACACCAGCAGGATTTGAGTCCAAGCAGTCTGGCGCCAGAGGCTGTGCTCTAATCAAGTGCCAACCTGAATGGTAACCATTGATTCCCTCCTCTCAGAGCAGAAATGTCCAGGAAGATATGCAGTGTGGACAGATGGGCCCATCATATCTGGGCCTTGGTCCCAACTCAGGCAAGACCCCCACTCTCTTGATGTTCCATTTCCCCCAACTGCAAATCAAGAGAGTGAGCAATCAGATGGCCTGGATGCTCCCTCAGGCTACTCCTGCTCACAACCTGCAGTTACTCCAGGTCTCAAAGAGTGCCCAGAGGAGGACCTGGGGATCCCATGAGGATCCTGTGGCCCTTGGGTGAATACTCTAGCAGCTGCACTGATTCTGATACTCAAAGGCTGTGAGTGGGTCCCCTGGGATAAGGAACCCACAGTGCAGTAGGACAGGGTCTATTCAGGTCGCCGGACTCTATAGCTGTCCACTCACTTCAGGGAGTGAGTGACCCCAATGACACTTTCCTCTCAGTCCTAACAGTTAGTCTCCGTGCTAACAACTCACCACCAGCATGGCCCTAACCTGCTAATGAAGAAGTTTACCGATAAGTACTTTGTAGCCTAGTCAGACTATAAGCTTCTTGAAGGTAGGGACCAGCTGGCACCCTAACTCTCACTTCTTATAGCACTTAGTGATGCTCAGATCCACTTTCAAAAGCTCACTGGAGCCTGAAGGGACTCTGAAAGGCAGGGTGGACAAAGATGATGATGGTGATGATGGTGATGATGGGGGTGGTGGTAGTTATGATGATGGTGAAGGTGATGGTAGTGGTGGGGTGGTGGTAGTTATGATGATGGTGGTGATGATGATGATGATGATGGTGATGATGGTGGTTATGATGATGGTGATGATGGTGATGGTGGTGGTGGTGGTGGTGGTGATGGTGATGATGGTGAAGGTGAGGGTGATGGTGATGGTGGTGAGGGTGAAGGTGATGGTCGTGGTGGTGGGGTGATGGTAGTTATGATGGTGATGATGATGATGGGGATGGTGGTGATGATGGTAATGATGATGGTGAGGGTGAGGGTGGTGGTGGTAATGGTGATGATATTGGTAATGATGGTGATGGTGGTGATGATGGGGGTGGTGGTAGTTATGATGATGGTGAAGGTGATGGTAGTGGTGGGGTGGTGGTAGTTATGATGATGGTAATGATGGTGATGATAATGATGATGATGATGACGGTGATGATGGTGGTTATGATGATGGTGATGATGGTGATGGTGGTGGTGGTTATGGTGATGATGGTGATGATGGTGATGGTGGTGGTGGTTATGGTGATGATGGTGATGATGGTGGTGGTGGTGATGGTGATAATGGTAATGATGGTGAGGGTAAGGGTGATGGTGGTGGTGGTGGGGTGATGGTAGTTATGATGCTGGTGATGCTGGTGGTTATGATGATGATGGTGATGATGGTAGTGGTGGTCGTGATGATGATGGTAATGATGATGATGGTGAGGGTGATGGTGGTGATGATGGGGGTGGTGGTAGTTATGATGATGGTGAAGGTGGTAATGATGATGATGGTGATGACGGTGGTTATGATGATGGTGATGGTGATGGTAGTGATGATGGTAATGATGATGGTGGTGAGGGTGATGTGGTGGTGGTGGCGGCAGCACATGCTATAAACTGAGTACCCACCATGACTCACCCACCGACAGAAGGCAGACCAGCACACTGCACTTCATTCAACCTCAGGACTGACTGTGGTGGGGCCTATTTTGGATCCATATAACCAAAGAAGAAAGTGAGGCTCAGGGAGGTCCAATAACCTCCCAAATCTCACTCCAGACAAGGCAGAGATGGACAAGCCTGTCCCCAGTTCCTCTCTCACTGGACAGGGTCCAAATGACACCACAGCAAACATGGGCCCTCCGCCAACCCAACACTCCTCTCCCACCCTGCCCTCACACTTCCTCTCGTTTGTCGTATTTGATCCCCAGTTTGGGCAACAGAGAGCCAACTCAGACTAAACATTTTCCACACACCTACACTGGTGCCAGGCCCTGCCCGGGAGTGTATAGATAGCAACACAATGACAGGATCTCAGTGTGAGCTTGCTGGAGACACAGCCTCAACATGGTGGCCCCAACACCGAGCCGGTGGCATGGCAACCTTCACTAAGTGAGCCACTATTCCTGTAGGGGATCAAGATGGTTCATTATAATCCAGGGTCAGGAGATTCTGGAAGCAAGTAGGTACTTAACACATCCACGTGTGTGTCTGTAACAAGGAATCCTTCCTGGAGGAGGCAAATCTCAAGCATGACAGGATTTAGCCAGGCCACAAGGGGAGGAGAAGGAGGCCTAGGCATGAGAGCAGCCCAAGCTGAAGCTGTGGAACACAGAACAGTCTGGCGTGTGAATGTGCGGTCAGAACTCAGATGTTGTTCAGGGTTTCAGGAGGTAAAGGTGGGGGTCTGAGTGAACTTGGAGAATGTGGAAGGCCTGGACCCTGAGGGCCTGGTAGTTCTGAAGTATGTCCACCTGCCATATACTCTTTCATCCTCAAACCCTGCAGAGTGAAAAGAGTCCCCCGCCATCAGACTGGAGAGGAGGCCCACCAAGCCAGGGGGGTGGCAGAGGTGGACCCGGGACCAGGAGTCTGACTCCCAACATGCGGTGTTCAAACTGGACTCTGAAGGCAAGGGACAAATGTAAGTCCTCCTGGGGGAGGGGCGGGCAGCAGGCGAGGAAAAGCAAGCAAGCTAGTAACTTACACAGGCTGAGATGCAGGTGGGGAAGGTCCGGTGGCAGGAGAGAAGGTAACTGGGGGTGGCAGTAGCATTCACTGTATATTGATTACCCACCATGAGTCAACCACTGACACGAGGCAGACCAGCACACTGCACCTCATTCAACCTCAGGACTGACTGCAAAGGACCACTGTGTACTGAGGGCTGGAGCAGCGCTAAAAGCTGGCAGACAGACAATAGGGAGCAGGCAAGCTAGCTCGTTCCCCTGCTAAGAGAGCCAGCAATAGACTAGGAGGTGGGCCATTCAAGAGGTAGACATCCCCTAGAACAATGGACAAGGTGACCACCCCCTGCAGTGGGCGATACAGCCCTCAGAAGGGTAGGGCAGGAGCAAGGCTGCAGACCACTGATGGAGCCCACCTTCCATCATCATAAAGACCTGTGGAGAAGAAACCCCTAAGTCCTGGGGAGAGCAACCACCTGCCCCCCAAGTCACAGGGCACTTTGGACTTGACAGTTGAGATCCAAACCCAGACCTCCTCCTCCTACAGACCCCAACCACAGGTGTTGGTGAATACCAACAGACCAAGTATACAGCAAGACCCCAACTTTCAAAGTATCAGGGAGGAAGTATAGTCTCTTGGTGGCCCCCTCCCTGTGGGTCCCCAAGAAGCTCTTGCGTATGAGGAGCACCTCCTAGGATTGTGGGAAACGGTTCTCTCCCCTTCTAGAAACCAGTTTATGGCTTGTCTCTTGGATATGTGTGAAAATACAGAACCCCTCACTGCCTCTCCCCAGACTACCCTAAGCTGTCTGCTGCAGAACGCCTGGGAATCTGTATTTGACAGAGGTCCAACACCACTGTTAGAGAAACACCACTTGGGAAATCCCTAGAAAAATAGCATCTCAATCTTAGATATTTTCTGGGGTTTTGCAATTTGGGCCTAGAGACCACTGTTTCCACGTGGCTGCTGCCTACCCAAAGCCTGCTATCTAGCTTGCCAATCTTCTCCACTCATTGCCAGCCCTCTACCTTGCTAGTCTCTTGAGACTCTCAGGCCAGCAGGGATAGCTTTCCATGGTTCCTCTTTCTGAAGGGTCCCAGCAGGGCAGGGGGTCCTGGCTTGCCACCATGACTCTTCCCTGCCAGAGTACCAGGCCTGTTGGGCAGAGCAGAATGTCCCCAGACGGTTCCCTACATCCACATGTGGTGCCACTTGAAAACACGGAGCCCTCCCCCATCTCGGCTCATCAGCTTTCTTTCTCACAACCTGCTGTCTCTGCCTTCAGTCTGGCCCCCTTCCAGAGGGCTATGGGCAGCTGCCAACTCCCCACTCTGGCCTCTGGACACCACACAAGGCCAAGGATGTGGCCAAGTCTGGCACGAGCCACAGCAATATTGTCTGCCCAGCGCTCAGCTCAAAGCAGAGATTCCGTAAATGTATCTCAAGGAGGAACCACTGTATCTCCTCCACCTCAAGCATTCCTCTAAAGCCCTGCACAAGAAGGCCTGGGGTGGCACTGAAGGATAAGCACTGGACTACAAGGTCGGTTTGAACCACAAGGTTGGCAGTTCAAACTCATCAGCTGCTCCTCAGAAACCCTTAACAGGGTTGCTATGAGTCAAAATCGACTTAAGAGCACTTCACAACAACAAGGAACGCTGTTGGTGCAAAAGTTAAGTGTTCAGCTTCTAACCGAAAGGTCAGCAGCTCCTGGCTAGAAAAGACCGGACAATCTGTTCCTATAAAGATGACAGTTTAGCAAATCCTAGGACACTGTCATATGTGATCATTGTGAGTCAGAACTGACATGGCAGCACACAACAGTGACAACAAACCCTTATGTAAAAAGAAAAGGTATCTATCTTGCTCTCAAGGGCCGCTTGGCTAACACAGATCTCATACTTTGCAAAACACAGTGGGCAGGCCTGGGAGGAGTGATGGAAACAGCAAAGAGCCACAGTGTGGGACCTAGAAGACCTGGGGTTCAGTCCTTGCTGTACCGCTGTGACACTCCGGGACCCAAGAGAGAACTGAGACCCTCTTCAGTCTCTTCTACAAAGTGAGGGTCTACAGGGAGGAACTGGATCACTGACACGCATGCAAAGCCGCTTCTAGCCCCACAGGGCCTTGGGGACGGATGTGCCTCTAGGTGCAGCTGGCTGGCATAGGCTGCGTATCCGTCTGACTTTCGGTCTGCCAGGCAGGCAGGCTCTAATGCTAGGGGGCCAGACAAGTGCCCTAGGTGCAGGGAAAGAAGGCTGGATGGGCTGACCGAAGGCACCAATTCAGGTGTCTCTGCCCAAGCTCTAGCGCTCGAGACGGGAGCCGTGGGCCAGTGTCACCAATGCTGTGACCGGCCACCAATCAGGTCCTCTGGGTCCTCCGGGATCCACAGTATACCACAAGGTGGTCACTACAGACCTCTGCCCTCCTTCTGTCCAGCTGGGGATAGCTACACAAATCTATCACTCAGTGCTTCACCTCAACTTCTGACTATCCTAAACCTTTCAAACCCAGAACCAGACACCCATGACTCCACCCTCCAGGAAGTAGTCCGTGTCCCGGAGAGCAGGACTGGAGCGCAGTCCCTGGCTGGCATATCCACAGTAACCACAGCCACCAGAGTCTGGGGGGCAGATGGGGTGACTGGGCTGGACTTACCTTCACACTGCCTCCCTTCCCCCTTGTAGCCGGGCTTGCAAAGGCACTTGTAGGACTTGGGCGTGTTTTGGCAGATGGCATCGATGTGGCAGTCATCTGTGCCCTCAGAGCACTCGTCCACGTCCACTGTCCCTGTGGGGGGAGGGGAGAAGTGACAGGTGAGGCGTGGCTGGGGAAGCAGGAGGCACTCCTACCCCTCCTCCTGGGGTAATTAACAATGAGATTAGTCACATGGGGCCGCTCTGTGCTAGGCGGATGCCACCCTCAGGTCACCATATTTTCTACAGCAACCCATTAAGTAGGATTAATATTCCCATTAAGGAAAGATGAGAGAACCAAGGCCTGGGGTGTAGTAGGTGGTGCAAGTGTTAAGCATTTGGCTGGAAACCGAAAGGTTGGCAATAGGAAGCCACCCAGCTGCTCTGAGGGCGTAATACCCAGTGATGTGTCCATAAAAATGACAGCCAAGAAAATCCATGGGGCAGTTCTAATGGGGGGCGTTGTGAATCGGAATTGACTGGATGCCCCCAAGAGACAAGAACAAAGGGAGGAAGAGTCAGCCATCAGTGTGTGTGTGTGTGTGTGTGTGTGTGTGTGTGTGTGTGTGTGTCTTGCTCTTCCTCCAGCCCTCCTCCATGGCCCTAATTCTAGAATTCAGATCCTTAGAGGAATTAACATTCAGCCCCTTTGGGTTACAGATGGGGAAACTGAGGATAGGAGAGAACAATGGGTAAAACGGATAGAGACTAAGCCAAGAAGCTCACTGCAGGGGACATGAACAGGGGGTACCCCCACGCCCTAGGATGTGGAGGTGCAGTTTTCTTAATCTAGCTTCCGCGTGCCCAGAGTGGAATGTCCCAGCAGCGGGACCAAACCCTCAGCTGCTCGGACCCCGGCTCTGGCTGCCTCTGGTTTCCTCTACCTCAGATACCTAAGGAGCACTAGTAGTGTAATGAATTATGAGCTGAGCTCCTAACCACAAGGTCAGCAGTTCAAATCTACCAGACACTCCGAGGGAAAAAGATAAGGCTTTCTAGTCCTGTACAGATTTACAACTTCAGAAACCCTATACATAGGTGCTATGAGTTAGAACTGACTCAATCACACACAACCACCACCTCAGATACCTGGTTGTGCACACACAACTTCACACACACACACACACACACACACACACATCAAGGGGCTTTAATTGTGTGAAAATGGAATGAAAACATCGTGGAATTTTTCCATGAACTTTTTGAAGCCCCCTCGTTCGTACACACATACACACAGAGAACCAAGATGGTGAGAGGGCCCACACGGGCACAGGACCACAAGTTAATTCCTTGGATGACAAGAAGGAAAGTGAGGCCCAGAGAGGACTTGGTGGCAATTGGCTCTGATACATTGTAAGCAGTCTTAGAGCATCCCTTTGTGATCTCCAGCTTGCTAGAAACCCACTCAGATGGACAATGGACAGATAGAAGGACCAGGAACCCTGGCAGTCACCAGAAGGAGAGATTCGAAATGTCTCCATCCCTTCATACTGCTGGCCTTGCCCTAAACTTCCTGGTCCCCAATGACATCCATTTTGGGGTATTGACGGCCCTGGTTGTTATGAGTTCTAAATCTGAGTGGAGGGTCTCTCTAAGAAATACCCCAGAGCCCCTCCTCCCCTGCACCAGCCCCCAAGGCTCCAGCCTGCCACCAAAGGAAGACATGGTAGGAAAAACACGTGTGCATACACACGTGCCCACGCAGACACATGCACGTGCACCAATGGCTGGCTGAATCAGTGTTCAGGGCTGTTGTGTCTGCTCAGATTGGCAGCCCACCCCCTTCAGCTGTAGGCGCAGGAGGCCAGAGCTGGGGATTGGTGGTCGTAACTTCAGCAGTAACATGGGTATGGAATGATGGGTTAAAGGCTACAGAAGCCTCCCCGCCCACCTCTGCAGGCTGGCAGAGGACTGAAAGCCTGTGCAGAGGGGGTGGGGACCACCTCTCCCGACATAGACCAGCAGGGAAAACATGCTACATAGGGCCCTTCCCACTTCCCATGGGTCAGTTCGTGAGACCAAGAGCAGGGAAAGTTCTGGGGTCTTTGCTCCCCAACTCCCAATCTTCCACCAGGCAGATGTCAGAGTTAGAAGGTGACCTGGGGACAGGTGGGGGCACCGCCCAACATAGCTCATCAACATGTCTTTGGATGTTCTTTAAAAGGTTAGGGGCTGGGGAGTAGGCAGGGGAGGAGGAGAAAGGCACCCCACACGTGTGCAGCCCCCACAGTCTGCTGGCCCTCCCCCAACAACCTCTCTGGCTGAGGTTTGCTGGCATTGGGTGGTTACAATGCTGGGATTTTGGACCCAGGGCTGCCAAGGTCACACATGCTCTGGGGCTGGCAACCCAGGGACAGAGCTATAGAAGAGACAGAAAGGTAGACACACACACACACACACACACACACACACACACACACACACACACAGAGAGAGAGAGGTAGCGCTGCACAGGGATACAGGACCCCAAAGCCTAGGAGAGACAGCTCACAGACCCATGGGAAGTGGTGAGCAGGCCTAGGAAACAGCTCACTCTAACTGAGGAGTCCTCGAACTGGCTTGGTATCCACCTCACCGCAAAGACTCTGAGGAGGAAGACCCCCAATCCCACACACAGAGCCCGGTGTAGCAGTCAGGCAGTGGATGCCAAGGAGAAGGCAGGAACACCCAATTTCTCTCTCTCTCTCTCTCTCTCACACACACACACAAAGTTGAGAGGGGGAGGAGGGAATGTGACTTCAGCTTTTGGGGAAACAGGAAAGGACCAGTGAGAGGGCATGGGGGTGCCAGTGGGATCTATTGCAGCATCTCCAATGTCCAGCAGTGGCCTGCCTGTCCTGGACTATGCTTCGTCCCTCCCTCCGGTCTCCGGTATCTCTGATGGTCTCCACTCCCTGAGTTCGAATCTAGCCCCTTCCCAGCGTCTGTCTGGCTATCCTCTCGTCTGCCCTTCTCCCTCTCCCCTCTGACCGTCCAGCTGTCCATCAGGTTTCCAGGCAGAGAAGGAGACAAGACAACTGGGGAGGGGGGTAAAGGAGGAAGAGAGACAGCGACGGAGATGCCTAGAAGCCGAACCTCACGGGTTAGCGGTCCCTTTAGATCTTTCTCTTCTTGTTGTCCCTTCGTCTCCTCTGGATCCCCGGGTCCCACCGCACCCCCATCGGCCTTTCTGATCTCTTCTTTTCCACGTCTGTTTGTCTCTGGGTTTCTTCCCGTGTCCTTTTGTCTGTTGCCTCCATGCCTCCTCTGTCCGTCTGTCCCTCCATCTACCACCTCCCCTCCCTTTTACGGATCCTTTCTCTTTCGCTACCCCTCGTCCCTTCGCCCCTGAGGACGCGCTCCTTTCGTTCGGGGGGTCCCCTGCCTTCGGTCAGCACGCCGGGCTCCCTCGGCCCCAGCCTTCGCTGGCTTTCTTTCTTCCTCCCGCCGCGCACTCAACCTTCCGCGGGGCCCAGTCCAGCCCCTGCTGCGGCCCCGGCCCCGGGAGCCCTGGGCTGTGAGAGGGGGCGCGGACGGCCCCAGAAGTTACTTTGCAAAGAGGCGCGCGGGGGCGCGGGCCGTGGGATGCCCTCCAGACGACGGGGCCCGGG
>NW_006408615.1:8479219-8483057 GCF_000296735.1 Chrysochloris asiatica | reverse complement strand
AGGGTGGGCGCTTCTTGGAGGAACCCCCAGCACACACACACACACACACAAACACACACACACACTCAGGGTGAGGAGGGGGCTGCTCCCCCGCCTGCGGGAGGTCGCCGAGGCCCATTGGCGGTCATTTGTTGGAGCAATCTACAAACACCGAATTGAGTACCTTCGTCGGCTCTTGAGCGTGTATTGAGCACCTACTGTGTGCAGTGAGCTGCTGGCCTCGCAGCGGTGAACCGCCGACGAGAAAAACTGAGACATCGATCTTAAATGCCACGTGCAAGCAAAGGAGCACTTGGCATCACTCTGCAAAGGACAATGGTCCCAAAGAGTGGCTATCACAGGACAGCCGGGACCGCGTCTGGAATGGGGCAGGCGCAGCTCCGCAGCAGCCAAGACTACACCGAGGGTTGACCCCCGAGCTCCGGGCTTCCCCAGTGACAGAACCCGGAGGGTACTGCTAGGGCCTGGCCTGGGGACACACCTGACGCCCCTCAGTCTTTGGGGCCTGGCCGGGACCCCGCCCCGGAGGCCTGGTTGGAAATAAATGGCTCCTCTCAGCTCCAGGCGAGACACTTCAAGGGAAGAAAGTTCAGCAAACCCCAAGGCCCATCTCCTTGACAACCACCAATAAGAGCGCCTTTTTTCTTCCCCGGCTTTCCAGGCCAACTCAAAGACAAGGCTTTTCTCTTTTTGTCCACTTTGCCTGCATAAGTGTGCGCCCAACGTTTTCCCTCCACACCAGCTCCTTCCCCGCCCCCAACACACACACACTCTCTCTCACACACACAAACTCCCCCAACACACCCTCAATATGAACATGCACAACTATACATGTCTTCACACAAAACACACATGCACAATACACCCATACCCTCACATACATTCACACTCCCTCACCCTCACACACCTTCAAACACATCCTCACACACAAACACACACACTCACAGACACCCACGCACATACACCCTCAAACACACCCTTAACGTCTTCACACACAAACACACACTCTTCACTTACAGGCACACATTCAAATATCCACCCTCACATAAGAGCACACTCACACTCACATGTGTCATCACACACACACACACACACACACACACACACACACACAAACCCTCACACTAAAGACACCCTCACACACACACGCCTTCAAATATTTACTTTTACACAGACAGGCACACACACATTAGTGCAAACGTACACTCATACACACTCACACTATACAGATTTCCCAGACGCACACTCACACATGTAATCAGACACACCCCTCACACTCATGCGCATCCTCACAGACACTTCTGAAGATGACTTTGTCATTACCAGAGAGCTAAATGTGTGTCCCACGAACGCTTGCTCTCAATCTGATTGCTGTCAAGCAGCCACCCTGTAGGACAGAATAGAGAACCACTAGAGATGGTTTAAGGAGCTCTGGTAGCGTAGTGGATACGAATCGGGCTGTGAGCCACAAGGTCAGCAGTTCAAAACTACCAGTTGTTCTGCGGGAGAAAGATAAGAGGCTTTCTGCTCCCGTAAAGATTTACAGCCTCAGAAACCCTGTACAGGGTCGCTATGGGTTGGAACAGACTCCACGGCACATAGCACACAGATGCTTTCCTAGGCTGTCATCCTATGGGAGTACATCGCCAGGTCTTTCATGCTGCAGAACGATTGATGGGGTGGATTTGAACTGCCAACCTTTTGATTCGCAGCCAAGTGCTTAACCATTGTGCCACCAAAACCCTCCACAAATCCTCCCAGGGTATTGGGGCACTAAAGGAATTTCTGGTCACTTCCACGCTGCAGGGAGGTGGCCCTGGAGCTGGGGCACAAAGCTTGGGAGAGACTTCCTATTGGACAGACAAGAGGGAAAGGACAGATAGATAGATATTCAAGGTCTATGGGAGACAGTGGGGGCTGAATGAATGTCCTGGGAACACCTTCATCCTCTGTGACCATCTCTGTCCTCTCTGCCCACCTCCATGACGTGGTAGAAGGATGCCTGCAAAGATCCACGTGTCTGTGCTGGGTCAAGTGGGCTGGTGATGGGTCAAGAGGGCTGGCAAGGTGAGATTCCCCCACGCAGGACTCCAGCATGTGGTGGCTTGGAGTTGCCAGAGCCAGAGCCACTACGCTATAGCGGTAGAGTAATGATGATCAGATTACATCATGATCATTGTTACTTTACTGCTATTGAGAGTAATAATGACATCATTACTACACTGTGATCATTGTTACTTCTCCTACAGAAGAGTAATAATGATGTCATTCTTACATTGTTATCATTGTTACTACTATTACGGAAGAGTAATAATGGTGTGCACAGAGCCAGGAGAATGGAGAGCACCAGATGACAGCCATGACTAATCTTAGAGAAACACACGTAGCTCCTGTCACCTTCCAAACTAGGCTAACAGGCACCTTACACCCCTCCCCAGCAGTTCAGCTTCACCAAGCCTCTGGCAAAGGATGCCCCAAGACATTCTGCTGGTCACACCCATTGCATGCTACTGAGGTCCTATCTTCCTGATCTTCTCCATGCTCACTCCCCTCATGCCCATGCCCCTAACTCCTGCCCTTCAGCAGGGATAGGCCTTCTCTGGGCTCCCACAGACCCCTGGGCTTCCCCACGCCAAGGCCAGCTCTCTGGGGTTCAAATTTGTTTCATATCTGTCTTCTCCTAGACTGGGGGTTCTTGAAGGCAGGACTTGTGGCTAACCTGTATCTGAGGCCAGAGCTGGGGCTCAGCAGGTGATTGTTTAATGGATGAGTGGATGGATGAGTTCATGAATCTTGACTGAATGAACAAGGCAGACTCACTTAGCTGAGAGGCTGGAACGTCTCAGTGAGTGGAATCACATTCTTTGATTATTGGGCAGAGCCTCAGGGAGTGACCCTAGCTAGTTGCCCTCTGTCCCCACCTCCATCCTCTGTGCCCACCTCCATCTTCTGTGTCCATCTCTGTCTTCTGAGCCCAGAGATGAGGAAACTGAGGTTCAGAGACGTCCCACCCCATTCTAGCTTCTGTGACCTGAGTCTCTAGTCAGCTAACCCTAGTCCTTAGGATGTGAACAAGCTGAGCCCTTCCTGTCTCCCGCTGGTTCTGCCTTGTGGAAGTCAGGGACTGATGGCTGGGGTGTGCACAGACGGTTTGGGAGGAGCACTGTTTGGTGAGTCCATCTTGAACGCCAAGGCCAGCAGAGTGACTGAGTGGTACCATGTCTGACAGGCCTAGGTTCAAATCCCACCCTCATTATATCTCAGCTTTGTGACCTTAGAGAAGTCAGCTAGTTTCTTCCTCTGTCCAGATGATGTCTTGAGTGGCTAAAAGATCAGGAATGGTGTGAGACCTCTCTGAACTTCGGTTTCCTCATCTAAAATGACATTGACATTAGTGGGTATGAAGAGGATTAAATGAGATATTACACATATAACTACTAGTATTTCTCTTTGTGGTGGTAATGGTAATGATAAGAAGCCCTAGTGGTGCAGTGGTAAGTGCTTTGCTGCTTACTGAGAGGTCAGCAGTTCGAATCTACCAGATGTTCCACAGGAAAAAAAAATGCCCTAGAACCATGCCTGGCACAGATGTGGTCAGTGCACACTGCAATTGTTATTATTATTACTACTACTACAGAGAAGTAATTACGATGTCATTGTTACATCATGCTCATTGTTACTCTGCTGCTACAGAGAGTAATAATGACATCATTTCTACACCATGATCATTGTTACTACTACTACTACAGAAGAGCAATAATGACGTCATTATTATACTGTGAATCACTGTTATTACTCTACAGAAGAGCAATAATGACGTCATTATTATACTGTGAAT
>NW_006408615.1:8465537-8478912 GCF_000296735.1 Chrysochloris asiatica | reverse complement strand
AAGAAGAATGATGTCATTATTACAATGTGATTACTGTTAATACTACTACATAGAAAAGTAATAATGATGTCATTACTACACGGTGATCACTGTTACTACTAGTAAGTATTACTACTACGACGACGACAGAAGAGTAATAATGATGTCGTTACATCATGATAATTGTTACTCTACTGCTATAGAGAGTAATAATGACAGCATTATTACATTATTATCTTTGTTACTAGTACTTCAGAAGAGTAATAATGATGTTGTTACTACACTGTGATCACTGTTACTGCTCCGACAGAAGCAGAGATGCGTTTGAACTGTGGTGTTGGTGAAGACTATTGAATATACATATTGAGGACTTCCAGAGAACAGAGAAATCAGCCTAAGAAGGAAGACAACCAGAATGCTCCTTAGATGTGAGGATGGTGAGACTCCACAGGAGAAAGATGTGGTGATTTGCACCCATTAAGATAGCAGTCCTTTGTCATAACTATAAAAGTAGAAGATGTGTAACAAAAAGAGGGGAGTACAGACCAGGAACAGAGGACCCTAGGACCATCAAGGGAGAAGAGCATGGGTCAAACGTGGGATTCTAACCAGAGAAGCAGTTACACCAGAGATGGAGGCAGAGATGAGGACATGGAAAGATTGAACAGCTGAGGACTCTAGACTCATGGAAAGAGAAAGGCTGTGTGCTGGCAGCCAGGAGGCAGGCTTGCAGAATGTGCCCTTTGGTTGTTTAAATGATTATATATCCCTGCATGTTTTTGTGTACATCAAAAAGAAAAAAAAGAGGGAAGAGAAGCAAATACTGTTGAATGATGATGCATGGAGGGGATTGTAATCATTGCAATGAAACGAAATACAATTGGTTGAGTGTAAAACAGATGTTGTACCATGTAAACGGTCAGTCAATTCATAATAAAATCTTTAAAAAAAGATACCAGTCTTGGAAACCCTATAGCTCAGTTCTACCATGTCTAATGGGGTCTCAATTAGTTGGAATTGAAGGCAAGGACAGGTCGTGGTAATGACAGCAGTAATATTCAGCAGATTAAGAACAATTTACCTTTTTTCTTCCTTTTAATTTCCTCAGGAAGAACTCTTGATTAATAACAGTTGTGAAAATTCTTTGCAAAAGTAAAGTTCTCTGGAAGAGTAAAATATCCCCACACAGATGCCAAACCTCAATCCCAAGGATTTTAGAGTCTTTTGACATCTTTTCTTATTAAAATGAAATTGCGTGATAATATCCCCTCTGGTTGCATACTCTTTTGGCTTGCAACAGTACTTTCTTTTGCAATCTGTAGGTGACTGGTCTGTAGGACCAATCTCTGCAGTAAGTGCGTCATACTTGGTAAAGCAGAGGATGAGGGAAAAAGAGAAAGACTCCCAGTGGGACGGATTGACACAGTAGCTGTGAGAACAAGCACTAGCTTAGCAATTGTGAGGATGGTACAGGACCAGGCAGTGTAAGGAACCCTGGTAGCGTAGTGGTTACGAATCGAGCTGCGAACCTCAAGGTCGGCAGTTCGAAACTACCAGCTGTTCTGTGGGAGAAAGATGGGGCTTTCTGCTCCCATAAAGATTTGCAGCCTCAGAAACCCTATACACGGTCGCTAGGAGTCAGAACTGACTCCATGGTACTTCAACAATAGCAACATGAGTCAGAACTGATTCAATGACACCTAACAATAAAGGCACAGTGACTGGGAGGCACAAGTCCCCCTGGTTAGATGAGTGCTTCTGTTCTGTAGGACCCGGGGCTTCATCCAGCTTACTTTTCTAGAATCCTCTGAAATGACATCCTGATTTGGGCTTTCTGGAGGCGGGGGGAGGTCTTACCTGCTGCGATGGCTACCTCCTCCTCACCATTGTGTTGAAGGAGTCCTATGGCACAATGGTTAAGCACTTGACTGCAAACTGAAAGTTTGGTAGTAAGAGTCGCCCAGCAGCTCCACGGGAGAAAGATTTGGTAACCTAGTTCCATAAAGATTACAGTCAAGACACCATCATGGATTGAATTCTGTCTCCATGATTGTCAGTGGTTTGGCAGTTATGTCATGATGTATGTGGTAGTTATGTAAGGCTCCCCCATGATGCGATCTCATGTGGTAAACCAGTAAAATGATTAAGAGTGAGATGCAACATCCTTAATCCCACGACAGACCTGATCCAATATACGGGAGTTACCTTGAAGTGTGGCCTACAACACCTTTTACTTACAAGAGATAAAAGGAGAAGGCAGTGGGCAGAGATGAGAGGGACCCCTTACCACCAAGAAAGAAAGTGAAGTGTCTTCTTTGGGTCTGGGGTCCTTGAACAGTGAAGCTCCTAGATCCAGGGGAAGATTGAAATCAGGACACATGGAGATTGCCCAGGAATGCAGGGCTTACCGATGCTGAAAGGGGACCAGGACCTTTCTCCAAAGCCAGTGCTCTGAATTAGGACTTGTGGTCTCCTAAACTGCGGGAGAATAAAATTCTGTTTCTTCAAGTCATCCAGCTGTGGTATTTCTGTTATAGCAACACTAGAGAGCTAAGACAGAATTGGTACCAGAAGTGGAGTGCTGCTCTGACAGATACCTAAAATGTGGAAGGAGTTTTGGAATTGGTTAATAAGTAGGGACTGGAGAGACACTGAGATAATTCTAACAGTAAGAGCCTAGATTGACTTGACACCACTCCTCTGTTAGTTTGTCACACTGTGGAGGCTTGCGTGTTACTGTGATTCTGGAAGCTATGCCATCAGTATTTTAAATGCCAGCAAGGTCATCCATGGTGGACAGGTTTCAGAGGAGCTTCCAGACGAAGACAGACTAGGAAGAAGGAGACACGGACTACTTCTGAATATTTAGTCACTGAAACCCTAGGAAGAGCAGTGGAACACTGTCAGCACCAGAATACTGAATATTAAAACATGATGAAGAGCACCAGAGTACTGTCAGATAGAGTGCCGGAAGATGAACCCCTCAGGTTGGAAGGCACTCAAAATGCGACTGGGAAAGAGCTGTCTTCTCAAAGTAGCATTGACCATGATGACGCGAATGGAATAAAGTCCTCGGGACCTTCATTTGCTGATGGGGAACAACTCAAAATGAAGAGAAACAGCTGTAAACATCCATTAATAATAGAAACATGGATTGTACAAAGGATGAAGCTAGGAAAATTGGAAATTGTCAAAAATAAAATGGAATTCATAAACATTGATATCCTAGTGAGCTGAAATGGACTGGTATTGGCCATTGTGAATCTGACAATCACATGGATTACTATCCCAGGAATGACAAATTAAAGAGGAATGCATCACATTCATCATCAAAAAGAACATTTCAAGATCTATCTTGAAGTACAACACTGTCGGTGATAGAATAATATCCGTCAATAAGGAAGACCAGTATATACAACTATATACTATTCAAATATATGCGCCAACCACTAAAGCCAGTGAAGATGAAATTGAAGAATTCTATGAATTTCTTCAAGGAGCTCTGGTAGCGTAGTGGTTACCAATCAGGCTGTGAATCGCAAGATCAGCAGTTCAAAACTACCAGCTGTTCTGCAGGAGAAAGATGACGCTTTCTGCTCCAATAAAGATTTACAGCCTCAGAAACCCTGTACAGTGTCGCTATGAGTCGGAACCGACTCCACGGTACCTAACAACAACAACAATGAACTTCTTCAACCTGAAATTAATCAAACATGCAATCAAGATGTATTAATAATTACTGGCGATTGGAATGCAAAAGTTGGAAACACAGAGGAAGGATCAGTAATTGGAAAATATGGCCTTGGTCATTATACAAATGATGCTGGAGATTGCATGATAGAATTTTGCAAGACCAATGACTTGTTCATTGCAAATACCATTTTTAAACAACATTAAGGATGACTATACACATGGACCTCACCAGATGGAATACACAGAAATCAAATTGACTCCACCTGTGGAAAGAGATGGTGGGAAAAGCGCCATATCATCAGCCAAAACAAGGCCAAGGGCAGACTGTGGAACTGACCATCAATTGTTCATATACAAGTTCAGGTTGAAGCAGAAGAAAATGAAAACAAGAGCTAAAATATGACCCTACACGTATCCCACATGAATTTAGAGATTATCTCAAGAACAGATTTGGTGCATTAGACAGTAATTAATGAAAACCAGAAGAGTTGTGGAAAGACATCAAAAACATCATACAGGAAGAAACCAAAAGGCCATTAAGAAGGCAAGTAAGAAGGAAAAGACATAGAATGATTAAAAATGGGAAAATGTGTATGCCAGGGTTGTATTCTTTCATCATATTTACTCAATCTGTATGCTGAGCAAACAATCTGAGAAACTGGATCATAGGAAGAAAAACGTGGCATCAGGATTGGAGGAAGACTCATTTAACAACCTGTGATATGCAGATGATACAACCTTGCTTGCTGAAAATGAAGAAGACTTAAAATACTTACTGATGAAGATCAAAGATGGCAGCCTTCAGTGTGGGTCACACCTCAATGTAAAGAAAACAAAAATCCTCACCACTGGACCAATAAATCACATCTGTATAAATGGAGAAAATATTGAAGTTGTCAAAGACTTCATTTTGCTTGGATCAACACTCTGGAAGCAGCACTCAAGAAATCAAATGATGTATTGCATTAGGCAAATCTGCTGCACAAGACCTCTTTAAGGTATTCAAGAGCAAAGATGTCAGTTTAAGGACTAAGGTACTCCTGACCCAAACTGTGGTATTTTTCTTTTTTTTTTTAATTAAATGTTTTTATTTTGGATTGAGTGAAAGTTTACAGGGCACATCATCAGCTTCACATTTAACCATTCATATAGCTTGTTTCATTACATTGATTATTATCCCCTCCATATATCATCAGTTTACAGTGTTTCTCTCTATCCTCTTTAGCTTTTTTTTTGGGGGGGGGGGACTTGCCTTTTTGGAATTTACAGTCTCGGCTTTTAGGGAAGGTTTTTACATTTGTCTGTGGATATCCAGGGCTCACGTATGAGATTACTAACAAGCATTACTGAATAATCAGATGAGGGACAGTTTACTATGTCTACTAGGTAGCTAGAGTCTGATCCTCAGAGCCTATGGTTTGGACGGTCAACAACGCTTGGGCCCACAGGGGCTTGACCTCCTGACCGGGTCTGCACGGTCTGCATCAGATTCCTCCTTATTTATTGTTTGTTTAAGGGACGCTGCCTGTCTTAGGCGGTCAGTGCGAATTCCTCAGTCTTACCAGTCATTGAAACTCATTGCAGCATGGCAATGGCTCTGTCTTAAGTTGCTGAGGTTCCACGTGATCCTTACCCGTCTCTGGCCACACGTCCAGCATAAACAGCCGCCATCCGAGGAAGGCATGGAGGGAGGAGATCGGCTGGGGACCCCATACGCAAGACGTTGCAGCCCACCACCTGCTCTAAGGTGACCAAGCAGGATCACTATGCTGAGGTTCAATCAAGTTCTTAGGGGATCTTACTCTCTAGCAGGGGTAGCAAATTAGTAGCCACTCAGTGCTCACTTTGAGAATTACTTATATCATAAATTTGAGCATGTAGCTGATGAATATCCACAGACAAGTGTATATTGTTCCACAACCTCCTAAAATGCTGTTGGATTAAGTTCCAATCAAGTTCTGGATTACTGAAAGATAACACAAATCTACTTATACCATGAATAACCTTAGTTGGGAGTGTAATCTGGATATATTGGGTCTTATTTCCCTTAAGCGATCTTCCTTTCTCTAAAGCATTTAGTCTGTTTTGTAAACCTTTGTCTATTTACTCTTGGATCATATGAGCAAACTGTGGTATTTTTCAATAGCCTCATATGTATGTGAAAGTTAGACAGTGAATAAGGAAGACCGTAGAAGAATTGATGCATTTGATTTATGGTGTTGGAGGAGAATATTAAAAGTACCATGGGCTGCCAGAGGAGCAAACAGATCTGTGTTCAAAGTACAGCCAGAGTGCTCCTTAGAAGGCAAGATGGCCAGACATCATCTCTCATACTTCGGACATATTATCAGGGGCGACCAGTCCCTGGAGACGATCATCATACTTGGTAATGGAGGGTCAGTGAATAACAGACTCTCAGTAAGATGGATTGACACAGTGGCAGCATCAATGGGCTCAAGCATCGTAAGGGTTGTGAGTTTGGTTCAGGATCAGGCAGTGTTTCGTCCCGTTGTGCATAGGACCTCTATGACTCAGTACCAACTTGACGTTACCTAGCAACAACAACAGATTACCTTAAAGAGATAGTTGGTAGAATTATGGATGTCAAAGACAAGTGTGATGAGGCCTCAAAGGGAGCGTAAGGACAGCTGTGATAGCAGACAGGGTGAGAAGCAGCAAACCAGGAGACCAGCCTCAAGACAGCAGGAGAGCTGACCCACAAAGAGAGAGAACTGAGCACCTTCAGGCCAAGGCTCACCGGTGGAGTGGGCTGTCTCTGGGCTTTTCTCAGCAGAACTAAAGAGCTTTGTAACACTTGCTCGAGCAGAGCAGAAACCAGGCTGGCTTCTGCTAGGGATCAAGGACACAGGAATTGGAAGATTGAAGAGACAAGGACCACAGGAAGCGTAACTGTCTCAGTGTCAAAATGTAGGATCACGACTTCTGGCTTCTCAGAGGGTGGATACATGACTTGTAAGGTTTCTAAGGATGAGGATCTTCACCAACTCAGTTCCAGAATGTGGGACTGTTACTAAGATGGGGCTGCTGCCCAAAGCTAAGCTTCACCATCATTCCCCTGAGCTGATCGCCCCCTAAGTTCCCACCTGTCCTTTCAAATTACGGTTGTTAATTGAATCCATGCAGAGCATTCTTTAATAGGTTAACACTAACTTTAGGTTCTCTTTACTTAAAGATGCCAAACTAGTATTTTGTTCAACAATGAGCTCAGGGGATAGTTTTAATTTAAGGTATAACGATTTCTTTAGGGTAATTGTTGCAGGGGATAATCCAGCCTCAGTGGCTCCAGAAAGTCTGGATTCCATGAGAATCTGAAACTCTGTTTTTGCTCATCTTTCTAACCACTGCAGTAGGGGGTGAGACTCCCATACAGCAATCCTATTTATAACGCGCCACGCACAGGGTGGGCATTGAGCACAAGAGAGTACAGTCTTCCTGCATTCAAAGAATTCTCTTCTAGGCATTGGAGACCTGGCCCCTGCCCTCATGAAGCTCACAACAGCAACAACAACAACCGCAAAATGAAAATAAGACAATCATAGGGCAAGGATTAAAGTGGTGTGGTGTGTGATACAGGTGCAAGGTCGGGGGGTGCTGGTGACAATTGAAATAAAGGTCAGCGAAGGTCTCTCCTAGGAGCTGACACATGCATTAAGACCCTAAAACTGGATTAGAAGCTCTGGTAAAGCTATGAAATAAGCTCTGGACTAGCCACAAGGTTGGCAGTTCCAACCCACCAGCTGCTCTGAGGGAGAAAGATGAGGCTTTCAGTACCTGTAAAGTGTTACAGCCTTAAAAACCTACACAGGGTCACTATGAGTCAGAATTGACTCGATGGCCCTGGGTGGGTAGGATGCATGGGTGCTATACTGGTAACTGAAGATTGTTTCTTTGAACCCACCAGCGATTATATGGAAGAAAAACCTGGCGAACTGTTACCATAAAGTTGACATCGTACAAAAGCCTACAGGGCAGCTCTGCTCTGTCCTGCAATGGTCACTATGAGACAGAACTGGCTTGACAGCACCCAATATTAAGACTAGATGATCAAAAACAGCCACCATGCCAAGAAGACCATAGAAGAATGGATGCTTTTGAGTTATGGTGTTGGAGGAGAATGCCACAAGAACCAACAGATCTGTGTTGGAAGAAGTGCAGCCAGAGTGCTCCTTGGAAGCCAGGATGGCCAAACTTCATCTCTCATACTTCAGACATATTGTCAGGAGGGACCAGTCACTGGAGAGGGACATCATGTTTGGTAAGGTGGCGGGTCAGTGAAAAGGAAGAAGACCCTTAGCGAGATGGATTGGCAAAGTGGCAACATCAATGGGCTCAAGCGTGGCAACAATTGTGAGGTTGGCGCAGAACCAGGCAGTGTTTCATTCTGTTGTACATAAGGTCACTATGAGTCAGTACGGATTTGACTGCACCTAGCAACAAAAATAACAACATGCCAACAATGGAATTGGGCAGGGAGTTGAAGAGTGATTGAAAGTCAGTCTCAGAAAGGCATGGAGTGGACTTGATCTGCAAAATTCTCTTAGAATCGTTTCTAAGATTCTCAGCTACAACAGAGCCTATACTTAATCTCCCTCAACCAGGCTGACCTGTGCTCCTGACAATATTTAAACAGCATCACGTGTAGGGGTGTGTGTGGGTACCTACGCAGGCAGGCGCATGCGGACAAACACATGCTCATTCAATGTCCTGGCAATGCTGATTTGTACAGGAACATCTTTTGCACAAAGATGACCATTTTTTGTTTTCCAGTTTGAAAAGACTTATCTCTTCATGATAGAAACAAACAAACAAAAACCCCAGAAAAAATGACTGCGTCAGACCTTTTTAAAGTGTTGAGCAAAGATGTCAGTTTGAGGACTAAGGTGCGCCTGACCCAAGCCATGGTATTTTCAATAACCTCATATGCATGTGAAAGTTGGACAATGAGTAAGGAAGATGGTAGAAGAATTGGTGTGTTTGAGTTATGGCATTGGAGGAAAGATTAAAAGTACCATGGACTTCCAGAAGAACAAACAGATCTGTGTTGGAAGAAGTACAGCTAGAAGGCTTCTTAGAATCCAGGATGGCCAGACTTTGTCTCTCGTACTTGGACGTATTATCAGGAGGAACCAGTTCCTGGAGAAGGACATCATACTTGGTAAAGTGGAGGGACAGAGAAAGAGAAGGAGACCCCCAATGAGGCGGATTGGCACAGTGGCCGTAGCAATGAGCTCAGGGGTAACAGCAACTTTGAGGTTGGAGCAGGATGGGGCTGTTGATGGCACTTGACCACAATGAACCCAAAGACGGCTGATCTGTTGTCTATCAGTATGAATTAGTTTTCTACGGAATCATGCATTCTGTACACTTTTCTCAGCATGCTTATTGAGTGTCATCAAACACCTACAGTTTTGCAGCCTGTTTTTTTCTCATTTCATTCAAAATCATGAGTATGAAATCTTTGAAGTTATGGGTTTGAAAAACCCACGATGGTACCACAATCCAGACTTAACCATTTCAAACTCATTTACGTAGCCATAATTTCCTTAGCCAGTCCAGACAGATTCTAATGTTTTTGCTACTACACACAACACAGAGACGGACATCCTTGTCCTTAAATCTTTGCCCCTATATCTGGTCGTTTCTGCATATCAATTTGTAGACGTGGAATCATTGGGTAGAAGGGGAAAAGCATTTTTCATTTCTTGTTGTCTATTGCTCTGGTAGCGTAGTGGTTACGAATCGGGCTGCGAACCTTAAGGTCAGTGGTTCGAAACTACCAGCCGCTCCGCGGGAGAAAGATGAGGCTTTCTACTCCCTTAAAGATTTACACCCTCGGAAACCCTGTACAGGGTCGCTATGGGTCGGAACCGACTCGACGGCACTTAACAACAACAACAACATTGCCAAATTGCTTCTCAGCGATGTTACCGAGTCCCATCAACCTTACCTCCCTCACATCTATGGGCCCCTCTCTATCTCCCTGGTCTTCTCTGCCCAGTGGTCTTCCCAGTGCCTCTGCCCAAGGATGGCACTACTCACTGTTGTTGTTGTTAAGTGTCATTGAGTTGGTTTTGACCCATAGTGCCCCTGTATAGGGTTTCCAAGGAGCAGCCAGTGAGCTTGAACCTCTGACCTTGTGGTTCAAGCCAACTTTGCTGTCCAGCACATTAACCCACAGCACCTCACCAGCAAGTGTCAAGACCAACACAGTCTTCCAGGAGACCATACCAGCACAAGGTCGGTAAGGACATTAACACTGCGAACAAGACAGGGGTTCTCATGGACTCGGTGTATTTAGGAGCATGGATGAATTACGGAATTGTATAGGAGATCATGTTTGCTAAGGTAGAGGGTCAGAGAAAAAGAGGAAGACCACCAGCGAGATGGACTGGCAAAGTGGCAGTATCAATGGGCTTAAGTGTGGCAAGAATTGTGAGGTCAGCCCAGGACGGGCAGTGTTTCATTTGCTGTGCATAGGGTCGCTATGAGTCTGTACCGACTCGATGGCATCTAAGAAAAACAACAACATAGGATTAGCACTGGACTTCGAAGCACAAGGTTAGCAGTTCAAACCCACCAGCTGCTCCTTGGAAATCCTATACAGGGTGGCTATGACTCAATGGTACTTAACAACAAAGTCCCTTTCTGGAGTTCCTGGGTGGTGCCAATGGTTAACATGCGTGGCTGCTAACTGAAAGGTTAGAGGTTCAAGTTCACCCGATGCACCTGATAACAAAGGTTTGGAGCTCGATCTACTTCCCTAAAATCTGCCACTGAAAACCCTGGGAAGCAGACTTCTTCTCTGGGACGCTAGGAGTCAGAGTCAATGAGACAGCAACTGCTTTTATTTTTATTTATTTGTAAGTCCCCTTCCCTCCCTTCTGTCTGTGCCCAGCACAGTGGTCTGGGCCAAGCAGGCTCTCAGAATAGGCACGGCAATGGAGACTCTGCCCCAGAGGACATCTGCCTGGATGGTCCTCAAACACATTCGCCTCCCAGGCTAACGGGCAGCCAAGGGCCCCTCTGGGTACACAAACAGGAGTCTGGGATGCCGGCCAGTGACCTGTCTGGGGCGGGAGGGTATCCAGGATTCAGAGAGAAGCTAAGGGCTCTTGGCCATGAGACTTCCAACTTTCCCAGTCTCTGCCATTCTGTATGCAAGATACTAGCCCCTCTCTGAGCCAGACTTCTTTTAGTTCAACTTCAAGACAGAGGAGGAGGCTGTGAGTCTGACCATGATAAAGGTCTGGTGTGGATGCACATGCTGGCTGCAGATGCAGGACCCTACACAATGGACCATTATGGGCTTTGGCCCACTTCCTTATCTCAGAGGAATGTTGGGGGAAGGTGGAGGAACCGGGCCAAGTGCCTATCCGTTCTGATGTCAGTTCATCAATTCATCGTAACAGTAACAGGGAGCATTTGTGCAGGACTTTAAAGCTCACCAAACCCTTCACCTCCAGCATGTAGTTGGAATTCCATATCCTCCATTCTCCTGATGCACAAACTGAGCCCAAGAGAGGTTGAGTGTCTTCATTCTCACTCCCAGCTGGTGCTAACCCCACCTAAGTTATTAGAGAACTATTCTATTCAGTGGTAGAATTCTCCTCTTCTACATGAGATACCCAGGTTCGATTCCCGGCCAGTGCACCTCATCTGCAGCCAGTACCCATCAATTAGTGGAGGCTTGCATGCTGTGGCGATGCTGAACAGGCGTCAGTGGAGCTTCCTGACTAAGATGACGTAGGAAGAAAGGCCTGGTGATCTACTTCTGATAATCATCCGGTAACAGCTTCATGGATCACAACGCTTCAACCTGCAACTTATCATGAGCCGCCTTGACAGTAGTTAGCAATGATCGAGTGGAGAGCTGTGGCTCTGTAGCATAAGCACTGGACTGCTCACCACAAGGTCTGCAGTTCGAGCCCACCAGTTGTTCCGCGGGAGAAAAATGAGGCTTTCTGCTCCTGTAAAGATTTGTTGTTGTTAAATGCCGTTGAGTTGATTCCAATTCATAGTGATACTGTTTAGAATTTCCAAGGAGTGGTTAGTGAGTTTGAACCACTGACCTTGCAGTTCAAACCGACGTTGTGGTCTAGTGCTTTATCCTGTAACGCCACACCAGGACTCCTGTAGGGATTACAGCCCCAGAAACCCTATATAGGGTCACTCTGAGTTAGAACCAGTTCGAGGGCACTTAACAAGAACGATAGGGACATAGAAAGAAACCTGGGCCCTGCCCTTGACAAGTCACAGTTGGACTGGAAGATTCTGGCACAGAAAAAGAGATTTTGTAGGATGAGTAGGAGTTCAACAGGATGCTTCAGGAGGAAGAGCATTTTGAGCAGAGAGATACGTCTGGCAAGCAGAGCAAAGAGCAGAGAGTTTGGCAGCCCTGTAGTCAAGGCCACTGGGTGTGAAGGAGCAGCCGGAGACACATCTGGGGAGATCTCCAAGGCTATCCCCCTGACACTGGGCTAAGTTGAGGAGCCAGTGGGGTGAAGGCCGGTTTAATCCGGGTCTAAATCTTGGCAAGTGGCCTTCTCTGAGGACAGATGCCCAAAACACTTTTCCTACAATCGCATAGGTGGGGGATCAAACCTGCCTGAGAACTTCCCCACGCGGCCCACAGTCCACCTTCCTGGAGAGATTCCAGTTGTTACTGCTGTGTGCTGCTGATTCGAATTTGACTCAGAGTAGAACAGTCCCATAGGGTCTCCTAGTCTTTACGGGAGAAGATGGCCACATCTTTCCTCTGCTGAGCAGCTGGTGGGATCAAACCACGGACTTCAGTTAGCAGTCAAGTGGTTAATTGTCACTGTGTCACCAGAACTTAGAACCACCCCAGCTGTTGGCATTAAGGACTTTGAGACATCCTGCCACAGAGACGCGGTGCAGTGTGTTAAGCTCTGAGCTGGTAATTGAAAGGCTGATGATTCAAATCCACTAGCTGTTCTGCTGGAGAAAGATGAGGTAATTAGCTTCTGTAATGATTTACAGCCTTGGAAACCCTCTAGGGTGGCTCTACTAGTGCTATATGAGTTGGAATTGTCCTATACTCTGTGTTATATGAGTCCGAATTGATTTGATGGTGGTGACTTGGATTTGGTTTTGGCGAGTCCGGCGTTGGTTTAGCCACACCCTCTGCCTCCCCCTTTCCCCACACCCCCAATCGTACAGCACCTATTAAAAGTCTCTGGAACACACCGATGAAGAGTCCTGTTGGTACAGAGGCTAAAGCTAACCCAGAGATGTGTAGTTTGAACCCACCAGCCGTTCTGCAGGAGAAAGATGAGTCACTCTAATTCTTTAAAAAGTTACAAACTCAGAAATCCTGTCAGGCTTGGTCCTACAGGGTGGCTGTGCATTGGAGTGAACTTGAAGGCAGTGGGTTTTTAATTGGTTCCAACACATAGCCACCCTGTATATCCTGGTGTGGTGCTGCGGGTTAATGTGCTGAACTGCAAAGTCACTTTGAACCACAAGGTCAGGAGTTCAAGCTCTCCAGCTGCTCCTCGGAAACCCTATACAGGGTTGCTATGGGTCAGAACCAACTTGAAGGTACTTAACAACAACATGATAAGCACTGGACTGCAAACTGAAAGGTCGACCCCACCAGCTACTCTTTGGGAGAAAGATGAAGTTTTTCTGCTCCCTAGAAGATGTCAGCTTGAAGACTAAG
>NW_006408615.1:8460354-8464516 GCF_000296735.1 Chrysochloris asiatica | reverse complement strand
GCTGCTTCTCGGAAACCCTTCATAGGGTCACTAAGAGTTGGAATCAACTCCACAGCACCGAGTGACAATGCTAACGGGTATCTTCGCCGTGCTTTCCAATGAGCATGGATTGTTACTGCAATGACAAAATAAAGAAATAAAAATAAAATTCACTGGCCTCTCAGACTGGCTGGCACACAGTAGACACTCACTCAATATTTATCGAAAGGAGGGGCTCACAGATGCCGCCCTGTGTGTGATGTCCCCACCCCACCGCCCCCCATCAGACTGTGTGTTCCTGGCTGGCTGGCCGTGTGTGACCCAGCCTGGGTGGGGCACCCCACCGGAACTCTCAACCCTTGGATGTTGCTGGAATGGATGTACAGGGAAGCTTGAAGCTGGCGGCCACATTCCCCTGGGGGAATGGCTCTAAGGCCAGAGCTCTGTTGCTTGGCCAACATTTTTATTTGTGGGGAGATGGAAAAAAAAATGTCTAAAAAGAGTTAAAGCAATCCAGCCTTCCTTTTGGGCAGTCGGCTATGGCAGGCTGGCCCACAAGACAAACAAATGAATAATCAGGATAGAAACAGTTACTCCCAGCCCCCTCCTCCCTGCAGTTGTCACTGGCCAGCCCGGCCTCCCCAAATCACTCCCTTTCTAGGCAGCCCGGGACCCTCTCCTCCAACTCCCTTCCCTCCCCCAAAGACTTTTTGAAGTTGATCAATGAAACATGTTTTATTTAAGGGCCCGATTCCTGAGCAGGGGGGGAGTAGGGGCTTCTGCAAGCCTTCATTAGTTCCACATAATGAAAGAATGAGCTGATTCAAGGGGGCTGGGGAGAGAAAAGAAGGAAAATCGGAGGGTCTGCAAAAAAAAAGAGTTGGGGGTGGGGTAGAAATTGTGGATTTGCTAAATAAAGCTGCTGGCTGCATTCAGCCCCGGCCGGCCGCAAAGCCCCCCACTCAATCCTCTTAGGCTTGACAATATAGAATTGGCTGGGCCTGGCCTGGTAGCTCACATTCCACATAGGGATTGAAGGGCAATGGGCTGTTTAAATTGCTACTTAGGTTTCCAGCTGTTTTACCAGCGATTTGCCCAACTTAATAGCTCTTTAAGTCTTTAAACAAGAAAATAACTCTTCTCAGGACTCCAAGAAGCAGCCCTAGTTCGTTCAGACGGCGCCATTGTCTGGGGCTTAAGGCCTTCTCTTCACCCTGAAGACCCCTTCCCAGCTCTGGGAGACTATTTATCCTTTTAACATTCTGGTTTCCTGGGCCTGTATTCTGAAGGTTCTTTTTAAATACCTATCTGCTGCCTCTGATTAGTCCCAGGACACGGTTCCCATCGGTAATGAGAATAATAATCATTATTATTATAATCACATGATAATTATAGCACATTTATAATGATAACGATGGCATTCGGACTACCAACTGGAAGGTTGGTGGTTTGAAACCACCCATCAGTACCAGAGGAAGATCTACTTCCATAAAGAAGACATCCGAGAAAACCCTATGGCGTTCTGTCCTCCTCGGTCACACATGGAGTTGACATGACTGGAAATCAACTTCATGGCTGCACTGAATTCTTGCTCTCGCTGTTCCTTTCAAATGTGTGTCCTTTTTTTTTTTTCTCTTATGGAATCACTAAGATTAGCCAAGCCAGAAATGTTCGAGGAAAGATTATAGAATTTCTGTTTCACAACGCTCCACCCTCTAATCCATACATTAAACTGCACACTCTGTTTTGTACCAGGGCACAGAGATGGACGGGGAATGTCGTAGGTGGGAAGAACAGGGTAGATAAAGGCTGGGTTCAGTTTGTTGGGAATTGAGACTGTGTTTGGTCAGACCCTTGAGGGAGGTTAGAGATGGAACTTGGAGACCTCAGAGGTCAGAATCTGTCAAGGCACCTAGCCTAATTTCTGCAGGCACTGGGGAGCCACAGATGGTTTTTACGTGAGGGTGGTGATCTGATAAGTGCTGAAGGGTCAGGAACACAGGAAAGGCAGGTGGAGAACCAACCTGCCTCCCAGCAGGAATATGACAATCTCTCCAACAGGGGAGACATCATCTTCACCTTTAGCTCAGGAATGAGACTAAATGTCCAATTCACTTGGTCTGAGCCTGAATGGGGCCCCCCGGTTTGGCTGCTTCCCTGGAGCATATGCGAGGAAGAGCTGGTAGGGGTTAGAGACTCAGAGGAGATCCTGGTGTGGTGCTGTAGGATAAGCACTGGACTGGTGACTTCAATGTTATCAGTTCAAACCCACCAATCGTTTTACTAAAGGGAGCACTGAGGCCCAGAGAGGTGAGGAAATGTGTTGAGGGTCACACATCAAGAAAGTGCCAAAAGCAGAGATAAGAAGTATTTCTTACATCTGTTTCACAACTTGAGTTTGTATACATTCCCACTCCCCTCTCGTTTCTCTTATTTTTATTTTTTAAACATTCTTAACAATTAAAACAGTAGCAAAATTATAAGAAGGTATGGGGACACAGATGTGCTCACGTAATATTTCTCAGAGTATGATTTGCTGTCATCTCATGAGAAGACGGTTTGGTAAGCTCTATCAAAATGTTTTGTAGGAAAAATTTCTGATAATGGATGTTTGCCTAAAACATTTTGATTGTTGTTGTTAAGTGCTGTCGAGTCGGTTCCGACCCATAGCGACCCTGTACAGGGTTTCCGAGGGTGTAAATCTTTACGGGAGTAGAAAGCCTCAGCTGCTCCGCGGGAGAAAGATGAGGCTTTCTACTCCCGTAAAGAATTACACCCTCGGAAACCCTGTACAGGGTCGCTATGGGTCGGAACCGACTCGACAGCACTTAACAACAACAACAACAATCAAAATGTTTTAGGCAAACATCCATTATCAGAATTTTTCCTACAAAGATATTTACATATATATATATATATAAAGATATATGTACAAGGATGTTTATCAAAGTACTGTTTTTCATATATAAAATTGGGGTGGGGATGCCTAAGTGTTTGTAAATTGTTGTTAAGTACAGTTGAGTTGGTTCCAACTCATAGAGACTCTGTATAGGGTTTCCGAAGAGCAGCTGGTGAATTTGAATTGCTGACCTTGTGGTTCAGATCCCAGTGCTGATCTTAAAGCGCCATACCAGGAGTCCATAAATAGGACTAGTTAGGTATATTTTGTTATATCCTTCAAAGGAACATTATATAGTCATGAAAAGCAATGAAGTGGACCACTAACAATATTCAAGAGTGGCTTTATTTGCCCATAAACTTGGGTGTTTTCAAACTTAAACATTTTTTTTCCAGCTTGACAGATAAAGAAATAACATCTCATGAATTTTACTTACACTTCTTAATTATGAGAGTGGTTGAACATTTTTCAGATGGTTACTGGTTATTTTAATTTCTTTTTCTGGAAATTTCCTTTTTATATATAGCTTTTGCAAATGTTTATTGGTGTGTTGTGTACAGTAGTCAGTTCCTACTCAAAGTAACCCTGGAGCGGGTTTCCAAGAGCTGCCAGTGGGTTAGAACGGTCGACCCTGTGGTTAGCAGTCCAGTGCTTATCCTACAGCGTCACACCAGGGCTCAATATTTTTTGTTAGTTTTTTTTAATTTTTGAAATCTGATATGCTTTGTACACATTCACCCAAATCACAATAATAAGAAAAAAAAAAATTGTGTTTATGGTGAAAGTTTACACTGCAAATTAGGTTCCCATTGAATGATTTCTGCATAGTATTAAGTGATATTGTTACAATTTTGATAATGCGACATAGTTTTCATTCCTTCCTTTCTGATTATACCATTTCTAGTACTTTAGTTTCCTTACCCCTTCATCTTCGCATCTTGCTTTAGAGTAGGGGTGGGGAACATCCAACCCATGGACTGTATGATTGTTGTTAAGTGCCATTGAGTCAGTTCCAAACCATAGTGACCCTTGTATAGTGTTTCCGAGGAGTGACTGATGAGCTTGAGCTGCTGACCTTGCAATTCAAACGGTTTTGCAGTCTGGCACATTAACCTACAGTGCCACACCAGACTCCGCGGACCATACTATTGTTGGTACAACTCATAGTGACCCTATGCACAGCAGAACAAAACACTGCTTGATCCTGGGCCAACCTCACTATTGTTGCCACGCTTAAGCCCATTGATGCTGCCACTTGGTCAGTCCATCTTGTTGGGGGTCTTC
>NW_006408615.1:8457807-8459414 GCF_000296735.1 Chrysochloris asiatica | reverse complement strand
GAAGACCAGAAGAGTTGTGGGATGACATCAAGAACATCATACATGAAGAAAGCAAAAAGTCATTAAGAAGACAAGAAAGAAGGAAAAGGTCAAAATGGATAATAAATGTGCTTTATTGACTACGCAAAGGCTTTTGATTGTGTAGATCATGACAACCTATGGACAACATTGGGAAGTATGAATATTCTGGAACACTTAATTGTGCTCATGAGGAATCTGTACCTGAACCAAGAGGGAGTTGTTTGAACAGAGCATGGGAACACTGAATGGTTTAAAATTCAGAAGGGTGGGTGACAGGGTTGTATTCTTTCACCATACGTATTCTCCCTGTATGCTGAGCAAATAATCTGAGAAGCTGGTTTCTATGAAGAGAAATGTGGCTGACCATATAAGGCCCATGAAATCATTGGTCTAAACCTGCTAAGGTAACCACAGTTCCAACCATCACATTTGTTGTTGTTGTTGGTAAGTGCCGTCAAGTTGGTTCCAATTCATAGTGACCTTGTATACAGTTTTCAAGGAGTGGCTGGTGAGTTTGAACTGCCAGCCTTGTGGTTCAAACCAACTTTGCAGTCCAGCTTATTAACCCACACCGGAAGTCCAACCATCACATTGTTGTTGTTGTTATTAAGTGCTATAGAGTCTGTTCTGACCCATAGCGATCCTCTATACGGTTTCCAAGGAGCAGCTGGTGAGCTTGAACCGTTGAACTTGCAGTTCAAATGGCTTTGCAGTCTGGCTCATTAACCTACAGCACCACACCAGGATTCACAAAGACTCACATTAGGGGTGAGTTAATTAAATGTCTGACCAAATGTAGCAGGCTAATTTTAAAGTTTACAGTTTTGTATGGCCCACCAATGATGTTATAAATTTTGGCAGAGAAAAGGTTCCCCATAGCTGCTTTAAAGTGATTTGTGACCATTCAATCGCATCTAAAATCAAACACAAACCAAACCCAACCCACAGATGTTGAGTAATTGAGTTAATTCCGACTCATATCTTATATGACTGTAGGTCAGTAGAACTGCCCCATAAAGGTTTCCAAGGCTGGGAATTTCTTTAGAACCAGACTGCCTTATCTTTCTCCCACAGAGCAGCTGGTGGGTTTGAACTGCAGATATCTGGGCTGACCCACCAGACCTCTGGGCTCAAATGCTAACATTGAGCGCTTAACCACTTGCACCACCAGAATGCCTTCTTATCTCATATAGTAGATGGTTTTTAAAAGAAACCCATGGGTGATATTCTTTATTTTATGAGACAATCTCTTATTTAACTAAAAGGTGATCTCAAGGCATAATTTCTGTTTAAGGCTTAAAGAGTATCTTGGGGAGTCCTTTAGTCTCAACTGGACCAGTAAGTCTAGACTTTTTAAAAAATGTTGAGTTCTGCTCCACACTGGTAGTTTACATGGGAGAATGTTGGTTTTACATCATCATTTCATTGCAATGATTACAATCTCCTCCGTGCATCATCATTCAACAGTTGTTGTTGTTGTTACGTGCTGTCGAGTCGGTTCCAACCCATAGCGACCCTGTACAGGGTTTCCGAGGGTGTAAATCCTTACGGGAGTAGAAAGCCTCATCTTTCTCCTGCGGAGCAGC
>NW_006408615.1:8453845-8456332 GCF_000296735.1 Chrysochloris asiatica | reverse complement strand
ATGGACTCAAGCACGGCAATAGTAGTGAGGTTGGCCCAGGATCGGGCAGTGTTTCGTTTTGCTGTGCGTAGGGTCGCTCTGGGTCGATACCAACTCGATGGCACCTAACAACAACAATAAGATTACGCTAGGTTTTAAATTTGTTTGTTTCCTGCCCCCATTGACTTGTATGGGCATTTTCTAGATCAAGGCAATCAATTCTATGAAATATCTCTCGCTATTTCACTTAGAAATTGTCAGTGTTGACGAACTCAGATTTTTTTTTAACTTTGAATTTTTGTTATAAAGATGTGTTTTAAATAGCTAAATTAGTTCTTCTTCTTCCTCTTTTGATTTCTTTGTTCATTTTGAAATGAAGACTGCCATTTCTTCACAGGATATACACTGGTCTGCAAATGACAAGTTTGGCAGTTCAAACCCACCTGTCACTCTTGGGGAAAAAGATGAGGCTCTCTGCTCTTGCAGAAAGATTTAAAGCCTTGGAAACTATACAGGGTTGCTATGAGTTGTAACTGATTCCATGGCACTTAACAACAACTCCTTCACAAAGAATCCTTTCATAACAATTCCTTCTTGTATTTTTCTGGCCAGCCTTTCTAGGATTTTTTTTAAAGAAGTAATTTGTTTTTCAGTGTATGTAAATACAAATCTCAACTTAGTTTTTTTTCTAATCTGATGTCCTAACTTGATTTATTTGGCATCATTCTCCCCCCCACCCGCCACAATTAGTCATTCATTACCATGCATTAAATTATTAATTATTTTAGGTAGAAAAGCCTGTCTCTGTCTCCTAACTCATCATTTATTTTTAATAGCATCAGAGAGGGCTTGTTCTTTATATTTTTCAAAATATTCTTTGGGTTTCTCCAGTGAATTTTTGGAGAAGATTTCTTTCCCCAATGAATTTTTCTGTGGCTTCTGGGGTCTATATCCTGCTTAGAAAGATAGTTCTTTTCCAAGATTATAAATATGTTTACCTATGCTTTCTTTTACTCTTTATGGTTCAATTCATCGGTTTAAATATTGAACCCATCTGGAATTTATTTTGGAATAAGGAGTGAGGTAGGGATTCCAGATGTCGAGCCATCGGTTAGCTCTACGCTCTGCCTTGAATAATCCATCATTTCCCTTTGATATGAAATGTGTCCTTTTTCCTTGTTCTTCTTCATAGGCTGAATTTCAACATCTGTTTCCATCAAGTTCTGCACTCTGGTCTGGATGGAGCAGGATATTTCTTTTCCAGTACTTAACTTTTAAAATCACTGTACTTTTAGGGTACGACTTAACATCTGCTAAGACCAGCCTGCCTTCATTACTTTTGTTTTTCTTCAGAATTTCTCTGGCTAGACTCACATGTTTATTTTTCCAGATGAAATTTGGTATCATTTTGTCAAGTTCCAAAAAAAGAAAATAAAAACCCTGTTGATTTAGGGCTTTTCTTACCAATGAGCATGGCTTCTGCATAGATTATTGATGTTAACCCTTTGCTACTCACCTGGCCATAGACGTATCCCCTCCGCCCCTTCCCTTCTTGTTTGTTGAACTTTTTTTTTAAAGTGGTACAGAAACTCTTTTGATTTCTAGCTAGTCACATTCACTCTTGTTTCCTTTCTAAAAAATCTCCTCAATTCTTTTTCACAAATGAGGTTTCATACATTTATTATGGAATCAATCTATTAATGCAGGAACATAAAAACAAAGGAAGAAGCTAGAATTTCCCCAACACAGCAGGCTCACTTGTTCAGAGAGTGGTGACATTTTCAACTTGATAGGTTGAGGTGCTGGTGAAGTGGATGTTTTTATTGTTAACTGCCATCATGTCAGTTCCGAGGAGCAGCTGGTGGGTTTGAACCGCCGACCTTGCGGTTCAATCCAAGCATGAGATCAGTGCTTATCCTACAGCACCACACTAGGACTCCATAGCATGTGAATGTGTGGGCCGATGTTTCCTCTCAGAGCTGTACTTGATTGGGGTACCAGTTCTTATTCGAATCCACTGGGGAATGGGATGATTCTGCTTTTGTTTCCGGGCCAGGCATTGCTTTATACTGCAAGCCTCTAGAGGAGACAAGACAGCATGGCAGGTGACCAAACTCACACAAGCTCCTCGAGGGTTTTGAAAAGTGTGGAAGCTTCCATTGTTCTAGAGATATCATCAATATTCATGTATGGTTTGGCCAGTCCTTCTGGGATTTGATTTGTTTTATAAATAATTTCTCTTTAGCCTGTTACATATATCTAAACTGGTTTGTGGAGTCCTGGTATGGCGCTGTGGACGAATGCATCAGACTGTAAAGTTATTTGAGCTGCAAGGTCGGTGGTTCAAATTTACCAGCTGCTTTTTTGAAACCCTATACAGGGTCATTATGGGTCCGAATTGACTCAATGGCACTTAACAACAACAACAAGCTGGTTTGTAAACTATTTTTATCTTTTTATTATGGTGTGGTGCTGTAGGATAAGCACTGCTGGGCTGCAAACTGCAAG
>NW_006408615.1:8435135-8452740 GCF_000296735.1 Chrysochloris asiatica | reverse complement strand
ACAATTATCTGTTTCATTTAAAAATTTATTCCAAGACCAACATTAACATAAACTCAATGTCCCCTACAAACACTCACCCCTCTCCCTCTTCTCACACCCTTGATAATCATGAATGATCTTGGGTGACTACATATTTGCTTATTTCATGTATGGGCAATTGTGCAATAGTTGTCATTTCACGACGGATTTATTTTGTTCAGTATAATGTTTCCAGCATACTTAGAACATATTGTCAGGAGGGACAAGTCGCTGGAGAAGGATATCATGTTTATTAAGGTGGGGGGTCACAGAACAAGAGGAAGACCACCAGCAAGATGGAATGCCACAATGGCAGCATCAGTGGGCTCAAACGTTGCAATGGTTGTGAGGTTGGCCCAGGACTGGGCAGTGTTTCATTCTGTGTGCACAAGGTCACTATGAGTCAGTACCAACTCAAAGGCACCTAACAACAACAACAATGTTTCCGGGTTCATCCACGTGGGAGCATGCATCAGGATTTCCCGTCTGTTTATGGAGGAGTGACATCCTGTTTGATGTATATACCACACTATTTATCCATTTACCTGTTGATGGGCATTTCGGTTATTTCCAGCTTTTGGCTGTTTTGGAAACTGTTACATTGAACACTGGTGTTTGGGGTTTTGTTAACATTCCTGCCTTCACTTTAAGGAGTCCTGGTGATGCTGTGAGTTAGATGCTGGACTGCTAACCTCAGGGCCTGAGTTCAAACCCACCAGTTGCTCCATGGAAGACAGATGAGCCTGTCTGCTTCCGTAAAGATTTGTAGTCTCAGAAACCCTAAGGAGCAGCTGTACTCTGCTGTCGTAAGCCAGAATCACCTTGTTGTTGTTGTTAAGTGCTGTCGAGTCAGTTCGGACCCTAGAAACCCTGTATAGGGTTTCCAAGGAGTGGCTGGTGAGCTCAAACCACTGACTTTGCGATTTAAACGGACTCAGCAGTCCAGCGCATTAACCTACAGAATCACCTTAGGTGGTACAAAACGATTTACAGTTGGCTGCCAATTAATATAATTTGTGATCAGCTCCTAACCTAAAGGATGGTGGTTGGAACCCACCTGGCAGTGCTGCGGAAGAAAGACCTGGTGATGATCTGCTTCTGTTAAGATGACAGCCAAGAAAACATGGTGGAACACATGAGGCTGCCGTGAGTTAGTGTTGACTTGGTGACAGCTGACAACAACACCGAGGACCGGAATTGGTGGCTCAGACCATGGACTGCTAGAAGGAGCAACAAGTTTGTCTTGGAAGAAGTGTAGCCAGGAATGCGAGGCTTTATCTCAAGTGTTTTGGATATGTCAGGAGGGACCAGTTCCTGGAGAAGGATGCCATGCTTGGTAAAGCAGAGCGCCAGTAAAAAAAAAGAGGAAGACCCCTCAAGATGGATTGACACAGTGGCATTAGCAATGGGCTCAGATATGACAGTGGTTGTGAGGATGGTGCAGACCAGGGCAGTGTTCCAATCTGTTGTTCACATGGGTCTCTAGGAGTAGGAACTCACTCGGTAGCACCTAATAATGACAGCATGATAGTTCTATGTTGATCTTTTTGAGGGATTTTGAAACTGTTCATCACAGTGGCGGTACTAAACTGATGTTCTAAAAATTTGCTACTCCTTCCATGGTTTTGAGCACGTGAAGACAATTTTGTCATATATTAAAGTATCATTTCATATTCTTTTCTGTAAGAATGTTCCTCTGTTCTACTTTCAGTCCCATTCTTTTGCCTGCTCTGTTGTCTGATCAGCAGGGTTTAATCATCTATTTTAACATCTGAGAGGGCTAATTCCTTGTGTTTCTCAAAATAGTCGTTGGATTTCTCACCCATTTACTTCCCAAAATACCCAGTCTACATGATTCATTTGACTCTCATAGGAACCCTGGGAGAGAGACAGGAAGTGTTAACACCTCCAGTTGGGAGAAGAGACAGACTAGCCGAAGCTGTTGAGTCAATTCCCAGGCATGGCAGCCCCTTAGGAGAGTTGAACTGCTCCGTAGACTTTTCTGGGATGTAGCTTTTATCAAAGCAGATAGCCTGGTCTTTCTTCCGTGAGCTGCTGGGTGGGATTGAACCACCGACATTTCGGTTAGCAGCACAGGGCCGAACCGGTTGCACCACCAGGTCTCCTAGGCTAGCTGATCCACAGTTCTAGGTGGGAGGGAAAGAAGCTGTCAGGATCTGAAACTGCCCAAAGGATCAGCACTGGACAGCTAACCTCAAAGCCAGAAGTTCAAACCCACCAACGGCTCATCAGAAACCCCGTCTATGGTTGTTATGGGTCAGAACCACTTGACAGCATTCAACAACAACAATGGGCTCTGGTCAGAGCTGTCATTATAACCCAATTACAGTGATTTTTGATTCACGTGGTTTCAACAACACACACTGCAAACACATGCTGTTATTTTTGTTGCTGCAAGTGTTTTTTGTTTGTTTGTTTGTTTTAATTTCAACTTTTTATTGTGATTTGAGTAAAGGTTTACAGAGCAGATCATCATTTAACAATTCATACACGTCAGATCATCATTTAACAATTCATACACGTCGTTCCGTCTCAATGACTGCGATCCTTTCCATGTATCATCTCTTAGCTCCACATTCTCCCTGGGATTCCAGTTTCCCTTCCTCCTTCTTGCCTCACCCTTCTGAACTTTGTCCCTAGGTAAATGCTGCCCTTTTGATCTCAGATGGTTGACCATCCCATGGTGTGTTGACCTCACCAATGTCCCCGTATAGAGCTCAACTAAGAATTGAACCACAGGAGTGAGTTCAGTTCCATAGGCTGCCAGCTTTTTCACCAATCTCGGTTTCCCAAAATTGTCTGATGTTCTAGCTGCCACACTATGGTAATTAGCATTTGTGAATCTCTTCTCAGTAAATTTTTTGAGCATGAAGTCGTCATGAAAGGAAAAGAAGAAGAATAATTATATATATATAAAGACTTCTGTTCAGTTACTAATAATATAGTAATTCATTGGAGAAAGATTTTACAAAACAATTCTGTTGTTAGTATTCATATAATACGCTATAGATTGAATCATGTCCCTAAAAAGGCAGTGTCAACATGGTGGCTGGGCCATGATTCTTAGTGTTTGGTAGCTATGTAATGACGTCATCATCTGTGTTGTAAATCCTATCAAGTGTCCTGGTGTGGTGCTGTGGACTCATGTGCTGGACTGCAAAGTTGGTTTGAAGTGCAAAGTTGGCAGTTCAAGCTTACCAACTGCTCCTTGGAAATCCTATACGGGGTCACTATGGGTCAGAACCAACTCGACGACACTTAACAACAACAATAATCTTGAGTCACAAGTACCTTTAAGCACTACCTTACTGAGGTCATGCCCTCATTGGAGTCACACCTTTGATCTCACAAGAGATAAAAAGAGAGAGGAGTGAACAAGGACTGAGGGAGCATCAAGAAAGGAGTGGAACATGTGAGCTGGGGTCCCTATGCTGAGAATCTCCTAGACCCAGTTGTGATGTGCAAGGAATGCTGGGCCCACAGATGTTGAAAGGAGACAAGGGGCTTTCCCCCAGAGCTGACAAAGAGAGAAAGCCTTTCCCTAGAGCTGGTGGTGGTGGTGGTGTGCCATGGAGTCGGTTCCGACTCATAGCGACCCTGTATAGGGTTTCTGAGGCTGTAAATCTTTATGAGAGCAAAAAGCCTCATCTTTCTCCTATGTAACAGCTGATAGTTTTGAACTGCTGACCTTGAGGTTAGCAGCCCAACTCTTAACCACTACGCTACCAAAGCACTTAGAGCTGGGGCCCTGAATTCAGACTTCTGGACTACTAAACTATGAGAAAATAAATGTCTGTTTCTTAAAGCCACCCCTTTGTGGTATTTGTGTTAGACAGCACTATAGAACTAAGACATAGTCTAAGCAATATTGTTGTTAAGTGCTGTTGCGTCGGTTCTGACCCATACTGACCCTGTATAGGGTTTCTGAGGAGCGGCTGGTGAGCTTGACCTGCTGACCTTGAGGTTCAAATTGACTTTGCAGCCCAGCACATTAACCCACAGCACCACACCAGGACTCCCTTTTCTGTAGATATTACATTTAAGTTATATTACACTTAAATAATTTGCAACGACCTTTATCACGTCATTCTACGATTCTATACATGATCGCTATGAGTCGGAACCAACTCTACGGCACTTGACAACAACATTCTATGATCAGAATTGATGATGAACATCACTAAGGGTGCCGTCTGATTGGCTACGGGAGGAAGTCCGTGGTGTGTGGGGCAGGAAGTGATAACACCATGAGTTACTAAATTACCAACTGGTAACACCAACCCTTGAGACACCTGTGAGGGAAATGGCCCCCAATAGTGCCCAAGAGCTGAGAGATATCTAGCAGGTGAAAGGTGGAGGCATGATGGGAACCGAGAAAGAAAGCAACGTTTCCCAGCCTCCAGGTTCCTGCCCTGGTGCTGACTAGGCCTATAGATTCTGTCCAACATCAGAAGAATGGACCTGATTTCTTTCCTTTATTTTTAGCTTTTATTTCTCAAATGTATACAGGCAAATCATGCTACAAGGTTTGTTAAAACAAAATACCTCAGCAATTTCTCGCACTATAGTCTTACGATTTCCCATATACTTTCCTCAGAGGCGATAATTTCATCTCCTTCAACTAATTAGTTTGGTTTTGACCTCCATGCAGTTAAATAACGTACCTCTGTTGGGACATCTTCATTGTTTTAGTTGTTAGTCATAGTTTGAATTGTATCCACCCCGTGCTCAAAGGTAAGTTGAAGGCCTAGCCCTTGTATCTGTGCATGTGACTTTATTTGGACATAGGGTCTTGGAAGACGTTATTAGTTAGATTAATATGAGGTTGGAGTCCATGGATGGTATTATTCACACTCCTGGCTGCTGACTGAAAGGTTGGAGGTTCAAGTCCACCCAGAGACTCTTTGGAAAAAAGGCCTAGGGACCTACTTCTGAAAAAGCAGTCATTGAAAACTTTATAGTGTAGAGTTCTACTTTGACACACAAGGGGTCGCCATGAGTCAGAATTGAGGTCATGTGACAATTAAGTCATACCGCCGTTGCGAGCCAACAAGCACCTGCTGTTGTTGATAGGTGTCATTGAGTGGGTTCCAACTCACAGTGACCTTATGTACAACAGCACAAAACATTCCCGGTCCTGCATCATCCTTGTTATTATTGTCGCAACCACTGTGTCAGTTTACCTCTGTTTCTTTGAGGGTTTCCTTTTTTTCACTTAGCAAGCATGATGTCCTTCTCCAGGGACTGGTTCCTCCTGATCACATGTTTAAAGTAACATGGAACGAAGTGTCCGGGGATTGTTCCAGCTGTACTTCTAGGAGAGATTTGTGTGCTCTCCTGGCAGTCTATGGTACTTTCAATATTCTTTGCCAACGCCATAATTCAAATGCAGTCCTTCTTCAGTCTTCCTCATTCGCTGTCCAGCTTTCACAAGCATATGAGGTAATTGAAAATATCATGACTTGGGTCAGGCACACCCTAGTCCTCAGAGAGACATCTTGAAAGGGATCTTTTGCAGCAGATTTGCCCAGTACAGTATTTCAATTGGTGTCTTGACTGCTGCCTTCCATGGGTGTTGATTGCAAATATAAATAAAATGAACCCCCTGATAATTTCAATCTTTTCCCCATTGATCTTGATGATGCTTATTGGTCCAGTTGTGACGATTTTTGTTTTCTTTACATTGAACTGTAATCCATACCGGAAGCTGGGCTCTTTGATTTTCATCAGTAAGTGCTTCAGGTCCTTTCTGCATTCAGTAAGCAACAGAGTGTCGTCTGCATATCGCAAGTTGTTAATGAGCCTTCCTCAAGTCCTGATGCTACCATTTCTTCACATAGCTCGGCTTCTAGGTATCTGCTCTGCTCATAGATTGATTAAGAATGGTGAAGGGAGCCAACGCTGGTGCTCACCTTTCCTGATTGGAAACCATAAAGCATCCCCTCATCCTGTTCCAATGACAGTCTCTAGGACTCTCTGCAGGGGGACAATGAAGTGTTCTGAAATTCCCATTCTTCTTAATCGTATCCAGTATTTGTTATGATCCACACTGTCAAATGCACAGGTAATCATCTTATAAACATCAATAAAACACAGGTAAGCATCTTTCTAGTATTCTCTCCTTTCAGTGAAGAACCATCAGACACCAGCAATGGTAATCCTCAGTCCTTGTCCCAAAACCTGAGGTACAAGAGAGGGTTTTCCTTTAGAAACTTCAGAAAGAACATGGCCCTGCTGAAGCCCTGAATTCATACTTGTAGCTTCCAGAGCTGTTGTTTTAAGTCACCTGCTTTGAGCCATATTGAATATACTGGGGTACTGGTTGTCTCCTTCTTCTGGAAGGTGAGGATTTTGCTGTATTCTTCCTCACCCTGACCATGCACACATCCTTCCTTCTTCCTCTAGACCTCTTTATGGGGGTCTTCGCATTTTGGTTGCCTCAGTTCTCAGGGCTTAAGAGCATGGAGTCGGAGTTACCAACTGGGGACCCAATCTTCCTTTTTCCTCTTATTAGCTGTGTGATTGCAAAGAAGGTATACAACCTGTTGGTGAATGACAATGGGCCCAACCTTAATGGGCTAACATGCTCTATGAGCAACTTCTGAAAAAAAACCTTTAAACATTGCCTGACAGAGGACGTGCCTTGCAAGTGTTAACAAGAAGAAAAAGGGCACCATTGACGACCATCTTTCCTACTTGATAGTACCCTACTTCCCAGCTAGCCAATTACTGTCTTGTTTCTCTTTTGCTTAGTTCTCTATGCAGTGACCACTGATTCAGTCCTGAAATCCTCTTGAAGAACTTTCAGATATGCAAAGTCTTCTATCTGCTTATTTGGGGCACATGATCAGGGAAGGCCACTCCCTAGAAAAGCACATCAGGTTTGGTAAAGTCTAAAATCGGCAAAAACAAGGGAAATGGACTGAGATGAACTCCAACATATCAAAGACCACCAAGATGGCACAGGACTGAGCCACATTTCATTCTGTTAGACACGGGATAACCATGAGTAAGAGCCGGCTCAAAGGTAATTAACCCCACCACCAACAGCTCTTGTATCTCTTTCATCTGCCCGGAGAAATGATGGGGTCTGTACCTGGTGAACAGGTTACTCCCTAGTTTGGGTGTATAGCTTTCATCCGGGAATTTCCCTTCTCAAGATGTTTGGGGATTCTCCTTACATTTGCTCCTGCTTGGTGTCTTGCACCATTTCCTCTTTGTTGTTTTACCATTCATCTAGTACGCGATCGATCTTCTCTAAAGGAACCCTGGGAACATAGTGAGTTATGGGTTGGGCTGCTAACTGCAAGGTCAGCAGTTAAAAATCTACCAATGGTTCCTCGAGAGAAAGGTGAAGCTTTCTACTTCTGGAAGGATTTATAGACTTGGAAACCCTATGTTGTTGTCAAGGGTCATTGAGTTTGTTCCCCTATATAGGGTTTCTGAGGAGCAACTGGTAGGTTTGAACCACTAACCTTGTAGTTCTCAGTCCAGTACTGATCCTACAGTGTCATACCACGAGTTCTGGAAACCCTATACGGGGTTGTTATGAGTTGGAACCAACTCACACAACCACCACCACCACCATCATTTCTAGTAATCTCTAGAGAAAGGCTATAAAGGAAGTCAATGTTTCCATCTTTGCATGTCCCAAAAAAATCTTGTTAGCTTCTAGGGCTGAAATGAAGACCAAAGCTATTCCTGAGCCTCCTGTGTGAACCTTTTCTTCCCCCTGGAAGTTTGTGGGATCTTTCTTTGTCCCAGGGTCTCCAGATTCATGACAAGGGTCCCTGCAGTGGGTCTCTTTCATACAGCCAAGGAGTCCTGGTGTAGCACTGTAGGATAAGCACTGTACTGTGAACCTCAAGATCAGCAGTTCAAATCCACCAAGCACTCCTCAGAAACCCTACACAGCGTTGCTATGAGTCAGAACCAACTCAATGGTACTCAGTAATAACAAGGGTGCTATAAACTTAGGCCTTTTTTCCCTGATAAGATCCTCAAATTGTTGATGAATCCCCTCCTTGTATATGTTATCTCATCTGCCTGTCTAGAATTTTCATTAATTGGACATCAGACCTATTCCTCCACCTCACCTCTTGTTTTCCATCTCTGTTCCTTTCTTCTACTTTTTTGGATATTTACCAAAATTTATCTTTCAATACCCTTCTGTTGTTATTAGGTGCCGTCAAGTCGGTACTGACTCATAGCGACCTTATGCACAGCAAAACGAAACCCTGCCTAGTCCTGGGCCAACCTCACTATTGTTGCCACACTTGAGTCCATTGATGCTGCCACTTGGCCAATCCATCTCGTTGGGGATCTTCCTCTTTTTCTCTGACTCTCCACCTTACCAAACATGATATCCTTCTCCAGCGACTGTTCCCTCCTGACAACATGTCCAAAGTATGACAGACAAAGTTTGGCCATCCTGGCCTCCAAGGAGCACTCTGGCTGCACTTCTTCCAAAACGGATCTATTGGTTCTTTTGGTAGCCCATGACACTTTCAATATTCTCCTCCAACACCATAACTCAAAAGCATCAATTCTTCTACAGTCTTCCTTACTCACTGTCCAACTTTCACATGCATATGAGGTTATTGAAAATACCATGGCTTGGGTCAGGCATTCCTTAGTTTTTAAGCTGACATCTTTTCTCTTCAACACTTTAAAAAGGTCTTGTGCAGCCGATTTGCCTAATGCAATACGTCATTTGATTTCTTGACTGCTGCTTCTGTGAGTGTTGACAGTTCCAAGATCCAAGAAGAATGAAGTCCTTGACAACTTCAATCTTTTTTCTGTTGATAAGAATGTTGTTTATTGGTGCACTGATGAGGATTTTTGTTTTCTTTACGTTGAGATGTAATCCATACTGAAGGCTGTGCTCTTTGATCTTCATCAGTAAATGTTTTAAGCCCTTTTCACTTTCAGCAAGCAAGGTTGTATCATCTGCATATCACAGGTTGTTACTAAGTCTTCCTCCTATCCTGACGCCATGTTTTTCTTCATATAATCCAGCTTCTTGGATTGTTTGCTCAGCATACAGGTTGAATAAGTAAGGTGAAAGAACATAACCCTGTCACACACCTTTCTTAATTTGAAACCATTCAGTGTTCCCATGTTCTGAATTTAAAGAACAATTCTTCTATTTAAAAACATTTCTAAGCACCCTTTTAAAATTCCCTAAATGTTCATTGTTTATAGTATCCTATTCTTGATTCATGAGCACAATGTCTTCTTTCGCTAGGAATTGATAGCTTTGAAAAAATTCTCTTTCTCTGCTTCAATTTGCTGTTGTGTGCTATAGAGTCAGTTCCTACTCATAATGATCCTGTATAGGATTTCAGAGGAGTGGCTAGTGAGCTTGAACCGCCAACCTTGGGGTTCAAACCGACCTTGCAGTCCTGTGCATTAACCCCCAGCACCACACCGGGACTCTAGTCTTGATTTTCTCTAAGTTGTGTTTCCCTGGTTGTTGTTCGCTGGGCTTCACCTTTCTTGTGAGTTGCTCTGGTCTGTATCTACGCATCCTTGGTGATCTGCTCATGGGGACCGATCTTTCTGAATGTGTGTGTGTGAGGGGGTCTGCTGATGCTGGTTTCCTTGAGAATCATTTGGCAGGAAATTTCAAATTTCCATATTTAAAGATCTTTCCTTTTGACTGGTCAGATCACCCCAGAGAAAACTCTTCCAATCTCTTGTCTGAAAGTTGAAGGCCTGGCTGCTAATGTTTTAGGATATTAAAGAAAGACGTTCCCCCAACTCCACTACCATGGAGCTGATGCCAACTCATGGTGGCATCACATGGTACAGAATAGGACTGACTCCTCCATAGGTGTTTCTTGGACTCCTTGTGTGGCGTTGTAGGATCAGTAGTGGACTGTGAACCTCAAGGTTGACAGTTCAAACCCATCAGCCACTCCTTGAAAACGCTAGACAGGGTTACTATGAGTTGTAACTGACTCAATAGCATTTCACAACACAAACAACAACATAAGACTTACTTGTTTATAATCTTTACAGAAACAGATCACTGGAGATTTCTTCTTCACCAACTTTTAGGTTAGTAGATGATGGAAACTGTGCTTCTTAGAGACCTTCTAGGATTCAATGGGTGGACAAGCCTGGGATTCTCAACATCCCATAAACACACATCCAGAATGGTATTTCCAATCCTCACCTGGACATCTTATGGACTTGTCTGACCCTCCAGAGTCCTGCCCTCTCCAGAAAGCTGGACAATGAATAAGGAAGGCCGCAGAACAATTGATGCATTTGAGTTATAGTTTTGGAGGAGAATATTAAAGGTACCAGGATCTGCCAAATCTGTGTGGGAAGAATTACAACCAGAATGCTCCTTGGAAGCCAGGATGGCCAGACTTCGTCTCTCATACTTGGGGCATATTATCAGGAGGGACCAGTCTCTGGAGAAGGACAGCATGCTGGGTAAAGTGGAGGGCCGGCGAAAAAGAGGAAGACCCCCACAGAGATAGGTTGACACAGTGGCAGCAACAATGGGCTCAAGCGTAGCAGCAATTGTGAGGTTGGCGCAGGACTGGGTGGTGTTTTGTGCTTTTCTACACAGGGTTGTTATGGGTCGGAACCAACTTGATGACACCTAACAGCTCTCCTTCAGGGAGCAGCTGTGGGATGTAGTACTTTGTGGCCTGTAACTGGGGAGAAGACTTGGACGTGGACAGATGATCAATCAGAGTTCCTGGTTTTAGTCAAATTGTTTTCACTGTGAAACAGTGAACCCGGAATGCACCCGGAGCAGCCTGTCTCTCTTAGTTCTCTCATGCTGCTATTTAAAAAAATACAGCAAGCAATGGCTTTAAAACAACCAGAAATTTCTTCTCACACAGTTTATAAGGCTAAAAGTCCAAATTCAGAGCGCTGGCTCTGGAGGAAAGGTCCTGGTCTCCTGTCAGCGTCTGTGGGCCCAGCATTCCTTGGGGATCTCCATGCATCTTGGCATCAATCTTCCCCTGGATCTCGGAGCTCACAGTGCAGGGGCTCCAGACCCCAAGGACATATTCCACCGCCAGCTCTTCTATCTTGCTGGTAGTTGGCTCCTCCTTGTCAGTTCAAGTCTCTCTCTTTTTACCTCTTGAAAGATAAAAGGTGTTGCAAGCCACACCCTTGGGAATCTCCCTGAGATCAGAGTGGTGGTGTAATTAAAGGTGCTGTATCCCACCCTTAATCCTCTTATTGGTTGGTCAGATCAAATGATAACACGAGGAAGAACTACATCTCAACCAACAAACCACTGAGAATCCAGACCCAGTCAAGTTGGCCGAGACCTTAACTGTCGTACCATCCCAAAGTCTTTTGAGGATCTGTGACATCAGCTAGGCTGAGTCTTAACTTGCCCCATCACCAGTTTAGGAATCAGTGACCTCACACAATCAATCCATTGCTCGGTAGCCTCCTAAGTAAGATTTCTCTGTCTTCTTTCCCACCCTCTCCATTCTTCTGAGTTTATGGCTTTTGGGGACGTCCCTTTACTGTCTTTTTAGCCTAGTTTTGGGAGGAAGCATGGAGGGAGAGTATCTGTGTAGAGCAGGTAAGTGCTCAACTACTAAACAACAATTTGAATCCTCATAGAGGCATCTCAGAAAACAGTCCTTCCGATGTACTCCTGAAACGGTCACCATCTTGAACATCCTACAGAGCAGTTCTACACTGCACAGATGGGCAACTATGAGTCAGAATCAATTCAATGGCGACCGGTTTGGTTTGACAATGGAGAACAAGGAGACGCAGGCGTTGGCTCTGTCATCTCTACTGGAAGCTTGTGTTTATTTCTCTAAATGTTTGCTGGCTCGTTAGCCTGTGACCTTCTTCAGGACAAGGAGTGGGTTGAATTCATTCTGAAGGTGAGTGGGCACAGGAATTGGCTTTAGTAAATACTGGTTTGATGTTCTGAAGAGAAAAGCAATGTTGGTCTTCCCGCAAGGAGTCATCCAGTGATGCATGAAATACCAAATCTCAGTCCAGGAGATCCAAGTTCAAATTCCAATTCTGCTAGAACTGGGCCAAGTCATTTTATTCTCTTTGCCTGTTTCCTCATCTGCAAAATGGGTCTACCCCAAATAGATTTTTTATGAAACAGAAGCAAAAAGATGTTTGGGGAGCACAGTGTGACCATTAAAGCTCAGAAGAGGTGTCTATAGTTATTGATACTAACACTGCAGTCTTAGTAATGACCAGTGGCAGACAGACCACAGGATTGGCAGTCAGGAGAGCTGGGCTACAAGCCTGCTTCTGCCACGGACTGTTTTTTTATGACTTTAGTCATGTTTCTTTCCCTGAAGAAGAAGCTTTCTCTGTCTCCTCCTCTTCCTCCATCATCATGATGATGAAGAACCATGGGCATATTCATTACCACCACCACCACCATTATCTCGTAAGCATCGATACAACCCAACTGCAGAAGTCCTGGTGTGGTGCTGTAGGATAAGCACTGGACTGCTAATCATGAGGTCTCTGGTTCAAACATACCAGCCACTGCCTGGAAACCCTATGCAGGGTTGTTATAAATTGGATCCAATGTAAGGGCACTTAACAACAACATCATGCAGTGAACACTTAGTATGCATTCAGAAGTTGCCACACACTATGATTGTTGTTGTTGAGTACCATCGAGTAGGTTCCGACTCATAGCAACCTTGTTCAGTTTCCAAGGAACGACAGGTGGGTTTAAACCACTGACCTTGTGGTTCGTAGTCCCGTGCTAATCCTACAGTGCCACACCAGGAATCCACACACTATAATTATATATGTATAATTACATATATAATTTCATTTGATTGTTTCTACAATACTTTGAAGTAGGGTTAGCATCCCCGTTTTGCAATTCAGAAAACGGAATCTCAGGTTGAGTGACTTGCCCAAGGTCACACTGCTGAGAAGTTGTGGGGAAGGCTTCATACCCAGCTCTCTCTGACTCACAGACTCGACGTTCTTGTCTCAGCCTCTGGGGCTGCCGAGCTCCAACACCGTTTGAGGCTTCGTATACCCTCCGAAGTGTGTGAGGCCATAGTTCAGGGACTGAGAAGTTTCTCACATTGTAACTCCTGAGTTATTCCTTTCTGACTCTTGTTTTCACCGGTTTTACACTGAGTGTCTTGAGGTGGTTTTATTATTGCAAAAAAAAAAAATTTTTTTTTTTTATAAAGTTAAAACACATTTTCACAAGTTTGGCCAGATCAGATGTAGGCTTTTAGACACTGTTTGGCTTGGCACAGCTTCCAAATGTCTCCCACTTACTGTTTTTGCCAAGACCAAGATCAGAAATAACTCAGCTGTGAGGAAAAAAAAAAAAAAAAATATATATATATATATACACACACATACACACACATATACATAAATTTGCCGGCAGTCCTTGAAAAAAGATGAATTGCTGGTGGGGTTTTTTTCCCCCTTGAGTCAGAAGTGTGAATGTGGAAGAAGGAGCAAAGTTTTGAAAGACCCGTGTATATTTAGGCATTAGGACTCGTTCCATTTTAAGAAGGATGAGGGCTGAGGCATTGTGCACCCTCAAACAGACCAGCTTGTTCTCTGCCAGGCTCTTGACGCCTGTTGGTTGACCTTCTGGTTAGGGCTGAGAAAATCCACAGGCTGCGAATCGGGTTGGTATGATTCTACTGGCGAGGAGTATTTTCATTTTGTGGCATTGGCGTCTTTTTTACTGGTCCGTTTTGAAGCTTTCTGTGACCATATCCTGATTGAGGTGTGCTTCTCTGTAAAGAGTGAAGCTGTGATTAACAGCTGTAGACGTACAAACATTCTATACAAATGCCCTTCTTTCTCCCCAACTTCTAGGGGAGACCCTAGAGGTCTTTGTCTGTATGTGAGACTCATAGATTGTGCAGATAAGGAGTCATTTATTTAACTTCCCCACACATTTCTCAAGCGCCTTCCTTGTCTTGTGATCACATCAGGACTGAGAACCCTGAACTGCTTCTGCTATGGAGGGCAACACAGCAAAAACAAAACAAAATAAAGACATAGATAGAATTACGTCCTGTGTTAAAAGGGAAGAAGAGGCTAAAGGTCAAAGAAGGCTCTAGAAAGTTCTCAGAACTTCTGTTTATGCCAAAATGCCAGATTTAGAGACCTGGGATGACGCCTCTGGTTAAAATAATAAAACGCTGGATAAAATATTTTTTTAAAAAATATTTTTACACATTGCTGAATTGATGTGAAAGTAAGAAAATAATGGGACAACCCTCCCTCCCACCCACCACCCACCTAAAAAAGTGTAGAAAGGAGTACGGGAAGATAGTTGGCTTCTGCTTTTTTGCAGACACAGGATGTCCAAGGAATAGGAGAGAAAGTCTAGGCTCTGCCCAAACATTTCTGACAGGAGGTTCCTCCAAGCTAAAATCTAACAGAGCTATGTCCAGAACATAAGGGGAAATGAAAAATAAACCCATGAAGCAAAACAAAAAAAACAGAAAGGAAACCTGTCTTAACTTTGAGAGTGGGTTGAGAGAGAGAGAGAGAAAAAAAATTCCCTTGAGTGTTTAAGGCGGCCCCCATATGAATTTCAATTGAATTCAAGCTACTCTGTGGTCCCTAAAAACTCAAGTGAAGAATTTAACTTAAAGAGTCCTGGTGTGGTGCTGTAGGATAAGCACTAGACTGCTAACCACAAGGTCAACAGTTCAAACGTTCCAGCCACATCTTGGGAACCTGATACAATCAGAACCAACTCAACAGCCCCTAACAACAAAACTGCTTTGTAATGTTTTCAGTCAATGATCAAAGTAATCCTTAAACCTCACTTGAGAAATTAAACTACACTGTAAACCTTATAGAATTTTCACAAGTTAAAAACAAAAAAGTTCACGGTGAAAAAACAAGCAAACCCCCCAATTTCACAAGGAAAAAAGGGAACCAGCAGAAACAAGAGAGTAGAAACAGACCTTAAAAACGTTGAGATTTGAAATGATCGTATGCGGCACATGAGTTTTAAAGGCTAATTTCGTGTTCATAAAGAAATAAAAGACGAACTTGAAAATATGAGCAGTGAAAAGCAAGCAGATTTCTAAAAAATTAAATCAAACATATGGAAATGGAAACTATACAATAAATGAAACTTAACACTCAGTGAACTGATGGAACAGCAGATGAAATAAAGTCAAAGAGAGGATTTGTAAACAAGAAAGCAGAGCCAAAGGAATTCTCTGGCAGAAAAATCAAGTGACAGGGTCTAAGGCAGATATATTCAGAGAAATGACTTAAAGTTTCTCCATTGTTGTAAACACTAAACCTCAGATCCAGAAAACCCAGTGAATTCCAAGCAAGGTAAATAAAAAAGAAATTTACCTCTATACATCATAATGAAATTGCAGAAACTTATGTGGTGCTGTTCTCTGCTATTCATAAGGTTTTCAGTGACTAAATAGGTGGAAATAGTTCGTCACTCTTTCTTCCTAGTCTGTTATCATCTGGAAGCTCATCTGAAATCTGCCCACCATGGTGACCCTGCTGGTATTTAAAATGCCATAGTTTAAATACCCTGCTGGTATTTAAAATAGTGGTGGCATAGCTGGTATTTAAAATACTAGTGGCATAGCTTTTAGAATCACAGCAACTCACAATAAACTGGACCAATAAACAACATTTTTATCAATGGAGAAAAAATTGAAGTTGTCAAGGACTTCATTCTTCTTGGATCAACTGTCAACACTCACGGAAAGAGCAGTCAAGAAATCAAATGATGTATTGTATTAGGCAAATCTATGGCACAAGACCTTTTTAAGGTGTTGAAGAGCAAAGATGTCAGCTTGAGGACTAAGGTGTGCCTAACCCAAGCCATGGTATTTTCAATAACCTCATATGCATGCAAAAGTTGAACGTGAATAAGGAAGAGTTATGGTGTTGGAGGGGAGTATTGAAAGTGCCATGGGCTGCCAAAAGAACCAATAGATCCATTTTGGAAGAAGTGCAGCAAGAGTGCTCCTTGGAGGCCAAGATGGCCAAACTTTGCCTCTCATACTTTGGATATATTTTCAGGAGGGACCAGTCTCTGGAGAAGGATATTATATTTGGTAAGGTGGAGGGTCAGAGAAAAAGAGGAAGACCCCAACGAGATGGACCAGCCAAGTGGCAGCATCGATGGACTCAAGTGTGGCAACAGTAGTGAGGTTGGCCCAGGATCGGGCAGTGTTTCATTCTTCAGTGCATAAGGTCGCTATGGGTTGGTACTGACTCGATGGTCCCTAACAACAACAAATGTGGTGCTGTAGGGTAAACACTAGACTTCAGGGTTGGTTTGAGCTTCAAGGTTAGTTTGAACTACAAGTTCAGCAGTTCAAATCTGCCAGCCCCTCTTTGGAAACCCTATATGAGTCAATATGAGTCAGAGTCCACTCAGTGGCACTTAACAACAACAAAGCAGAAAAATTAAAAGCATCAGAGAAAAAAGATTATCTATAAAGGATCAATAATTAGATGGACAACTAACTTCACACTATTGTCAATGGAAGTTAGAAGACAGTGGAATTATATCGTCAATGTTCTGAGAAAGAAATTGTCAACTTAGTACTCAATATTATCCTGTAGGAATGAGAGTGAAATAAAGACTTATTTAGACAAAGAAAGGGTATAAGATTTTACCACCAAAATATCCTCACTAAAGAAAATTCTAAATGCAATGTACTTCAGGTAGTATAAAAATTATTACAGAGGATAGACTAGACATGTAAGAAGGAACAGTCAGCAAAGACTTGGATAAATATTTGGGGAAAACTAACATGAGCTTTGAAAGTCCACAATCTTAATGACTAATTCGTGGGAGGAAAAGAACAAGCTAGAAGTAAAAATTTTGGAAAATCAGACCCTATAATTTGGGAGAAGTTAGTCAAAATTAAAATCTTCAATTTCCTTTAATTACATAGATGCAAGGTAAATCTATTGATTCAGTTTAGACTGTTTGGCTAAGGGTCCAGTTTAAAACAGCTAAGGTAAACATGGAAAGGATAGCCATAGAGTTTATAAATTCTAAACAACTAGAAAGAAAAAATGGATAGTAGAGAAGAAAAATCTCAAATGATTCCAGAGATGACAAGATAGAGGACTGAGGAGAGTAGAACAAATAGAAATGACAAGAGTGTAGAAATCTATTTCAACATACTACACATTATCAGTGATACCATGTAAAAGTCCAGGTAAATGATGATTGTCAGACTAATTTTTAAGTAAGTTTTTTTATTGTGAATTGAGTGATAGTGTACACAGGAAAACATCAGTTTTATACTCATCCTATCATATTTCATTCCATTGCAATGATTACAATCCCCTCCACACATCATCATTCAACAGTATTTGCTTCTAGCTTATATTACCTCTGTTTTTTGGAATGTACACAAAAACACTCAGGAATATATAATCGTTTAAACAACCAACCAAAGGGCAAGTTCTGCAAGCCTACCTTCTGGCTGCCAGCACACAGCCTTTCTCTTTCCATGAGTCTAGAGTCCCTCAGCTGCTCCCTCTTTCCATGTCCTCATCCCTGCCTCCATCGCTGGTATTGATGCTTCTCTGGATAGGG
>NW_006408615.1:8429620-8434395 GCF_000296735.1 Chrysochloris asiatica | reverse complement strand
GGATGATATCTCCAGCACAGATGGAGTATGGACTCAACCAAAAATTTCAAATGTCCCCCAGGAACCAAACTGTCCCCAGATGAGAACCCATTGCTGAACCCCTAAGCTGTAGGAGCAGATTCCTCACCCTTAGACAAGTGTTTAGCAAACACGCCTAGGAATCCCTCTGGGCAGGTCAGGGATCTACTCAGCCACCCCAGGGACCAAGATGGATCAACACCCTTCCATCCTTGTAACTTGGGTGGGGTTGTGAATCGTTCAATGTGCTGAATAGCATACCTCCAACAGAGAAAACCAACACCGGGGTTTCCTATCTGTTCCTATCAGATAGAAAATCAATGGGAAACCAACGCGGGGAGCCCCAAATGGTCTCAAAGAGAAAGCCGAGTTAATGGGGTGGAGTCAGTGTTGTCAGATCCTATGAAAATTTCAAGAAAGCCTACAAATCTGAATTGGGGATGAAATCAGATTTATCAGTGCTGGCAACCAACGAACATTTTCAAATAGCACTGCATACACGGAGCAAAACTGAGATAATAAGTTTACAAACCCCAATTTGGATCACATTTTACAGGGTAGCTGAGGTCCAGAGAGGGCTAGGGTGGCGTCCAGGAAACGAACAAATGAGTCTTGGAAGAAGTTTAGCCAGAAAGTGCCTTAGAAGTTGGGAGAGCAAGACTTCATCTAACATACTTTGGACATGGCATCAAAGAACCAATCCTTGAACGACATCATGCTTGGAAAGTCAAGAAAAAAGAAGACTCTAGACGAGATGCATTAACACATTGGCTACTACAATGAACACAAGCAATTGTTGTCAGCACGATGCATGACCGGGCAGTGGTCATTCTGTTGTACACAATGCTGACCATGTTGTACACATGGTCATTCTGTTGTACACAATGATGACTCCATGAAACTTAACAATGATGGCAGGAAAACATTTGTAGATATATGGCAGTCATTAGTTAATGATATAAAGTTCTTCATAGGAAAATGGTTAACATTTCTCAATTTGTTCACAACCAATGTCAAGGGGCCAAAACACACAACAAAAATGAACTGAACAATAAGGAAGAGGACATATTCACCTACACTTGTGGTTGTCTTTGTTGTTGTTCAGTTCCGACTCACAGTGATCCTGTAGAGGATTTCCAAGAAGCAGTTGGTAGGTTTGAACTGCCGACCTTGCGGTCCAGTGCTTATCCTACAAAACTCCATTCACCTTCATAGTAGGATGCATTTTAGAGCATCTCTCTCAAGACCTCCTTACAGTGTTGAATAGCGAACATGTCAGTTTGAGGACTAAGGTACGTCTGACCCAAGCCATGGTATTTTCAATCACCTCATATGCATGTGAAAGCTGGACAGTGAATAAGGAAAATTGTAGAAGAATTGATGTATTTGAGTTATAGCGCTGGAGAAGAATATCAAAAGTGCCATGGACTGCCAGAAGAACAAACAGACCTGTGTTGGAAGAAGTACAGCCAGAGTGCTCCTTGGAGGCCAGGATGGTCAAACTTGGTCTCTCATACTTTGGACATATTGTCAGTAGGGACCAGTTCCTGGAGAAGGATATCATGCTTGGTAAAGTGTGTGGGGGGGGGTTCAGTGAAAAAGAGAGAGAGACCCCCAACAAGAGGGACTGGTGCAGTAGCCGCAACAATGGGTTGAAGCTTAGCAGCGATTGTGAGGTTGGCAGAGGACCGGGCGGAGCTTTGTTCTGTTGTGCATAAGGTCTCTGTGAGTTGGAACCAACTTGAGGGCACTTAACAACAATTAGGTGATTGAAAATACCATGGCTTGGGTCAGATACACTTTAGTTCTCAAAGTGACATCTTTGCTCCTTAACACTTTAAAAAGACTTGCCCAATGTGATACGTCCTTTGAATTCTTGAGTGCTGCTTCCATGGGCTTTGATTGTAGATCCAAGTAAAATGAAATCCTTTCAACTTCAATCTTTTCCCTGTTTATTATGATGTTGCTTACTGGTCCGGTTGTGAAGATTTTTGTTTTTTTTTTACGTTGAGATATAAGCCATGCTTCAAATCCATTTTGCTTTTAGCAAGCAAGTTATCTCATTTGCATATTTCAAGTCGTTAATGAGTTTTCCTCCAATCCTGATGCCCCGTTCTTCTTCATACAGTCCAACTTAAAATTAGATTTTAAAAACTCAAATCTAATTTCATCTTTCTCCCTAGTCAATTTCATAAATCTGGACTCTAAGGGAGAAAGACGAAATTAGATTTGAGTTTTTAAAAAGGGATGGTATCTCTAAACTATCACATAATTCACAATAAAACATTAAAAAAAAAAAAGGATGATATCTCCAGCACAGATGGAGTATGGACTCAACCAAAAATTTCAAATGTCCCCCAGGAACCAAACTGTCCCCAGATGAGAACCCATTGCTGAACCCCTAAGCTGTAGGAGCAGATTCCTCACCCTTAGACAAGTGTTTAGCAAACACGCCTAGGAATCCCTCTGGGCAGGTCAGGGATCTACTCAGCCACCCCAGGGACCAAGATGGATCAACACCCTTCCATCCTTGTAACTTGGGTGGGGTTGTGAATCGTTCAATGTGCTGAATAGCATACCTCCAACAGAGAAAACCAACACCGGGGTTTCCTATCTGTTCCTATCAGATAGAAAATCAATGGGAAACCAACGCGGGGAGCCCCAAATGGTCTCAAAGAGAAAGCCGAGTTAATGGGGTGGAGTCAGTGTTGTCAGATCCTATGAAAATTTCAAGAAAGCCTACAAATCTGAATTGGGGATGAAATCAGATTTATCAGTGCTGGCAACCAACGAACATTTTCAAATAGCACTGCATACACGGAGCAAAACTGAGATAATAAGTTTACAAACCCCAATTTGGATCACATTTTACAGGGTAACTGAGGTCCAGAGAGGGCTAGGGTGGCGTCCAGGTTACACAGCGACAGACAAAGAACTGTGGCTAAAATCCCGCTCAGCTCTCAACCCATCCCAACCGTTTTCCTTTGGTCTCTACTTCAAGACAGTGGATGGCAGGGCAGAATCGAGGTCCCAGTTTCAGACCCGAAAGTCCTCAGGCCTGCTCGTTGTCCCTCTGTGCCCATCCCGTCATTGCCCGGGATTCTCAGCAGCTAGCCGCCTGGTGGGTTTAAGGAGAGACTGAATTCAGAGATGGCTGGTACACTGCTGCCCCCCTGTGGCCTAAATAAGGATTGCCGGCCATGACACGGGTAAGCAGAATTCTGACTCATGGAGACCACCCCGTGTGTGCATCATAGGGTTTCCAGTGGCTGATTTTTCAGAAATAGATCTACAGATCTTTCTTCCGAGATGCCTCTGGGTGGACTCGAACCTCGAATCTGCCAGTATGAAGCCAAGCACTTACTGTTTTGAACCATGCAGGGATTTCCCACAAGTAAACGGGGCCCAGGGTCCAGGCTGTTCCTTGATGAACTGAAACCGACCTTCCTCCAAGACAGGTTTGATTTCAGCGTTGTCTCATATTAGCTGGGTACTATGGGAAGCTCTGATAGCATAGTGGTTACAAATCGGGCTGCGAGCCACAAGGTCAGCAGTTTAAAACTACCGGCTGTTCCGTGGGAGAAAGATGAGGCTTTCTGCTCCCATAAAGATTTACAGCCTCGGAAACCCGGTACAGAGTCGCTATGGGTCAGAACCGACTCCACGGCACATCACCACCACCACACCATGGGAATGTCACACTCCTATCTGGGTTTCAGCTTCTCCAACCAGAAGATAGGCACAGAAGCATGGCTCTTGCCAAGCTGATGGATGCAAAATGCCTGGTTTTGTGCCAGGTGGCAGGTAAGTGAGCAATAAGAAAGTCTCCATCCCACATTTGGGGAGGCCAGTGTGGGCTGTGATAAGCAATGCTCATTGCCAGGGCCAATTGTTATAGAACACTGCCAATGCACCATCCACCTCATCCCACAGCCACTGAGGTAGGGAGTGGGGAGAGGATGCCCCATCCACATTCTACAAATGATGAGTCCCATCGCCTGCCCCCCAAGGACCCCAAACTAGCTGCTGTCAGAGAAGAACTGTGTTCCAGCCAGTACTCGGAGACTCATTTTTTCTGAAGTGGCTCATCAGGCCTTTCTTCTGAGATGCCTCCACGTGGACTTGAACCTCCAACCTTCTGGTTAGCAGCTGAGCATATGGCCTGTTTGCCCCACAAGGCAGACCCAGGTTTGAGAGTTGGATGTGAAGCTGTGCTCTGGTCCCAGGGCCCCCACTGTCTCTACCAAGCTCAGAGATGTGCATGATTTACCTTCAGTGGACTCTGGAGACTATCTCAAGGACAGACTGCAGACAGTGTTGGGGGAAGAAGGACCTATCAACCCCCGCATCTACCCCACATCTCTGTCCCAAAGGGAGGCAGGGCTATATCTGTGAGCTCATGTGGCCAGGAGTCCACAATCTCGGAACCATTTTGCTTTCGGGCTTTCATACATGGGTCACCTCGGGGAAACTGAACACAGTTTTAGTGGTACAGTAGTTAAGTGCTTGGCTACAAACTGCAAAGGCGGTGGTTCAAGTCCACCAATTGTTCCATAGGAGAAAGATGTGGCAATTTGCTCCCATAAAGATACACAGCCTTATAAACACTAAGGAATAGCTCTGTTGTTATGTGCCGTGGAGTCGGTTCTGACCCATAGCCACCCTGTACAGGGTTTCTGAGGCTGTAAATCTTTACGGGAGCAGAAAGCCTCATCTTTCTCCCATGGAACAGCTGGTAGTTTCGAACTGCTGACCTT
>NW_006408615.1:8417899-8428984 GCF_000296735.1 Chrysochloris asiatica | reverse complement strand
CTCCGGACAATATGTCCAAAGTATGAGAGACGAAGCTTAGCCATCCTGGCCTCCAAGGAGCACTCTGGCTGCACTTCTTCCAAAACAGATCGATTGGTTCTTTTGGCAGTCCATGGCACTTTCAGTATTCTCCTCCAACACCACAACTCAGAACCTGGCCAGGGAGGGGACAGGGCTGGGCTGCAGCCTGGCAGACCTGGGTCCCAGTCTAAGCTCACCTCATCATCTGTGTGATCTTGGGAGTTAATCCCACCCCGCCTCCTCGGGCCTCACCTGTAACATAGCAATCCCATCGTACCTGGAAAAGCCCGAGTGGGGACCAGCGGAGATGCTGCACACTTCCCCCCGCCCTCTGCACTATATGAAATGGCCCTTTGGGTCAGGAGCTAGGGTTTCATCTCCCTTCCTGTTCCTGGAGTCTGCACCAACCATGTATCTTGAATGTCCTATGCCTAGCACAGGAATTAGGCCTCAGGCACCTTTGGCAAGTGAGAGAAGGTAGATACTGACACCAAATCGGACGTGTGAAAACGCCGGACGCAGCTGTTCTGAGGAACTTGTTGGGTAGGTTACTTTGCTAGTACTGGGCGGAGGGGAAAAGGGCGGTCAGGGCGCTGCAGCCCAGGGGCTACCGAGCCCTAAGCGCATCCTCAGTCTGGAAGGATCAGAGGTAAGGCGTCCTCATCAGTGCGCACTTCCCACCAATAACCAGCAGGTGGAGCCCGCCCCCCTCCGGCAGCGCTCATCCCAGAGTCTTTGCTTTCTAGGGGGTCCTGAGTCTATACACAGGTCCCCTCAGGTCTAGCCCTGGGTCAGCTACCCGAGGAAGCGGTGCACTGCTCAGGATCTCCGTGGGACAGCTGCTCAAAAGTTGTGGCTTGAATGAAAACCACAATGTGCTCAGTGGGGGACTCAGAGTAGGGGAAGAGGGGCTGGTGCAGGGGGTGGGGAGACTGGATCACAGGTCCTACTGGTTAAAAATGAAGGTATAAATGGATCATGTCTTGAGTATGTAATACATGCACATGACAGGAAGGAGAGAAGGAAGGAAAACGAAAGAGAGAGAGGGAGGATGTGTAAGGTTTCTAAGGAGCGGCTGGTGAGCTTGAACCACCAACCTTGCAGTTCAAACCAACTTTGCAGTCCAGTGCATTGACCCACAGTGCTGCACCAGGACTCCAGTAATCCCCTACATCTTTCTAGTTCAGGGGTTTCTAAGATCACATAGAGACCCCATCCTTAAAAACATTCTTCTGTCTGCCTCCTTCCTCATCAGCCTCCTCCCTTCTCTGCTCTTGTCAAGAATCCAGAAGAAGATTGGCGAGCAATTCCTAATTGCCCCCCCCCGAGGAACTCACCTGCCATGAAAGGGTGTTAAATAACATGCAATTTACATGTCTTCCCTGTAGGAAATGACAGAACCAGAGTTTTCAAATTAGCGATAGATTTTTCTAATTGAATCTATTTCCCATACGGCAGGCGAAATAAGAAATGATCAGGTAGTTCAACCGCCCCTGCAGGTGGACCACTAGACAATTGAAAGAATTAAATGCTTATGGAAAAAAGTGCAGGTAAAATTGATATTATGTTTCTGGGAACTACGTCTGCATATATCCACGGGGTTTGTAGGATAATGTGAAGTTTGTGTCCAAGGAGGAAAAGGACGTGGACGGTGGAGGGGTCAGGGGCTATTGCCTGGTCCTGCACCACACTTAGGACCAACTGTGGATCAGACTATTGTGACTCTAGGATTTTCGTGAACTGATTTTTAGAAATAATTGCCAAGTCTTTTTTCCTAGTCTCTCTGAGAAGTAAATTGCCAGACCTGTCTTCCTAGACCATCTTAGTCTGGGAAATCTGTTGAAACCGGCTTTGCATTAAGAAACATGCAAGCCTTCACAGATAGAAGGAGGCTTTCCCCGGGTCCACCTCCTCTTTCTACAGCCAGTTCATAGCTCAGAGGCAGGGTTTAGGAATCAACCCCTGCTCTGGTGTGTCCCAGGACATGCTAACCTCCTGAGCCTCAGTTTCCACATTTGTAAATGGCGTGGCGCTGTAGGGTAAGCACTCGACCTCAAGGTTGGTTTGACCTGCAAGAGCTGCTATGAGACGGAACTGACTCGACAGCACTTAACTAGTACAAACGGTATCCTTCAAATGGTTATTGGTTATTATGAGAAATTAATACATTGGCCATGCAGGTGAAGCACTTTGCTGTTGTTAGGCGCCATTGAGCTGGGTCCAACTCACTGACCGTTTGCACCACAGAATGAACCTTTGCCATCGCCTTATCATTGTTACGTCTGAGCTCATTGCTGCTGCCACTATATCAACCCATCTAGTTGGGGGTCTTTCCCTTTTTCACTGATCTTCTACTTTACCAAGCATGACTTCCTTTTCCACAGATTGGTCCCTCCTGACATCGTGTCCAAAGTATGAGAGATGAAATCTTGTCATCCTAGCTTCTAAGAGTGCACCTCTTCCAAGACAGACTTATTCATTCTTTTGGTAACCCACAATACTTTCAATATTCTCCTCCAACACCGTAACTTAAATGCATCAAGTCTTCTATGGTTTTACTTATTCACTGTCTAACTTTCACATGCATGTGAGGCTACTGACAATACCATGGCGTGGATTAGGCCCACCTTAGTCCTCAAACTGACATCTGAGGTCTTTTACACTTTAAAGAGCTCTTGTGCAGCAGATATGATTTCTTGACTGCTGCTTCCATGAGTATCGACAGTGGATCTAAGCAAAATGAAAGTTTTTGATAACTTCTATCTTTTTCTCCATTTATCATGATGTTTCTTATTGGTTGAGTAGTGAGGATTTTCATTTTCTTTACGTTGAGGTACAGCCCATATTGAAGGCCGTGGTCTTTGATCTTCACCAGTAAATATTTCAAGTCCTCTTCTGTTTCAGCAAACAAGGTTGTGTCATCTGAACTTAGCACTTAGCAGGTGCTTAATATACATTCTTGTTACTGTTAGCTACCATCCAGCCACCCCGATGCATGCAGACCCCATGCACAACTGAACGAAATATTGCCTGCTTCTGCACCATCCGCATGTTGGTTATGGATCAGACTGTTGTGATCCATAGAGTTTTCATTAGCTGATGTTTAGACGAAGATGGCCAGGCCATTCTTCCTAGTCTCTCTTAGGCTGGAAACCCCACGGTTTATTACCATAGCAGCATACAAGCCTCAGCTGATAGATGGATGATGGAGGCACAAAGGGTGTAGCCAACAAAAATCGAAGCCGAGCCTCCCAAGTGAGTCGAGAATTGCCCTGCTGAACTGCCAGAGTCCTCGCTCAGTATATAAATTATACTAATAGGGAAATTACCACCACTACCACCTCTACTGGAATCCTGATGTGGCGCTGTGGGTTAATGCACTAGACTGCAAAGCTATTTGAACTGCAAGTTCGGCAGTTCAAGCTCACCAGCTGCTCCTCGAACACCCTATACAGGGTCGCTATCAGTCGGAATCAACTCGATGGCACTTAACAACAACAACATCACTTCTACTAGTACTGATGGTGAAAGAGTGTTTGCCTGGTGTTGCTGCACACGACCTTTTCAAAGTGCTGAAGAGCAAAGATGTCAGCTTGAGGACTAAGGTGCGCCTGACCCAAAACCATGGTGTTTTTAAAAAGCTCATATGCATGGGAAAGCTGGACAGTGAATAAGGAAGATGGTAGAAGAATTGATGCATTTGAGTTATGGTGTTGAAGGAGAATATTGAAAGTGCCATGGGCTGCCAAAAGAACCCATAGATCAGTTTTGGAAGAAGTGCAGCCAGAGTGCTCCTTGGAGGCCAGGATGGCCAAACTTCGTCTCTCATACTTTGAACATATTGTCAGGAGGGAACAGTCGCTGGAGAAGGATATCATGTTTGGTAAGGTGGAGGGTCAGAGAAAAAGAGGAAGACCCCAACGAGATGAATTGACAAAGCAGCAGGATCAATGGGCTCAAGCGTGGCAATAATTGTGAGGTTGGCCCAGGATCGGGCAGTGTTTCATTCTGCTGTGCATAAGTTCGCTATGGGTCGATACTGACTCGATAACACCTAACAACAACAACACATAGTTAATTACCACACAACTTAATGGCATAAAACAACCATGCACAGGGCTTTCTTGGGTCCACTGCCTCAGTTTTCTTCACCAGAGACACGCCTGGGGAAGGGGCTACTTCCAAACTCACATGGTTGTTGGCAGGATGTATGTAGTTGGAAAGATTGCAGGGTGTGGGCCTCAGTTCTCTGCTTTCCTTGACTCCTCTCCATGGGGACTTCCCCAAGATGGCAGCGAGGTGAGGGTCTGCTAGATACAGAAGTCATAAACTTACATCACTTAGTCCTAGACAGAATGTCATAACCTTACATCACTTACTTATAGATATAACACCATAATCTTACATCGCTTATTCACATGACATCATAATCTCACACCACTTATTCGTAGACATGACGTCATAATTTTACATCACTTACTCATAGACATGACATCATAATCTTACATCACTACTCATCCACATGACACCCACTGTCTTTGCTGTATTCCATTAGTTAGAATCAAGTCATGGTCCCGCTCACACTAAGGGAAGGACATGAGTACCAGGAAGTAGAGATCACTGGGGTCATCTTAGACGTCTGCTATAGTTCACCCCAGCAGGAACCTCAGCTACTTGTGGGTCCTTACCTGGTAGGATGATAAGCCAGACTTTCATTCCCAAAAGGTCGGGACCATTAGCAGTCCTGCTTGAATTGGCTCTCATTTTTCATGGGCTTTTTTTCCAATGAGGATTCTGCTGCGAAGGACTTGGGCCACCTCCAGACAGGGAATTTTGACTCCAAGGGGATTTTTATTCACTAAAGAGCTTTGCCCCAAGGCATCAACACAAGCCCGCAGTCCTTTAGCCAACACAGGATAAACCTACAGTGTAGGTCTTCTGTCAAGAGGCGTCCACTGGTGTTGCAGAGTAGAACCGCTCCATAGGGGTTTCAAGGTTTGGCCTTTTGGAAGCAGATCTCCAGGTCCGTCTTTGGAGGTTCCAAGGAGCTCTGGTAGTGTAGTGGTCATCAGCTGGGCTGCTAATCTCATGGTCAGCATGAAATTAGCTGTGGTTCCATGGGAGAATAAGGAGGTTTTCTGCTCCCATTAAGATTTACAGCCTCGGGAACCTTATACAGGGTCACTATGAGTCAGAACTGACTCCATGGCACATAACTACCACCCTACCACCACCTGGGTGGATTTGAACTGTCAACCTTTTGGCTACTAAGTTCATTGCTGAAGCATTTTTGTCTTCCAAGGATAATCAACCTTAAATCAAAAGCTGCCCCTAGGAAATCTTATTGTTTTAGGAGCTGATGGAAGAATACAATCTTTTAACCAAATTAAGAATTTACAACATCTGTCCCGGAACCCTAGGACTTGGCAGGGGGAAAATGGCCACCAGAGGAAGCTTGCAGCGGCAGCAGCTATGACAAGCAGAATGTGACATGGCCAACACTCTTTGGAGGATGGAGTTTTAATTGAAAATGTCCTGTGGAAAATATTGGTCCCACTGAAAATGAGTTTCAGTAAAATGAAAATAATAAACTAGAAGCAGTTTCATCCCATCAGAAAGAAGAGCTTCTATCTGAAAATATTTTCTCTTGAAAACTACTCAGTGGTGATAAGAGTCATATTAAAATGTTTATTATTTGTAAACAAGGAGTCCAAAGACTGGCCTAGGCATCCTGCTCTTCCTCAAGCCCCACACTGTCCTACCAGGCCCAAGGTCATTCCCCCAAGCACTATGGACCCGTGTAAGCTGCTCCCTCCATCCTGAAGCATGCTGTTCCCTCCACCCTGAAGCATGTTGTTCCCTCCATCCTGAAGCATGCTGTTCCCTCCATCCTGAAGCATGCTGTTCCCTCCATCCTGAAGCATGCTGTTCCCTCCACCCTGAAGCATGCTGTTCCCTCCATCCTGAAGCATGCTGTTCCCTCCACCCTGAAGCATGCTGTTCCTTTTACCCTGAAGCATGCTGTTCCTTTTACCCTGAAGCATGCTGTTCCCTTCTTTCTACAGGTGACCCAGGGATTGTCACCCTTCCCCAGGGATAGGGACCTGATGGCAAAACTCAAAACCATGTCCACTGTGGGGTCTCTTAGTTAGGGGGTTGAGGCATGTTTTCAGGGCAGGACCACCTATCAGAGGCAGAGAACAGGACGACCACCCTAGGCATAACCAAGGAGTGAAGGTTCCCCTGGACTCATGTGTCCATGAGTTCGGAAGCCCAGAGCTGGAGGGCCTGAGGGTGCCCAGAAGTCCACTGGGGGAGGGGCCCTACCAAGCCCAGGGTCCCTGGGAGTGGAGTCAGGAAGATGGGGGGTGGGGAATAAGAGTCTAGGAAGGAGGGAGGGTAGAAACCTAGACTGAGCCCCTCTTGTGTGCCTGTTCCCTGACTCACTAACCAGTATACAACCCAACAACCCCTGTTATTGTTGGCCTGCTTTATAGTCACGCTGGACGCAGGCTCAGGTGAGGACGTCGTTGGTCACAGATTGCAAAGCCGGGAAGGTTCCGGGCCAGGTCTGCCAGTCTGTCCATCTCTCTGTATGGCTCCAAGTTCCCACCAGTCCAGGGCCTCTGGTCGAAGGCTCTCTCCCCTCCCCACCCTTCCATCTGTTTTCTCTTGGATTAATCCGCGCCCTCCCAATTACTCCCTGATGAAAAGCGCCTTGTCTTGCCCTGGAAACCCCCTTCTTGGAAAGGCCTCACCCCCCTCCAGCCCTTTGTCCTGGGGGCTCTTCTCAACCTGAGCCCCGACGGTCCCCCCGGGGGCCCTTTCTCTGGAGGCCCCGCCTCACCCCACAGGGGTGAGGTCATCTCTGTGGTCTCAGAGCCTCACAATGGGGCCGGGGGCTGCCTCTCTGAGAAGAGGGGTTTCAGGATGGAAAGGAAGGGGCGGGAGACGCAATTACAGGGCCCACATGGGGTCGCTGCCCATGGGGATCGCTGCCCAGGGGAGTTGCCAATTAGAGGGGCTTGCGGGGGAGGGAAGAAAGGGGAGGGGGCAATGGACTTGCAGAGAGGGTGGCTAGGATGCAGGTCAGGTAGTGTCCAACTTCCTCCCTCGTTGCTTTCCTCCTTCCCCACTGTTAATATTATCTGAGCCCCTATTATGGGCAGAAGCTATACCAAACACCAGGGGCTCAGCAGAACAAACTGGCTGTGACACGGGTCTTGAGCAAATAACCGCTTTTTACGCCATGCAGAAAGCAAAACATGAGGTCACAGACAGGGTTTGTGGTGCGGGGAGGGAACAGCAATATTTACAGGGTGGTCAGGGTGGGCTTCTCGGAAGAGGTCACATTTGAGCCGAGACCTGGAACTCACAACATGGTCAGTCATGCTACAACTTGAGTGGAGGTTCATATAGGATGTGTGCAAAGGCCCTGAGGTAGGAACACACCTGCCAAGTGTGGACGGGACCAGAAACAAGTGAGGAGGAGAGGGTCTGAGGAGGAGGATGTTGCCTTGTATCTGACTTTGTCTCTAGAACTGTCTATGTTCAGCTCTTCCGCACTCTGCCTACAGGTTGGTAACTTAAATTTCACCATGTGGAAAGATTTACATCATGGAAATCGGTCAACAATACAGAACACTACCCCAGCTTTGGAATACAAACCTCAGAGAATTTCCAGGACCTCTCTGGGTGTGTGTGTGCGTGTGTGTGTGAATGGGCTCTGGTATGGTGGTGGGGAGTTGGACTTTTATTCCCTTAAATGTGTGTGATACAGGAGCCTGGGTGGCACCAGCAGTGTATGACTGACTGCTAAACTAAAGGTTGGTGATTTGAATCGATCCACTGGTTCCTCAGAAGAAATGCCTGGCAATCTGCTTCTGTAAAGAATACAACAAAGAAAACGTCAGCTTGGCAGCGACATTTTTTTTTTAAATTGTTTTCAATTTAGCCTGATAATCATTCCTGGAGGCCAGCAGGGAGAATCCTGTCCATTGCACATGAAAGGAAGACCAAGACCCTGAAAGCGGAAGGACCTATTGTGAGATATGTTGTTGGTACCAACAAACATTCAAAAAATCTAATCTGCATTCATTCTAGCGAGAGTGAGGTTTTTGCTCTTCGATTTTGCAAAATCAAGGGCCCAACCCCGTAGACACAGGCAGATGCGAGGCATGGCTGGCTCGCCCAAAGTTTTATTCCTGGTCTCGAACAAGCCCCTCCTCCACTTCCCCTATTACTGGGTATCATAGACTTCTGGTGTGGGCGAATGCGCCAGACTGCAAAGTTGTTTGAATTGCAAGGTTGGTGGTTCAAGTTCACCTTGGAAACCCTATACTATATGGGTTGGAATCGACTCGACAGTACTTAACAACAACAACAGTATGGAGTTTACAATCCTATATCCTTCCCCTCAGTTCCACAATCTAGCCTGATGGGAACGGTACCCATGGTCTGAATAACTGTGTTCTTATTTAAAGTTCCCAGGCCTAGAACAGATTTCTTTCCCCACTTCCCCCAGTTCATCCTGCTCACATATCCCTGGGTGTGACTCAACACCTATGTCTGCTCTAGCAAACTCGTGCACCCTTTGTTCCTGAAGATTGACCATCTTGAGAATTTCTCACTCTCCAGAGTCATCTGCCCCACTCATGCCATGAGTACCTTGCCCTCTGGTTGGGGTTCCCCTGGGAGCCCCAGGCTTTTCTTAGTACCAAACCCCTTCCTGAGCCCCATCTCTCCAAGAATTCTTAGGAGTCAGGCCCATGTGCTCTCTCAGTGTGCCCAGGGCCCTGGGGACTGAATTCACTTACTGGACTTTCTGCTGCCTCCAGCAGTGGGGCAGGGGCATGTATGTCTGTGTGTCTGTATTTGTGTGTCTGTGTGCATGTATGTATGTATATATGTATATATATATATGAGTGTCCCTGTGCATACATATAAATAGGTATGCTCATGTGCATCTGTGTGCATGCATATACAAATGTGCTTCTGTGTGCATGTATGCACACATGAAGCCTGGGTGCATGTATACACAAGTGTGCCTATGCCTGTGTATAAATATGTGTGCGTGTGAATACATATGTGTACATCTCTGTGCATGTATGTGCATGTCATTATGTGTGTATGTGTGTTTGCATATGTTCATGTGTTTGTGTGCGTGTATGTACATGTATGTGTTTGCTTGTGTATACATATGTGCATCTCTGTGTGTGCACACATAGGTATGTGTGTATCTGTGTTCATACGTATGTACATGTGCATCGTGTTCATGTGTATGCATATATGTACATGCATATACATTGGTAGCGTAGTGGTTATGAATCGGGCTGCGAACCTTAAGGTCAGCGGTTTGAAACTACCAGCTGCTCCGCGGGAGAAAGATGAGGCTTTCTATTCCCGTAAAGATTTACACTTTCGGAAACCCCATACAGGGTCGCTATGGGTCCGAACCGACTCAACGGCACTTAACAACAACAACAACATACATGTGTATCTGCATACACACATATAAATGTGTGCTTATGCATGCATGTATATGTATATTTGTGCCTATGGCACATATGTATATGTGTGTCTATGCATGCCTATGTGTCTGTGCGTATATGTATGTATATGTGTGTCAGTGTGCATGAGTATGTGTGTCAGTGTGCATGAGTATGTGTGTGTGCATAGGTATACACATGTGTGCATGTGTATGTGTGCATGTGTGTATGTATATGTGCATGTGTATGCGCGCATGTGCATATATGCATGTGTACAAGGAGGTATGTATGTGTGTGTGCGTGTGAGCATGTATATATGTATATGTGTGCATGAATGTATATGTGTATATTTGCGCATGTATATGTGTCTGCCCCACAGTGTGATCTTAGGCATTTCCACACACTTTTGTTGGGACCTGATAACATCAGCCCATTTTACAGATGAGGAAACCGAGGCCCAGAGTGGTTTGGTTAGGCTTGGCCAAACTTCACAGTTCTCTGCCCAGGCATCCCAGGTGCCCCCTGCCTCCCGGCATGGCTTAAATAGCAGAGTCCCAAGGATTAGGCCACAGGGCTACCTTAGCTACCCAGAGCCTAGCTGTTCCCCACAGCTGCCTCCTCATCTCTTGTTCAAAGGCATCTCGCTGCGCCTCTTGAACTCCAGCAATGTCCTCTGGGAAGTCTAGGCAGGAGACCAGACTGCTTAGAGAGACTGGTATTGATGTCATGTGGCCACCCACCCCTAACCTTCTGTGCCAGTGGTGAAGGTGACCAGAATTCCATCAGCATCACCTCGGTACCCAGTTCTGCCCACCATTGCTCTGGCCTGGTATGTGGCTCTATAAATGTGTAGGACTTTGCCAAGATTAGTGTTAGAGCCTTGGGCAAGGGGAAGCTTCTTTGAGGAAAGCGAGCTGGGCTGCCACACTCAGACCAGCAGGAGGCCTGCCTGCCCTCTGCTTGGCAATGCTAGGGCCACAGGGCTGCCAGAATCGGCCCCAGGGAGCCCTGGGTAGGCCCTGGGGGGCACTTCCCAGCTCCCACACTCCAATGAGGCCTGAAACATGGATCAAATCCAATGATCTGGAGACTGCCATCCTGAATGTGTCCAATCTCATCTGAGCTCAGAAGCTCAGCAGGGTCGGGTCTGGTTGGTACTTGGATGGGAGGCTGCCGGGGAATACCAGGCATTGTAGGCTTTTAAGGAGTTCTGCTGTGGCTCCGGGTTAATGTGATGGACTGCAAGTTTGGTTTGAACCGCAAGGTTGGAGATTCAAGCTCACCAGCTGCTCCTTGGAAACCCTATACAGGGTCGCTATGGGTCAGAACCATCTCAATAGCACTTAACAACAGCAACCTACTCTGATCTCTGTTCCTCTGTTCCCTCTTCAATTCCATGAACTGAAGAAAAATTCAAGCCTCGACTTGAAATATGGTTAGGGTTAGGGATTCTATGATAGTCTGAAAGCAGAGAATATCACAAAGATGTTTACCTGTGCTTTATTGACTACACAAAGTCTTTCGATGGTGTGGATCATGACAAGCTGTGGACAACATTGCAAAGTATGAGTATTCC
>NW_006408615.1:8415717-8416809 GCF_000296735.1 Chrysochloris asiatica | reverse complement strand
AGAATGATGCAGAAAGCATGAAATGTAGATGGAAGGAATAGACAGAGTCACTGTACCAAAAGGAAATGGATGAGGTGTAACCATTCAAGATATAGTACATCATCAAGAGCCAATGGTACTGAAGGAAGACGGCCTGGCACCCTGAAGCCCTGACAGAATGAGACACCAGGAGTTGATGGAATACAACTAGAATTCTTTCAACAAACTGTGTAAGCATTGGGAGTACTCACTTATCCATGATGAGAAATTTGGAAGACAGTTACCTGGCCAACTTATTTAAAGAGAACCGTATTTGTGCCCATTCCAAAGAGAAGTGACCCAATGGAATAGGGACATCATCAGACAATCTCATTAATATCACATACAAGTAAAATTTGCTAAAAATAATTTTAAAAGCGACAACAATAGTACATTGATAGGGAATTAACTACCAGAGGTTCAAGCCAAATTCAGAAGAGGATATGAAATGAGGGATATCATTGCTGATGTCAGATGGATGTTGACTGAAATCAGAGATTACCAGAAAGATGTTGACCTGTGCTTTATTGACTATGTAAAGGTTTTCAAGTGTGGAACATGATAAGCCATGCACATTTCGGAGGAAGCTGGACATAGACCAAAAGGAAGACCTTTGAACAGAACATGGAGACTCTGGATGGTTTAAAATTAGGAAAGCTGTGTGCCAGGGTTGTATTCTTTCACCATACTTATTCAATCTGTATGCTGAGCAAATAAATTGAGAATCTGGATTATATGAACAATATGATATCAAGGTTGGAGGAAGAATCATTAACTTGCGATATGCAGATGATACAACCTTGCTTGCTGTAAGCGAAGAGGACTTAACAGAAGTACTGATGAAGATCAAAGACCACAACCTTCAGTACAGGTTACACCTCAGTGTGAGTAAAACAAAAATCCTCATCACTAGACTAATAAATAACACCATGATAAACACAGGAAAGATTAAAGTTGTAAAGACTTCATTTTGCTTGGATCCACTATTAACACTCAGGGAAGCAGCAGGCAAGAAATTGAACAACGTATTGCATTAGGCAAATCTGTTGTACAAGACCTCTGTAAATTGTTCAA
>NW_006408615.1:8412985-8414106 GCF_000296735.1 Chrysochloris asiatica | reverse complement strand
CTTGGTAAAGTGGAGGGTCAGTAAAAAAGAGAGAACCCCCCGAGGAGATGGATTGACACATGGTAGCAGCAATGTGTTAATGTATCAACATGCCATCTGTGAGGATGACGCAGGCCTGGGTTACGTTTTGTTCTGTTGGCATGAGTTGAACTGACTAGATAGCACTTAACAACACCAACAACAAATTTTACAGATGACGAAATGGGTCAGGAGCAGTTTAGGGGTCTGCCCAAAATCAGCTGGCTGGTTTAAGTGGGTGGGGCTGGTTTAAAACTCATCACAGCCTAGGAATCTCATGGGGCAGGGGTTTAGCTCCCTGGTGGTCACCCAAGGTCTGTTGTAGAGGCCGCTTTCCAAGGGGACAGGGCTTACTTAGGGTGTGCTGGGCAGACTGTTGGTAGTGGTCCAAGGCTGATGTTTGCAGGTTGGCATAGAGGATGACGGTGGTGTCAAAGAGGGGGTAGGGGGAGGAGAGCAGGGAACCAGGCCAGCCCTACCTCTGAGTCCCTCATTAGGAACAAACTCTAGGCCAGCTAAGCCCTTGCCGGATGATGCCAAATGATTCCCGGTGATGCCAGTCCCCTGGGGTGAGCACACACATCTGATGCCCAAACAGCGTGCCCCCCACCACCACCACAGCACATGTGACACATAGCAGGAACAAATTGAGCAAGTCAGTGCCGGGCGACGGGCAGCAGTGAGGACCCTGGGGGCCAGGGGGAGACTGGAAAACCACAGCTACACCTCCTAAGCCTCTGTTTGCTATGTAAACACCTGCTTTCCTGTGTGAGGCTTCCCAGTCCTGCCCACCCCCCACCATGAGCCAGAGAGACCGTGGGGGGTCGCCTTGCTTTCCTGGGTCTCCTGGGCTGTGGGTGGCAGGAACTTCCACTGGGCGACTCTGTGGCACCAACTCACTAAGCCAAAGCCCCAAGTTCCAACAAGTGTCAGCCTGAGGGACGGAGGGTGGAGGGCGGAGGTCAGCAGAAGCCTGGAAGCATGGGTCAGACTTCATGCTCTGGAGACCAGGTGGGGTGTTTGTAGGGAACACAGTGTCCCAGGAGTCTGGGTGGAAGATTTATAAGGAATACTGTCCCAGACCGAAGACCAGAAGAGTTGTG
>NW_006408615.1:8398399-8412120 GCF_000296735.1 Chrysochloris asiatica | reverse complement strand
ACTCGATGGCACCTGACAACAACAACAACTGTCCCAGGAGCCCGGATGTTGTGTTTATAGGGAATACTGTCCCAGGAATCTGGGTTGGGGGTGGTTTATGTGGAATACTATGCCCTAGGGGTCTGGGTGGAGGGTTTATAGGGAATACTGCGTCCCAGGAGACCAGGTGGGGTGCTTATAGGGACTATTATGTCTTGGTGTGACACTGTGGGTTAATGTGCTAGACTACAATGTCGGTGTGAACCACAGGATCAGCAGTTCAAGCTCACCAGTCACTCCTTGGAAACCCTATACAGGGTTGTTATGGGTTGGAACCGACTCAACAGCACTTAACAACAACAATAGATGGAGTTATAGGGAACACTGTGTCCCTAGAGGTCCCACCCAGAGCCCCTAAGAAGTATAAATGGTTTGTGCTCTGCTCCTTCTTGACAGGTTGGTGGTCTGACCCCACTCAGCTGTTCTAGTGGCTTTGGTGACTAAGTGCTTGACTGCTAACCCAAAGGTCAGCAGTTCAAGCCCACCTAGAAGCAACCGGCTTCAGCAAAGATCAGAGGCAAGGAATCCCAGTGTTGTTTTGTCTCTGATCTTGATAATTCTACTCTGTAACACACAGGGTTACCATGTGTCGGGGGCTGACTTGTTGGCAGTGACTTGGGGCCCCACGGAGGTACATCTGTCTTGCCTGTTAGCTCTCTGAGGTCAAAGTCTGCATTGGTTTTCATATTTGTGTCCCTTGTGGTTCTAAAGTGAATATCCAGACCAACTGGATGGCCCGTCCTCTGTGTCGGGCAGTTGTCCACAGGACAGCTTGTGTAACCCTTACAGCACCCTTGGGGGTTGGGCAGTAGGAAGCCCATTTTACAGAAGAGAGAACTGAGGCACGGACATGAACCTGAGACTCTTCCCAAGTCACACAGGAAACCTGGACCCAGCCAGCTCCAAAGCCGCTGCTGGCTCCAGGAAGACCCTGGAATTGATTCTCATCCAAGATCCCATTTGCCGTTATGCCGCCTTCCTGGGGTGGCCAGTGTGTGTGGTAGCTCTTCTCTGGAGTCCAGACACTGGGGACAGCCAGGAGAGGAGCCCACGAAGGGTAGTTCTGGACTCAGGCCTTCTGAGGGGGTCTGGGGAGGATACTGGGGTCAGGAGCAGGTTCCTGGATGGAGCGGCTGAGGCCTGAGGAGCAGAGCTCCCTTCTAACCCACCTGGTCCCCTCTATGGCCTGTCCTTCACCACAGTGGCTGCTTGGCCTGGACACTGGACTGGACTCCACAGTTCCTGGTCTTGGGCCTATCTATAAAATGGGACAAGCACAGACTTACTGTGGAACTCTGGGAAAGAAATGCAGCCATTATTCCACATAAGAGGGCAGAGCTTGGACTTGACAATCAGCCAATCATAGGGGACCTTGGGGAGGGACCCCCCAAGGGGGCTGGGGTGATGGAAGTGAGAAGGGGGTCACCTTTCCAGATGGGGCATCTGTCTCTTGGGACTGGTTGGCGGCAGTGACTTCGCCACCTTCCACTTCTCCAGGAACCACCCAGCCCCTCCCACCACAGGGCCTCTATCTGGACTGGCCTGAGGGCTCTGAGGGACAATTCTCCAAAGGCTGGCCACCTCTCCTCTGGCCACCCTTGGACTGTGACCACTCCACCACGAGGCTCTTCTTTCCCTGGGACTGGCCAGACTCCTGTCTACACTTAGTGTTTGGTCCAGGCTGGGGCCCAGTGGAATTCTTTCTTGAAAATGTAAAACCAACACAAGAAGTGTGGGGCCCAGGGATGGGCTAGGGCTTTAGCCGTCCCTTCTGAGGCTCCCACCAGCACCTCAGAACCATGTGGGTCTGTCCCTTCCACACATTAGTTTCTGGACCATCCTTGAACTCACCGTCATCCCAGATTTTTGTTAAGTACTGTTGAATTGGTTTGGACCCATAGAGACCCTGTATAGGGTTTCTGAGGTTGTAAATCTCTGTGGAAGCAGAAAGCCTCATCTTTCTCCCTTTGAGGTGCTCATGGTCTTGAACCACTGACCTTGTGGTTAGCAATACAGGATTTACCGCACAATGCCCTCTAATTCTTTAAGCTCCTTGGATGAGGCTCCTCTGGTAACAGAGGTAAAACATCATTGTGTTTGTCTTTGCCCTCTTGGCCCCTCCAGGCCCTGCCCTCTTCCCAGAAGGTACTGCCCATGTTCCTGCACCCCGATGTGGCAGACAGAGAGGAACCTTGCCAGACACTCGCTGAGGTCCCAGGCAGGGCGGGTCTGCTTTGTTCTCCTTGCCCCAAGGGCCCACCTGTGGTTCACATCTCCCCTCCTTCAGAAGGGTAGAGGGTGGCAGACTGGGCTCTGTGTTCACCTGTCACCTGACCAGGCAGAACCATCACCAGCATGGCAGAGAAGAACTTGAAGGTTCAGACACCAGGAAGGACTGGATGGCTCAGGTCTGGGTGGTCCCAGGCACTCTGCCAAGGGCTTGGGAAGGATGGAACTTGCAGAGGTCGCTGGAGGTCACATGCTCCCCTACCTGGCCCTTAGCTGCCTCTGGGGGATCAGAGTTAGGGTGGGACCACAGAGGGCCTGTGGTAGCCGGAGTCCAGACTTGGGGAGAAACACTACCACCAGCGGACTGACCAGCAGGCTCCAGGGCAGCCCCATCTCTGCCCTGAGTGTTCTGAGCCACCAAATGCCCACTTGACCATCAGCCTGGCATCAGCGAGGGAACTTTGACCTGGGTGGAAGTGTCCAACCTCCAGCTCTACCCAGAAGCAGCCTACCTTTCACCGATTCATCTCTTGATGGACTGAATTTACGAATTCAGCCAGTGTAAAAGGAGGCCTGACCGGGCCTGGCACGTCCTCCAGCCTGCGTTTCCTGGGATCCCCCAGCACCAACTGCCCCCTTCCACAGCCGGGACTGTTGTGCCTGAGCCCATGTGGGTGGCAGAGGTGGCGTGTGCCAAGGCTGTTACCAGCATTCCCTCTGGCTTCCTCCAGGCGATGACAGGAGCTGGCAGCTTGGCAGTAGCTCCGGAGGAGGCAGCAGCCAGATTGGCGGCCAGGCCGTGGGGATGGCGGGAGGAGAACAAAGGGTGTTGTACTTTGAATGGGGTGAAGGGCAGGATGCTGACTTTCAATGTGTGGTCCCCAAGGAGAACACAGCACAGCAGGGCAGCTGGGTACAAGGTTTGGATTCCCACTCAGGGCTGTGTGAGCCCAGGCAGGTCACTGAGTCCCTCTGACCCTCAGTTTCCATGTCTGTACGATCGGAACAATACTCACAGCACCATTCAGTGCTGTATCGTCAGTCTTTACAACCGTGTACGGTACGCAGGAGGTGTTCAATTGGTATTTTTGGAGACAATGAATAAATAAGATCGAGGGAGGATGGGATTGGTGAATTCATGGTTAATTTTAGGCAAATCTGCTGCACAAGACCTTTTAAAAGTGTTGAAGTGCAAAGATGTCAGCTTGAGGACGAAGGAGCGCCTGACCCAAGCCATGGTATTTTCAAAAACCTCATATGGATGCGAAAGCTGGACAGTGAATCAGGAAAAGCATAGAAGAATTGATGCCTTTGAGTTGTGGTGTTGGAGGACAATACTGAAAGTGCCATGGACTGCCAAAAGAACCAATATATCTGTTTTGGAAGAAGGGCAGCCAGAGTGTTCCTTCGAGGCCAAGCTGGCCAAACTTCATCTCTCATACTTCAGACATATTGTCAGAAGGGACCAGTTACTGGAGAAAGATATCATGTTTGGTAAGGTGGAGGGTCAGAGAAAAAGAGGAAGACCCCCAAGGAGATGGATTGGCCAGGTGGCAGCATGGATGGACTCACGCATGGCAACAGTAGTGAGGTTGGCCCAGGATGGCACAGTGTTTCATTCTGCTGTGCATAAGGTTGCTATGGGTTGATACCGACTCGATGGCACCTAACAACAACAACAACAACAACATTGTTTGGCACATTGTGCACCATTAAGTCAATTCCAACTCAAAGTGATCGTATAAGACCAAGTAGATCTACCCCATAGGATTTCCAAGGCTGTAGTGTGGCTCTGGTAGCGTAGTGGTTACGAATCGGGCTGCGAACTTTAAGGTCAGTGGTTCGAAACTACCAGCCGCCCCGCGGGAGAAAGATGAGGCTTTCTACTCCCGTAAGGATTTACACCCTCGGAAACCCTGTACAGGGTCGCTATGGGTCGGCTCCGACTCGAAGGCACTTAACAACAACACAACAGTGTGGCGCTGTAGGATAAGCACTGGGTTGTGATTCAGACTCACAAAGTTAGCAGTTCAAACTCACCAGCTATTCCTCAGAAACACTATACAGGGTCACTGTGAGTAATAGCCAATTCTACGGCACTTAAAACCCACAAATCTTTACAGAAGCAGATTGCCGTATATTTCTTCACAGGAGCAATTGGTGAGTTTGAATTGCCCATCTTTCAGTTAGCAGATCTGAGCACTTAGCACTGTGACACCAAGTCTCATTGTAACAACATTGTTATTGTCGTGTGCCGCCTTGGAGTCAAGTGTGGTAGAGGAAAGCGTAGAACTGCCTCATACGGTTTCCTAGGCTGAAATCTTTACAGACAGAGCCTTGGTGGTACAAGAGTTAAGTGCTAGGCTACCAATTGAAAGGTCAGAGGTTCTAATCCACCCGTCAGCTCTGAAATACAAAGATGGGGCAGTCTGGTCTCCACTGGGAACTCTAAAGGGCAGTTCTGCTTTGTCCTGTGGGGTCACTACGAGTCGGAAGCAACTCAAGGGCAATGGGTTTGGGTTTTTTAAATGTTTGCAGAAGCTGATCACCAGGTCTTTCTCCCTCAGAGCTGTTGAGTGGGTTTGAACTGCCAACCTTTCCTTTAGCCGTCGAGCACTTAATCAGGGCTCCCTGCCTGCCGCAGGTGGCTGTTGTGTGCTGTTGAGTGGATTCTGACGAGTAAGTGCAACTGTGTGGCTGTATGGTTGTGGTTACTGATCCAGGCTGCAGAGGGCTAAGTCACAGTCATCCCGAAGGAGGTTAGCCTGTGAGCGTGTGAAGGATAGGGTGGGAATGGGGACAAGACTTCCCCAGGACCACAACCAGGAGGCTGGACTTTATCTCGAGAGCAAGGGGAGAGGACCACATAGCTGGGATCCAGAAGGATGAGGCAAGAGTATTGTGGTTACCCTGCCCTAGCCACAGGACAGTGTGTGGGCAGACTATTTAGAAAACTCAGTGAAAGAAGTGGGCTGTAGCCGAAGGTGATGGGGGGGGCAGAGGGCTTGTTTCTTAGGTGGGAAGCCCTGGGCTGGTGTACCTGCAGGTGGAAGGGAGCTGGCATGCAGGAATACTGAAGGCTAGCAGGATCCCTGAGGGATGCAGAGATCAGAACCAGCTGCAGGCAGGGAGGGGCTCTGGCAGGGGTCTCTGAAGCTCAGTGGCATCTGAGACATTAATGATCTTCGAGATGGAAAGCTGGGGGTTCTCAGAGAACTGTGATGAAGGGGCTGGTGTGGACAGCCTGTGACAGAGTGGACGAGAGCTACAAATCCTGCTGGACCACTCGAGGCCCTGGTCAACTATAAGTCCACATAGGGCCTTAGCCCACACAGGAGGGAAGTTACTGTCCTCACGTACACAATGGCAAGACTTCACTTCTAGGCCCTGTGGATGAGCGGGAATTCATTGGATCCTTCAGGCAATGCAACTTCTAAGGACCGCAAATAACCCAGCCTCCCAGTGCCGCATTGCACCTGCAGGCCCAGGTCTCGGGGGCAGCTGGGAACAGTTCTAGAGGAGCACAGGGCCTGTTTGCATTCTGGGGAAGCAGTGTGGAGGTACCAGGGTCGGGGGACTTGGGATTAGGAGGCCTAGCCAGGAGCACATGCTGTATGGCCTAGGACAGGTCACTTTTTTCTCAGCCTCAGATGTTCTTAAAGGCCCTGCCAGCCATCACATCAGAAGAGGAGCAGAACAGAACAGAAACATGGTCCATCCTGGTGACGGGACCTGACCAAGAATGTCCTGTGGAAATTGTTTCCTGGGTCAGCCCCTCTCTGTAGCTGCTTGGAGTCCTGCGTGAGAAGGATTCTGAGCTGCAATCGATTAGCAATGTCTGCTCTGAACATCGGTGAAGGTGCACATTCAGACTAGGGTGTAACTGACTACCCTCACAGCAGTACCAGGCTCCTTAGCTGGAGTCTTCCCTCCTCCCCAGAGGTGCAGTTCCTTCAGTGCTGGTCTGGCTGCCACAGCTTGCGGGGAGAGAGAGCCTGGGGCTCATAAGGAGAAGGGGACTAAGATGGGCAGTGGACTGAGACCAGACCACCTGAAGGACAAGCTCAGGTTGCAGCTGTTGGTCAGCAGGCGGAGCAGGTCTTAGGGAGAATCTGCTGGGGTCTTTAGGACTCCTCAGAGCAGCCCTGGAGGTAGGCTGGGGACGAGGGGAAAAACTCCACAGAAGAGACACCCAAAGGTGGTGCAGGGCCCTGGGGAGGTGGGGGATGGTGGGCATAGGTTTGCACTCACTCTGGAATGCAGGGGGCTTCCCTTACAAGAGGGGGTGGGGCAGCTGTGTAAGGAGGCTGCCCAGATCACCCCAGTTCCACTGCATACCAGGGGCTTCAAAAGGTTTTGTAAAAATTCCATTATCTTTTAACTTTTCCACTTTTTGAAGCCTTCATGAATGTCCCTAGGACTCTCTAACGGGGGCTGGGGGTGGTGACTTCAGGCACTGACAAAGTTGGGGTGCTTCCTGGGGCTCCTCCGCTGGTCTACCAGGTACATGAAGGCTTCCTGGGGACCCGCTGGGAGGCAGGAGGGAGGTGGCGGGGGGTGGTCAGGGAGGGTCTGGGTCTCCTGGGTCCATCACTGGTTTGCTACTTGCTGGGGATTCAAGCGGCAGGAGGACTGCTCACAATTCGTATGCCCTGGAGTCCTTACAGCCTCCTGCAGTAGGTACTTACCTCCATTCACAGGTGGGGCAGCATCGCCTGGCCCACCCCAGCGGCAGAGCCAGTTCTGAAAATGCTTTGTAATGTTGGCACTGCCTCTCCAGCATGGGGTGCTGGGAAAGACCTCAGGCTGGAGAGAGATGGGTGGGCTCTGAGTGGCTCAGGAGACCGCTCCAAGGAGCCCTGGCTTTGCCTGTTGTTGGAGTCAAGGCTGCCCAGCTGTGTCCTGGGCTCCTGATCCCACCCAAGACCCAGGGACACCGGGTCCTGCTGCAGGTCAGGGCCCAGGTAGAGGAAGAGTGTCCAGTAGCTATGGACCTGTAGGGGCTGCCTAGGTGGTTGCATTTCTGTGGGATGGGCAGTTCCTGTAATGCAGCAGGAGGCAGAGATGAGAGTGACAGGAGGCTCCGGAGGGATCTCAAGAGGGGGATGAGGCATGGCCCGAGGGCGGGATTTCTGGAGGAGAGTCCTGGTAGGGATGGAGAGTGGCACTTGGGGTGAGCAGGGAGCCCAGGGTATGGTGTGGTGATGAGGAGGATAGACCATTGGAGATGGATTCAGGAGGCAGGTGGGCAGGACTTGGGGTCCACCGGACAAGGGGGTGAGGACAGAGGTGAGGCATGAAGGCGCACAGATTGGGACCTTGCTTGGACCCGGGTGCTATCACCTGCCCTCACTCTTCTCCCCAGCAGTTTGTTCTGGGTCTATGCCCATCTGAAAGCCTGCCACCTGCTTGCCCCTTGTAGATCACCTATGCTGGATCACAGGCCCATAGCCTGAGAGACTTCTCTGAGTCTCTCACGGCCCCTCTGGTGTTAATAGAGTTGGTGTATGGGTGTGATCAGTGGAGGTCTGGGGGTCTGTGGAGGACTGGGGTCAGCAGGAGATTGGGGTCAGCGGAAGACTGGGGTCAGCGGAGGCCTGGGAGAACTTGGCCCTTGTCTGGCCTCCCCTGGCCTGAGTCAGGAGCCCCCCTTTCTAGCCCCTTTGTGGGTTCAACAGAAAAAAAAAAAACTTGTTTGTTCCTTCTCACCCACATTTGACTTAGTATTTCCATTGGTGGGCTCTGGGGACAGACCGTCAACGACTTGTTTGGAAGTAGATTGCCAGGTCTTTCTTCCTCCTGTCTTAATCTGGAAACTCCACTGACACCTGTTCAGCATTCTAGTCACACACAAGCTTTCACTAACAGGCATGTGGTAGCCATGCATGAGGTGCAGTGTCTGGAAATTGAACTTGGTCTCTTGCTTGTCTGACAAGAACTCTATGGTCGAGCCCCCACTGTCCTATTCCTGATGCTATTATGTGACCCCTCTGTCTAGAATGCCCTCCTCCCTCTGCCCTGGGGACTCCCCAAATACCTCCCTTGCTCAGTCTCCCCTGCTCCTGAGGAGGGTTAGGAGAAGTCTGTCCCCTAGTCCTGCAGAGCTGGCCCATGGTTAGCTTCCAGGCTGCACAGCAGGGCAGGGTCCAGTCGGAGTTCCTCTGGGTCTCTAGCTTTGCCTGGCAGCCAGGCCTGTCCCAGACAATGCGTCAGCGACATACTGGATGTTTATGGAATATGAGTCACTTTCTTGCCTGACCCATGTTGCAAGAAAACTAAGACTCTGAGATTTGCAATACAGAATCCAGGGCCTCACAGGAATGTAGGGAGAAGAGCTCTTGGACCTTTCCCTGGTATGGAGATTCCAAGGGCTTAAAAAAAATAAGTCTCATAACTGGGCCAACAAGGAACATCATGATAAAGGGAGAAAAGATTGAAGCTTTCAAGGATTTCATTTTACTTGGATTCACAATCAGCACCCATGGAAGCAGCAGTCAAGAGCTCAAAAGACACTGTTGTTGGACAAATCTGCAAAAGACTTCTTTTAAAGTATCAAAAAGCTATGATGTCACTTGGAGGACTAAGGTGTGCCTGACCCCAAGCCATGGTATTTTAGTGAATAAGGACGATCAGAGAGAATTGATGCCTTTGAATCATGGTGTTGGTGAAGAATATTGAAAGTGGCATGGACTCCCAGAAGAACGAACAAATCTGTCTCAGAAGAAGTACAGCAAGAAGGCTCCTTAGAAACAAAAATGGTGAGACCCAAGGAGGTCTCACCAAGAGCATCTCATTGAGGGAGGTGATCATGACCTTGGTCTTGCCCCATGCACCCTACACTCCGCTCGTATCCTTCCCGAATGCCTCTCGCTCACCATCCTTCATGATATCCTGATGCTCACCACCAGCTTACCGCCAGGCTAGATGGATTGCCCTACACGCATCTCTTCTTCCGTTTCTCTTGCTTTCCCTCTACTTTTCATTCTCTTTTAAAATCAAGAATGGGGGGGCACGTGTGTGTCCTGTACCCCTCACTCACTCACGTTATACCTAGTACGTGGGTCACGGTCCTGAAAATGACAGCAACAGGATTGTGAGGGTCACTGGAAAGTTCCAGACATACGGACCCTTTGGTAGCGCGTTTAGCTGGTTGTCACTTCTCCATCGGTGTGTAGTACGATCGTGACATATGTTGCTGTGAGGCTGAACGTTGTGCCATTGGTATTTCAAATACTGGACAGGTTTCAGTGGACGTTCCAGATTAAGGCAGACTAGGAAGAAAGTCCTGGTAATGTACTTCCAAAAAAATAGTCAATGGAAACCTTATGGATTACAGCAGAATATAATGTTAGTAAGTGCTGTTGAGTTGATTCTGATTTATAGCAACCCTTTAGAGGGTTTCTGAGGATCGGCTGGTGTCTTTGAACTGCTGACTTTGTGGTTAGGAGCCTGATGCTAATCCAACAGTGCCACACCACAACTCCTCCACTGATATGTTGTTGTTAAGTGTTGTCGAATCTGTTCTGACTCATGACGATCTGCATAGAATTTCTGAGGAGCGACCGGTGAGTTTGAATCACTGATCTCATGGTTCAAACCGACCTTGCAGTCCAGTGCTTATCCTACAGCACCACACCAGGACTCTTGTCTGATAGGCTGTTGTCATTGTTGTTAAGTGTTGTTAAGTTGGTTCCAGCCCATAGAGACTCTGTGTAGGGTTTCCAAGGAGCGACTGGTGAGCTTGAACCACCAACCTTGCAGTTCAAATAGTGCTAGGAGTCTAAAGATGACGCAGGAGTAAGTAGTAGTTCGTGGCTGTGCATGGGGTCACCGTGAGTCAAAGTTGTCACAAGGACAAACAACAACAACAACATTCAGAGTGCAGCCACTGCTTCAGAACAAATACCTGGAAGGGGATTTCTCCTGCAGGGAACATCACACCACACTCTTTCCAGACTCAGAGACTTTGCATGGGCTGGTCCCTCTGCTGGGCTCTCCCTTTCCCGTCTAGTCTCTTGTTTTTATTGTTGTTTACGCCATGCGCCATGAAAAGCAACGCTCGCTGTCCAGTCCACCATGGCCAAGATCTATTGCGGGTCAGACCATTGTGATCCACAGAGTTTTCATTGGCTGATCTTTAGAAATGGATCACCAGGACTTTCTTCCTAGTCTCTCTTAGCCTAGATGCACTTCTGAAACCAGTTCAACAGCTCAGCAACACACAATCCTCCGTTGACAGATGGGTGGTGACTACAGATGAGATCCAATGGCCGGGAATGGAACCCTGTCCCCGCACGAAAGAGACAACGAGGCCACCGAACCACCACCACCCCACCGTCTTCAGAATGGGGACTTCTTCCTCTGACCTGCATGCATCACCTCCTCAAAGCCTTCCCAGGCCCCATGCCATATCTTCTCCTGGTGCCCTCAGCTGCCCGCTTCTCCCCAGCTGTAAACTTTTGCGCCTGCTTGCTTCTCATGCTCTCCTGGCCTTCAGCACACAGTTGTTGTTGTTGTTAGGTGCCAACGAGTTGGTACTGACTCATAGCGACTTTATGCACAGCAGAACGAAACAGTGCCCAATCCTGGGCCAACCTCACTACTGTTGCCACACTTGAGTCCATCAATGCTGCCACTTGGCCAATCCATCTCGTTGGGGGTCTTCCTCTTTTTTTCTGACCCTCTGCCTTACCAAACATGATATCCTTCTCCAGGGACTGGTCCCTCCTGACAATATGTCTGAAGTATGAGAGACGAAGTTTGACCATCTTGGCCTCCAAGCACACAGTAGGAGCCTGGAAAAGGCTTCCAGGCAGGATGAGCCACCCCCTGGCTGGTTCAGCAATGTGGGCTCGTGTGGTGTTTCTATTACTCTCCATGAACAAGTGCCATTGTGTTATTAAATTTTTCCAAAAGCAGAATGTTGACTGTGTTTGCCAGATTGGTTGCTCTTTTAGGAGTGGGTTTATCCTGGCCCATCCAGTGTTCTTCATTCCCAAGGTTTTCCGAGCCCATTTGGGGTCCCTAGGACGCACCCCTGGAACCTGGAGGAGTCCGGCCCTCAGGGAGCAGCAGCTTGGGTCAGGGCCGGTGTGGGGCTTCCAGAGCCTGGGACTGGGAAAGCAGCTCATGATTTGCTCCAAAGGAAGTGCTCTGAATCCAGCAGACAATTGTTGTTTTGTGCAGAGTCCCTGTATAGGATTTCCGAAGAGCAGCTGGTAGGTTTGAACACCAGACTTTGTGGTTGCAATCCAGTTTTTGTCTTACAGTTGTTGTTGTTGTTAAGTGCTGTCAAGTTGGTTCTGACTCACAGCAACCCTGTTATATGGCTTCCAAGGAGCGGCTGGTAAGCTTGAACTGCTGACCTTGTGGCTCAAACCGACATGAAGTCTGGCACATTAACCCACAGTGCTATTAAAGTGCTGCCAAGTCTGTTCCAATTCACAGTGACCCTGTATAGGGCTTCCAAGGAGCAGCGGTTGGATTTGAACTGGTGACCTTGTGGTTAGCAGTCCAACGCTTACCTTACAATGCTACACAGCACCACAGGACTCCAGATGTGATGGGATTTGGAGTGGTGATGAAAGTGGCCTTGAATGAACTTCTAGCTCTAACTCTGGGCATCCTCTGACCAAATCCTCCAATTATTCCCAAACATGTGTCTTCCTAAACTCCTTGGGCTATGGCCATGCTGTGGTATCGTGGAGTCTGCTGAGGTTTGCAACCCAAGCCTGAGTCCCAGGCAGACCTGAAGCCTTCTCTACTATCTCCCTCGAAGGTGTCGCAAGGGAAGCCAGAAACCTGAAGGAGAAAGGGGTGCATGAATTCAGGTACACTTCAGTGATCTGTGGGGTCTGGTGGCACTGAGACTGCTCTTCCATGCTGGGAGGGTTGTTCCCTCCACATTTTTGCCCTTCCTGCTGGCCACACCAGGGTTGTATATCCAGCCTGACCTCTTTACTACTCCCTGGAACTGCCTCAGTCTGGGGCGAGAGAAATGGGATTTAAGGTGACTGTCTCCAGCCTCTGGCCTCAAGCCCCAACTCTATCATCTTCTGTAGCTCTGTCTCTTCTCCTTGTTCCTTCCTCTCCGAGTTGCCAGGGCAACTTCTAAAAAGCTAAACCCAACTGAGTCATGCTCCTTTTCAAAAACCCTCTGTGGCTCCCCATGGCCTCTGGTAATGTCTAACCCCTTAGCTGGTCATCTAGGTTCTTCCTGATTTGACTTCAGTCCTGGTGTGGTGCTGTGGATGAATGCGCCAGACTGTAAAGCCGTGAGAACTGCGGGGTCAGTGGTTTAAGCTCACCAGTCGCTCCTCGGGACCCCTATACGGTGTGGCTATGGGTCGGAACCGACTCGATGGCAGTTAACAACACCACCACCCTGCTGCCTTACGCCCACCCTCCCTTCGCCTCCTTCTGCCACCCATTGCTATGGGGTTGGTTCCGACTCGTGATCAAATAGGACTGTATTCCATAGCATCTCCAAGACTTTAGCTTTACAGAGGCAGACGGCCACAGTGATGTGGCTGGTGGATTCAAATGCTGACCTTTTGATTGTTGTTGTTGTTGTTAAGTACCCTAGAATCTGTTCCGACCCATAGCCACCCTGTATAGGGTTTCTGAGGAGAGTCTGGTGAGCTTGAACCGCCAACCTTGCAGTTCAAATAGCTTTGCGGTCTGGCGCATTAACCCACAGCGCCACACCAGGACTCCAACCTTTTGATTAGCCCCTCTGATTTCACCTTCTCAGAGACACTTAGACCTGTCAGGACCCCGAGCCTTTTCATATATTGTTTCCTCTGATGGAAGGCTGTTCCTCAGGTGGGCACCTCCACCTCCAGGAAGCCCACCAGGCAGCTGGGCCCACGACCACCCATGGGCACTGTCTGGGCAGATCCTTGCTCTGGGTCCCTGAGCAGACTGGGCTACCTGGCAGAACGTGTAGGGGGTCGCACAGGGAGGGAGGAGGTGACTGTGAGCTGATGAAAGGAGGGGTGGAGGCACAGTGCCACGTGCTTGCTGTGTGAGGTGGGACCAGGACATAAACATTTGTCAAGGTGTCTTAGAAGGGTGATGGGCCTTCTATGGCCTCCCTCCACGAGGACCAGGGAATTAGAGGATAAAAGTGCTTTCTTGAACATCCCCTTAAGTCCTCGGTCCCTTCTACCCTCCAAGCCTGGGCATCTTCAAACCCAGTCCAGTTTCTCCGAGATCCTAACCTGCTTACCTACCCACGGGTTTGAGGATTGGGGGCCTGGGACCCCTGGGATGGGAGATAGGGGTAGGGGGGGACCTGGGCCTATTCAGACTAGGTGCTGGGGTGGGTGTCTTGCCAAGATCAGGGTGGGAAGGGAAATCCCAGGCCCCAGCAGGAGGGCAGGGGTCCGGGTGTCCCCTCCGCCCTGGGAGAGGTAAGGGCCTGGCCCGCAGCGCCCCGGTAGGAGCCACTC
>NW_006408615.1:8390870-8397843 GCF_000296735.1 Chrysochloris asiatica | reverse complement strand
CCGCGCAGGGGCGCCCGCAAAGTTACTTTGGCCGCCTTTGCCCGGTGCCGACGTCCCAGCCTGGCACTCCCGCGCTGCCCTGCCTGCCTGCCGTGCGGGTGCCGCTGGGAAGGGGCTTGGTCCGGGCGCGGGACTCTGGCTGGGGCCGAGAGGTCAGTGAAACTTTTCCCCAGCTCGCCAGACGCAGCTGACTGTTGGTGCTGGCGGAATAGCTGGGAGGGAGCGGGCTGGAGTGGTGCAAGGGACGATGTTGTGGTAACAATGGCAGCGCTGGGTCATTGCGTGCCTACTGTGCGCAAAGAACCCCCTGTGGGGACTTAGTGGGGGAGACAGGAGGGAAGAATGCTGGCAGAATGTCTACTTTTGCTATGCATTGCAGGAAACTTCATCCATCCATCCTTACATTCATGCATCATCCATCCATCCATCCATCCATCCATCCATCCATCCATCCACTCAACAAACAGTTACTGCTGCGGTTTTTTACCATACCAACGGCTTCCATGACTGACCAAACCTGGTCCCAGACCTCACAGGTGCTAATTTAAGCAGTTCCATGTTTTTGGTGGTTGTTTACAATGTGGCATGTTATAGGACAGTCAGGTCAGACACTGTCTCACTTAACTCGGTGGAGACAGAGAGGAATAGTCTAAGAACTGATGCATCCTATCTCTTCCAGTGACTTGGGGTCTTGGACCCACTCTCCTTCATCCCTTTCTGCTGAGGCTGTATGGCTGGAGGTGGGGTCTGGAGGCCCTACACTGGAGCCAGATTCTAGCCCTCTCCCAGAAGCCTGGTTGCCCTCCCCGTCCCCATTTCTAAGGCCCCATTGATTGCCCAGTGGAGAGCTTGCTAAGTGGCAAACAATTATGACATGAAAATCTGTGAACAAAGTGGACTAGATGGAGAATACTGAGCTGGCTCCACACGAGTTGAATAAGGATGGGAGACTTGTTAGCAGGGATTCGCCAAGCTTTGGGGCTCAGGCAGACAGGAACATCATCAATACCCTGACTGGTCTTTGCAAAAAAAAAAAAATAATAATAATAAATTACCCTAACTTCATGAATAATTTATCACATTGGCTAAAAAATGCTCTGGGGTGCCAGAGAGCCCCCTGCTCACTGTCACGTCCAAGTTGCAGGGGAGGCTTTGGTCCTTGGGAGTCAGGGTGTACCAAACCTTTTGGGAAGGGGGTTCCATCCTCTGCAGAGTGTTGCCTGCGTGGGGCTGGGAGGAGGCAGACGGGAGAGCACACGGGGTAGGAGGCATTCTAGAAGACGCAGTCTTTGGGGGACCGCCGGGTAGGAGCCGTGCATAATAAATGTTTTTTGCATGATGCCCGGCTCCCTGCAAATTGGCTTTCCAAGTGGCGGCCCCATAACACTTGTAAAATCTTTCTTCTCAAGATGGATTTCAGGGAAATGGTTACACTAACTCTAGTACCACTCGTCGGAGGGACAGTAGTTGGCAGATAGCTTGTCAAAACGGGATACTCCAGGCACAGAGATTTAATTGTGTGTATTTCCAAGTGGTGCCTTGCCTGCCTTTTGCTTTCTCAGCCCAGAGAACATTTCGGAAGGCCTGGATTGAATTCCATCCCTCCAGTGTTGATGTGGGTAGGCTTAGAGCGTCGCTACATATTGGAGTTCCTTGATGGGGCCGTGATGTAGATCTAACCGTTGTAAGTAGATTTGGAGTCCTAGGAACAAATGCCTTGTGAACCGTGATTATGAGTGGATAGGACAGGTCTAAGTTTAGACAAGAGTTCCTAGATTTGGGGGGTTTTTCTGTTAGAGCCCAAATTATATCAAGAAGGTACAGACTGCTCTATCAAGAAAAGCCTGCTTTAAACAATTCCCCAGTCCACTCTCATGACTATTCAATCTTCAGCCTGTGAAAGTGATTTAAGTTCACTTGCTTTCCCTCGAACTTGCTACATTCCCACACAGCTAGTGAAGGTCTCCAGTATGCTCCACTTGATACAGGACCCATCTCTCTCTACTTGTTTGAGGCATACAGGATGGTGGCTGGATTTCATGGGAGGGTTGCTTTCAAGAAGAAGAATCAGACTACCGAGGACTTCCTGCAAGAAGGAGACCCACCCCAAAGTGCAGTCTTCTTTGAATGGATCAAAAGATTTCAGTTCCCTGATTTCAGGCCTGTGAATGGCTGGTAAATAGCGGGGCAGAGGAAATTAATCAGCAAGGCAAAGACTTTTAATAAGTAAATATTATGCACAGAAAAACATGTAATTAGTGGAGGTTAGTTAATATCTTTCAAGTTGCTGCGGGCTGCCTTTCAGAGTGAAATGTCTGCCTTATCCCTGGAATGTCTGTCAAAATCTTTAATGTGACAATGTGACATGTCTCTCCCATCGCCCCTCCCTCGCCGGCAACACAAGAAGGGTCTTTTCAAGCATCCTTCCCTTCCATTCTTCATCTCCCTGAGATCTCGCTGGCATTAGGCACCTTTGTCTACCTGTGTCTCTGGAGGGAGGGACCCTGGGAGAAAGGGCTCCCAGATGTAGGGTCCCATAAATGGGTCCTCAGGCCCACTCTGTACCTGCATGTCAAAGACCTGTTTTATAAGATCTTTCAGGCCCAGACCCCTCACCTTCTGGGACCAGAGGGCCATACACTCAGGGTGGGTAGAGGAATAGGGGAAGATGGGTGGGAATATTCCACATCGATTGCACTGGGTTACTTTGGAAGCTTTCCCCTGAAACACTAGTTTCCCATGATGAAACTATCAGCTTATATCCTCTCCATATTGCTCCTGATAATTGCCTTGCCTGGAGTCCTGGTATAGCGCTGTAGGATAAACACTGGACTGCTAACCCCAAGGTTGGTGGTTCAAACTCAGCAGCTGCTCCTTGGAAGCCCTCTGCATGAGTCAGAACTGACTTGATGGCATTTAACAAGAACATTGCCGTGATTAAAACTGAAAAGAACCCCAAGGAAAAGGGGTTCCTTTGGGGGAAAGTTGTTGGAAAAAAGGTAGAGTGTTCCATGGTTAATTTGACTTTACTGTGGCTCTCCCTGGTGAACCAGCCACTCTGCTGTCCAAACTCAGGCTTTACGTCATTTTTACTTCCCCTCTCCCCCGTCGTGAGACAAGACTTAGCTATATTTCTATTTAAAATATCTGGGGCTGGAGAGGGCAGCCAATCTCAAGAGGAAAAAAACCCAAAAAGTGACAAATTGAGATTGTATGTATTGCTTTTGTGCTCACATAGTGACTTTAAATGTTTGTGGGTTTTCTGTGCCTTTCTGTGAATGGCACTTAAGAGGGGCGTCTCTTGGATGTGGACCTAGCTTGATGTTAGACCCTGGTCACACATCATAAGTAGACACAGTCGCAATGAAAAGGAGCCCACCTCTCCCCTCTGGTTGATGTTGATCTGCAGTGAGTTTGAGTCCGGCATTGCAAAAGTCTCTCTCATTCTCTCTCCACTACCCTGTAAAGCCACTTCCTGTAATGACACTTGTCAATTGCACATCTTCACATTTCCATCCTCTCCTTCCAAGAAAGATTTGAGGCGCAGCACCCGCTGCACACGAAAAGTCTTTTGGCATCGCCCTTGCTAATTTCATCACTTTCAGGAGAAAATGATGCCGGCGTCCAATTTCCAACGTTCTCTCATCGTTTTCTCCTCATTTCATTCTCTTGCATTTCCTGGCAGTCCTGCAGCTTAGCAAGACTGTAAAATAGATTGCACCAACCACCTGAGAAATGGAAGCCTTTCTCCACGCCCTGCCTTTCCGTTTCCCTAAGGAAAGGATTTTATGGGTTCAGCATTCATGGAAAAGGCAAATGTTCCCTCCTCCATTCTTAGCTTGCCCTGGGCTCCATGTCTAATGGGGATGATGAAGAGAAGAATGGAGTTAAGCTTTTGCAAGTTTGTCTTTCAGGCCCAATAGTTAATTGATTGGACTTTGGAGGTTTAATCCTTCATTGCAAATCCTCACATGATTACAAAAACCTTCCCCTAAAAACAAGACCAATACTTCAGCTGATCATAAAAGTGGCAAAACCCCAGTCTGAGACTAAACTGTAGAATTACCATAGTGCTGATTTGATTATGTCTCAGTGACATCTGCTCAATAGATTTTCACGAGAACTGTAAATCCACATTTACTTTCTCCACAAATTATATTGGAATACTGATCAACGTAGAGACCCTTGCCTTCCATTGTCCCCCAAACCATGCGTGCCCTAAATCCCCATTCATGTTGAGTCTGATTGAAGACCACAGAATGCTGGTTTTTACTCACTTGCCTCTTATTTCCTTGTGTATGTGAGTCTGTCTATGTACGTGTTTGGAATGGATCTAAGTAGCTTCCCATTTTCAACTCTGAAGATAACGTGGTTCTGCTACTGTTGTATTTCAAAAACTAGCGTAGAGCACTTTGCAGAAGAAAAACCAGTCCATTTGTGATGATTTATATGATTGCTGATCGCACAGATAGATCTAGAAAGTACCCGGAATTATAATAATTTATGGAGTAGGGCTCTGGTTTACAAATATATTTCTCCACTCGAGCTTTGTAGATTTCTGTGTGTGTTATGCTTCCTTCTCTATGAAGGGAATGGGGAATATTCAGAATTTGAAGATGGGCGGTGTGAACCGCCGGCATTCGTAGCTGAAATGAAAGGAATAAGTGAGCAGCTATTTGTGGCAGAGGGGATACGATCCAGTAAGTAGTACTCGTCATCATTCTGAAATAAAAGTACATAATTGGAAAATGAAGCAGTAGCAAAGGCTGGAGGAAGGGGGGCCCATAGAAGAATTAGAAAGTGTAATTTAAAATCATGCCATCTTAATTCAAAATGGGCCCAGCTAAAAGGTTTTTAAGTGGTTAATGCTTTAAAGTCAATTGTAGCTGATTCCCCCCCCCCTTTTTTTTTTTAATTATTATTAAAGGAATCGGGTCTCATTTTCACTATATTTGTGTACCTCTTCATCTCAGCTCATCATCTTGTCTGCTGAGCTGCTAATACTGGCTGCAGGACAGTATTTCCTTCCTTTAAGAAACCCACCATTGATAAAGAGAGAGCCCACGGTGGAATGAGGTCTGATTTTCCTTAAGAATTCTTGTTTTTACCCTTTACAACGTTTCCAACTATTGACAAATCAATCGAATAGTCTCAGGTACACGCCAAACAATTGAGGAAAATACAATTTAAAACTGATTTTGAGCTCTCGTGGAAGCGGAGCTTGGAGGATAATTAATCTCTAACGCCACACCTTGGTACCTTTCTGTTAAATATTATCTCCTGCATTTTTGCTTGGGGGAATGCAGGACATACCCCGTGTAGTACTTCTGACATTTCGTCACATGGCAGCCAAGTTCTCAACAAAAACCTTAGCAAGTTGCCTTCCCTTGGTTTTTTCTTAGAACCGCTTTAGGTGACCAGCCAACGGCAGCTGGTTATGTTGTGGGTTGACCAGTTAGTCGGACAGTCTGGGGCTTTTTGTAGTTAAGGGAGGAAGGGGTGAAGCAAAGATGCCATGGAGATCCTATCCCAGAGCTCTCTGAATTCTGGGGTTAGAGAACATTCCTCCAAAGCTGGGAAGGCTGATAGGGCAGAAGTTTCTATGGCGGTTTCTCTTGCCCTGGTGGTATAGAGGGTTATAAGTTAGGCTGCTAACCGCAAGGTCAGCAGTTCAAATCTACCAGCTGCTCCTTGGTAGAAAGAAGAGGTTTACTGCTCCCGTAGAGATTTACAATCTCGGCATTCCTAAACAGGGTGGATATGAATCAGAACCGACTCAAAGGTATTTTAACAATAACAACATGAGTCGGAACTGACTCCCCAGCACACAACCACTACCAACCTTCTCTTGCTATCACTCACTTCCCCCTGGCCTCCCAGTTATTACTAAAGATGCACTATTGTGGGAACAAATATTCTGCCCTGTGCCCACCTAACTGCCTCCAGCTGCATTGACTTTGATGAGAATGGCCTTGCCCTCCAAATCAGGACACTGTGGAGAGTGAGCAAGGGTGTTGCTTAGGAGGACCCAGCCAACAGGCGTAACAAGCAGGACAGGGCAGTGTTTTGTGCTGTTGTGTGTAGGGTGGTTATGAGTCGGAACTGACTCATAATCACGTAACAACAACAACAGACGACAGGTGTGAACTAAGATGGTCTGGGGCCCACATTGATTTTTGGGGTATTTGTGTGAATTGGAAGTAGATGCTTCAAGCACTTGCGAAGCAGGTTTGTCTTGGGGGAAACTTCAGACCAGCTTTCCTCATGGTGTAAACATCCCAAGATTCCCCTCACTGTAGGATCAACACTGGACTGCAAACCACAGGGTTGGCAGTTCAAACCCCATAGCTGCTCTTTGGCAGGGTCACTGTGAGTTGGAACTGACCGATGGCACTTAATGACAACAACTTGTTAGAACAGATTGGGATGACTGGGACCAGCCAAGCCTTTTTTGCCAAAACTTGACTCCATGTTGGCTGAGTGCCTTCTCAGTCTCTTTCTGGGCCTTCAGCACAGACTGTCTGGACTCACCATTTGGGGAACCTTCTCTGGATCCCCCCTCTGTAGCTCCTCACAGCAGTCCTGAGAGCGTCTATTTAATCCGTCAGCAGCCATCCAGGTCCCAGGCCCTTTGAGGGACAGTAGGACTCGTGGCTGAGGCATTTGAGGGGCAGGGGGCTGGGGCTGATTGTAAGGAGGCGCCGTGGGTAATGAGGGCCTGACCGAAGCCCTGCAGTGCTGGGGATAATGGGGTAGTGAGGCGTTTGCCTGGAAGAAGTAATCAAGGCCTGTCCAGTCACAGCCGCCCTAGGATTAAAGCACTGAACAGTGTACCCAGTAATAGTGCACAGGGAAGGACTGGGAGCCCCAAAACAGACGAGGAGGGGGGCTCCTTGATTATCTGATAACAGCCAGACTCAATTAATATAATTGCTGTTAATTTGTTATGAAGAGTTGAACTGGTAAAAGTTGT
>NW_006408615.1:8350394-8390305 GCF_000296735.1 Chrysochloris asiatica | reverse complement strand
CAGTTAATTGGCCATGGTACGATGTGTTAGTGCTTCTGTTCTACCTTCTAGTTTGTTACCTAGTGCCTGAGGTCTTAAAAGCTTGTCAGCAGCCATCCAAGGCGCAATAATTAGTCTCTATTCGTTTGGAACCAAAGAGGTAGAAGAAAGTCAGGAATAAGCGGAAGAAATGGAATGTATTTGGAGTTGACTCCATGAATGATTTTGCCACGAGGCAAGAAAAACTGGACGCTGCTGCACTTTGTTGTTGTTAGGTCCCACTGAGTCGGTTCTGACCTTGTGCACAACACAACAAAACACTGCCTGGTTTTGCAGCATTCTCACAGTTGCTGTTATGCCTGAGCCCATTTGGTACCGACCTGTCTTGCCGAACGTCTTCCTCTTTTTTCTCTGACCCTCCACTTTACCATTCATGATGTCCTTCTCCAGAGACTGACTCCTCCCGACATGTTTAAAGAACCAGAGACAAAATCTCCCTTCTAGGAGCCCTTGGGCTTTACTTCTTCCAAGACCGATTTGTTTGTTCTTCTGACAGTCCATGGTACTTTCAATATTCTTTGCCAACACCATAATTCAAATTTGTCAGTTCTTTTATGGTATTCCTGATTTACTGTGCAACCTTCACATGCGTATGAGACTGTTGAAAATACCTTGGCTTGAGTTGGTCCTCAAATTGACATCTTTGTTCTTGAACACTTGAAAGAGGTCTTGTACAGCTGATTTAGTCAATGCAATACATGGTTTTATTTCTGGACTGCTGCTTCCATGAGTATTGATTGTGGATCCAAGAAAAATGAAGTCTTAGACAACTTCATTTGGCAGTGGCGCCCAACTACCATTGCTAAATTTTTTTTTTTAATTAAATGTTTTTGTTTTGGATTGAGTGAAAGTTTACAGGGCACATCATCAGCTTCACATTCAACCATTCATATAGCTTGTTTCATTATATTGATTATAATCCCCTCCATACATCATCAGTTAACAGTGGCTAAATGTTTTGATCAAAGATTCTTTAGAAGAATCCTGACCAAAAGGGGGAACATGTTGAACAGAATTTCATATTCTGGTGGAATCCTAGACCTGGGACTGGAGGTGACCCTCTCTTGGTGCCTCAGCTGATGTCCAGGTTCACTGCGGACTAACCAAATTCATGGAGCCTGAGGTCCAAAAAATAAACGCCTTTGAGGAAACCCATATTTTGAGAACATCAGACTTTTGACAAGCGAACCCTTCAAAGCAGAGGGTTCAATGGCCGCTGGGCCAGAAGGTGCTGGAAGCTTCCCACCTGTGCTCAGCAGACCCTCATGGGTCCTCTCAGTCCATCCAGAGGGGGAATATGAAGACTCGGAAGCACAGAGAGGCTAAGTAACTTCCCAATGTCTTATGGCTCAGAGACACCTGGGACCAAAATTGAACCCCGTTCCCTGTGACTTCAAGTCTAGACTCCTCTCCATTGCAGAAGCATCCAGTGGCCAATGTTGTTGTTATGTGTCATCAAATTGTTTCCGACTCAGGTTGTTGTTGTTGTTAGGTGCCATCGAGTCAGTACTGACTCACAGTGACGCTATGCACAACAGAACGAAACACCGCCCGGTCCTACGCCAACCTCACAATCATTGCTTTGTTTGAGCCCATTGATTCTGCCTCTTTCTCTCCCACTCTCCACTTTACCAAACATGACGTCCTTCTCCAGGGACTGGCCCCTCCTGATAGTGTGTCTGAAGTATGAGAGACGAAGTCTGGCCCTTCTGGCTTCCAAGCAGCATTCTGGCTGTACATCTTCCAACACAGATTTGTTTGTTCTTTTGGCAGCCCATGGTACTTTCAATATTCGTCTCCAACACCATAACTCAAATGCATCAATTTTTCTATGGTTTTCCTTGTTCACAGTCTAACTATCGCGTGTGTATGAGGTTATTCAAAAGGCCATGGCTTGGGTCATAGACAGCCTGTATAGGGTTTCAGAGGAGTGGCTGGTGAGTTTGAACCACTGACCTTGTGGTTCAAACCAACCTTGTGGTTGGAGTGCTTATCCTATAGCCCCACACCAGGACTCCAATGACCAACAACAAAACAGCAGTAATCAGATGAGACAGTCTGTTGAGTGCTTCTGCCTCAGGGCCTTTGCACCTGCTATTTCTCTGCCTTGTTCTGGTTCTCCAGGTCTGGGTGAGGCTGACTCCAGGTCATCATTCATGTTTGAGGTCCTATCTAACCTCTTTAAAGTAACCATCCTTAGGGTTCCATATTGCATGGGCACACGATTGTGCTCTATCTTCTTCCCACATACCCCACCCCATTGCCGTTGAGTGGATTCCGTTTCATAGATACCCAGTAGGATGGAGTAGAATAATGTGCAATCCAAGGAGTCCTGGTGTGGCGCTGTGGGTTAATGCCGTTTGAACTGCAAAGTCAGCGGTTCAAGGTCACCAGCTGCTCTTTGGAGACCCTATGCAGGGTTGTTATGGGTCTGAACTGACTCTACAGCACTTAGTAACAACAACAAGGGTTCCCAAGCTTGTTATCTTTACAGAAACAGATTTCCAGGTGTATTCTCCTTCGAGCTGCTGCATGGGTTTGAACCACCGACCTTTCAGCTAATAGCTTAGTGCTTTGACCAGTTCATCACCAGGCCTCCTTTGTCTTTGTCCAAGTACATATTATGACCTGAAAGGATCTTTTCTAGTGTTTCTGGTTTTGCTCCTACCCCAGCCAAAGGAGCTCTGGTAGCGTAGTGGTTACGAATTGGGCTGCGACCGCAAGGTCAGCAGTTCGAAACTACCAGCTGTTCTGCTGGAGACTGATGAGGCGTTCTGCTCCCGTAAAGATTTACAGCCTTGGAAATCCTGTACAGGGTCGCTATGGGTTGGAACTGACTCCAGGGCACATAACCACCACCACCAGTTCCTTCAGAGCAGTGAGCCCTTTGTTTTCTCCCCTGGTCTTTCCAGCACCTAGAACAGTGAGGACATGTGAGGCTGCCCTGGGTATTTGTTGAAGAGTTACTTAACCAATCCCACCCTACTTTTGGTTGTACTTAAGAGTCACTATGAGTGGAAACCAACCCACAGCACCTCACAGCCACACCAATTCTCCATATAAGAGTTCCAGAGTGGCATGCAAATGGTTAACACTTGACTACTATCAGAAGGACTGGTGGTTCAGTCCCACCCAGAGGAACTTTAGAAGATTGGGCTAGAGATTTACTTACAAAAGGTCACGGCCTTGAAAACCCTATGGGGCAGTTCTGCAATGCACACGTGGGGTAGCCTTTGATCAGAATCGACTTGGTGGCATCTTACAACAATCTGTACCTCCATTGTCTTTTCTTTCCTTCTTTCTTCCACCTGCTTGCACGAGGAGTTGCCAGTGGCTGGCCAGGAAGGTGACTTGCTCAGGGTCACCAAGCCTAGATGGAGACCAGCGGGCTTCGCAGTCCTGGTCGCTGGCTGCCTGGTTTGCTGGTGTGTGGACCAGGTGTAAATGGTGCCGGCTCCAGGCATCTGTTTTGGAAGTGTTCCCCCCTCGAGGCTGAGCTGCACTGAGGAGGAGATGCACACGCAGCGCGTCTCCATAAATATTAAATGGGCATTAAAAGAAGCTCTGCGTCCCCAGCTTCCCTGGTTCCTCCAAGCGAGGCCCACTGCGAACCCCCTTTATATGAATTGTGGAGCTTCACTGCAGAGGGCTCCCCCACCCCCAGGATGTCTTGCTTCTGTCTTTTTCGGCAGGGTCCCCCGCTGCAGAGCTGTTACCCCATATTGTGGGTGCCTGCTTCTCTGGGCAGCTCTGGGCAGAAGCTCCCTTTTACAAGCGGCAGGATTGTGGGGGTGTGTCAAGGGGCTGGGGCAATACCTCTTCAACTTGTAGCTGGACCCCCTTGGCATTCATTTTCTCCAGGCTGTGCTGAGCACTAGGGAGAGTCTGGCAAGACACCCCCCATCCATCCATCCATCCTGCGGTCTCTCCTTGATGCCATCCATTCATCCCACCATCCATCCATCTGATCATCCCTCCCGCCTCCATCTCTCTCTCACTGCTCCCATCACTTTCTGTTCCTCCTTTCCTTCTTCTCTTGCTCCCTTTCCCTCTCCCTCCATCTCCCCATCAGACCACCTCTCTCTTTCCATCCCTCCCTCCCTCCCTCCATCCATCCATCCATCCATCCATCCACCCACCCATCCTTCCACCTTTCCACCCATCCACCCACCCATCCACCCATCCATCCACCCACCCATCCACCCATCCATCCATCCATCCATCCATCCATCCATCCATCCATCCGTGTCTGTCCATCCATCTATCCATCCATCCACCCATCCATCCATCCAACTGTGTCTGTCCATCCATCCATCCACCCATCCATCCATCCAACTGTGTCTGTCCATTCATCCATCCACCCATCCATCCACCCACCCATCCACCCACCCATCCACCCATCCACCCATCCATCCACCCACCCATCCATCCATCCATCCATCCATCCATCCATCCATCCATCCGTGTCTGTCCATCCATCCATCCATCTGTGTCTGTCCATTCATCCATCCATCCATCCATCCATCCATCCATCCATCCACCCATCCATCCATCTGTGTCTGTCCATCCATCCGTTCACCCATCCAGGTATCCACCCACCCATCCTTCCATCCATCCACAGTAAAGTCATTGATTAAATAATGAAATATTAATGGGGTATCTGTGATAGGCACTGGGGACAGTAATAATGTAATGATAATAGCTAACATTTAATGAGCACTTACTGGGGAAGCAGTGTAACATGTGAGCTCATTTCATGGTCAAGACTGTATGAGGTCGGTGCTGTTTTTCTCTCCATTTTATAGATGAGGAAGTAGAGCCTCTGGGACTTTAAGCCACTTGCTCAGTGTCCCAGCACTGGCAGGTGCTGGGCGGATATACTGGGGTGAATACAGGAGACCCAGACCTGCCCTCAGGGGACATCCCGGATCTTCAAGTGACGCTGGGATGGGGATCCTAAGCAAGACCTTTCTGGGGATGTATTGGCCTTTCTGGGAAATGAAGGGCAAGTCAGCTGGTTGTGGTGGTGGTGACTATGTGTCCTGGAGTCGGTTTCAATTCATAGCGACCCTGTATAGGGTTTCTGAGGCTGTGAATCTTCACGGGAACAGAAAGCCTCATCTTTCTCTTGCGGAACCACTGGTAGTTTTGCACTGCTGATTATGAGATTAACAGCCTGACTACACCAGCCAGCTGGAGAGGAGGACAAAGAGGTCCAGTTGCTGGAGCCCTGGAGCCAGACAACCTGGGTCTATGTCTCATCTCCAGCTAGTGTCTTTGCCATGAGCGTTTCAAATGGGACAGACCATGACCTCTTTCTTATAGGTGGTGAATAGCAAACAAGGGGTCCTGGGGTGGCACTGTTGGAGCAGGACTGGACTGCTAACCACAAAGATGGTGGTTTAAACCCACCAGCCGCTCCTTGGAAACCCTGTACAGGGTAACTATGAGTTAGAACTGACTCAGCAGCATTTAAGGAGCTCTAGTAGTGTAATAGTTACGAATTGGGCTGCTAATCTCACAGTCAGCAGTTCGAAACTGCCAGCTGTTCCACTGGAGAAAGATGAGGCGTTCTGCTCCTGTAAAAATTTCTAGCCTCGGAAACCCTGTACGGGGTCGCTATGAGTCAGACTGGACTCCACAGCACATAACAACAACAACAACAACAACACACAAGGGCCGGGCTTCCGTTAGCTGAAGGCCACTGGTCTGTATGGCTGGAGTGTGGGCAGAAGGCCAGGCCAGGTCCCACCTTCAACTGTTTTCAAGGAAGGGCCATGGCAAGGATTACAAACCGGGCGTGATGAGGTCAGCGATGTGGGTTCTGCAGCCAGGCCCCAGTTCCTTTGCTCATTTTCCATGCCCTGGGCCATGGGTGATGCCCCAGTAATCAATAAATAGGCATTAAATGGAACTGAGTACCGATGATAAGACTAACAGACAGTTGTTTTTGTTAGGTGCCATCAAGTCAGTACCGACTCCTAGCCACCCTTTGCATAAGTGTTAGCACTTAATACCAGTCAGACCCCGCCCACATCTCCATTTAATCTGCACAGCTGCTCTGGGAGGGGGCTTAATCATTGTTGTTAGGTGCTGTTGAGTTGTTTGGGGCTCACAGTGACCCTATGCACAGCAGAACAAAACACTGCCCTGTCCTGCGCCATCCTTACAATTGTTGTGAAGCTTGAGTCCATTGCTGCTGCCACTGTGCCAATCCGTCCTGTTAGACGTCTTCCTCATTCTCGCTGATCCTTCACTTGGTAAAAGCATAATCTCCTTCTCCAAGGACTGGCTCCTTTTGATAATATATCTGAAATATTATTAACCAATTATAAACCCATTTTCCAAAAGAGCAAACGGAGGCTCAGAGAGGTTAAGAAGTTGGTCTAAGATTACACAGCATGTTGGCATTTGGTGCCCTAAGGCCTCTCCCATGACTTCGGAGTGCCGGTCAGACATTCTGGAAATAAGGAGGCACAGACCTGTTCCCAGGAAGATTTTGAAAGCCCCAAGGCCAGAACAGCTAGACTCACCGCCTCTCACATCACTGGCATCTTTGGGAAAGCAGATTCTCTTAGAAATGATTTGCAGGACAAAGAAAGGGAAAGGCAGATCTTTCTCTCCATCTTCCCAAGTGGAGAAGAGGGATCCGCTCAGTGGACCAGCATGCGTTTTGGGGAGGAGAGGAGAATAAGAGGAAGAGGAGGATAGTGTGTTTATTTCATCTCGTATGGGGATGATCAAGATTTCTTTAAAAAATTAATAACCCATTTCTCCTTGCACATAATTAAAACGTCCTCTAGTCTCCAATTTTTGTCATTTTCCTAATCTAATTTGTTTTCTGACTGTCGATTCTTCTTCCAAGCGCAAAGCAAAGGGAATTTTCTTTAACGTGACTGGGATATGACTGTCCAGGAATTGTTTAAATTATGTGATTTTCTCCTTGGTTAAATGCAGTGCAAATGTAATTGTTGGAAGGTCTTACTGACCAAACCTGAAAACAACAACGATCTTCAAGACATCTCAGATTTAAGAAATAATTAGGAAAAGGAAGAAGAAAAATAGAGGGTCTTAGCACCAAGGCCGCGGAGATTTTGGTGTGGGGCAGATGGTGCCTCACCCAGGCATGCTTCCTCAAGATTCTACACAGCCAAGTTGGGGTCCGCCACAGGGACGTTTCAGTTCAGTAAACTGACATGCAAACCACACTTTTCAATTCAATTTAAAAAAAAAATTTATAGCACTTGCAAGCTGCGATTCTAAATGAATTCAAGGTTTGATTGAGGAAGTCAGAATTTAGGGAAGTCTTGGTGTGACGCTGTGAATTAACGCATTGGACTGCAAAGCCGTTTGAACTGCAAGGTTGGCAGTTCAAGCTCACCAGCTGCTCTTCGGAAACCCTATACAGGGTGGCTATGGGTCGGAACTGACTCGATAGCACTTAACAACAACAACAATTTAGAGAACGGAGTCCTGGTGTGGTATTGTGGGTTAACGAGCTGGACTGCAATGTCGGTTTGAACTGCCAGAGCCGTGGTTCAAGCTCACCAGCCGCGCTGCTCGGAAACCCTACGCAGGGTCACTATGAGTTGGAACTGACTAGATGGCACTTAACATCTTAGAGAAACGGACCTCTGGTAAAGTAGTGAGTTACAAGTTGGGCTGCTAACCTTCAAGCTCAGCAGTTCGACTCTACCGGTGGCTCCATGGGAGAAAATATGAGGCTCAGAAACTATATACAGGGTTGCTATGTGTTGGAACCTACCCCATGGCGTACCACCACCACCATTAAGAGAGAAGAGGGTTCTGGTGTAAGACTGTAGGATGAACACTGGACTTCTAATCAAAAGATCAGTGGTTCAAACCCACCAGCCATTCCTTAGTACTGACTGGACAGCTCAGAACAACAGGAGCAGCAAGTGTAAGAGAGAGGAGGGAACCGTGGTGTGATGTGGTGTAGCAGGCTAGGCATCAACCTGCTAATCACAAGGTTGGTAGTTTGAACCCACCATCCACTCTGAGGGAGAACTATGAGGCTGTCAGCTTCTGGACAAGATTTGCAGCTTTCGAAACCTTCTGGGGCAGTTTATTTCTGTCCTATAGGGGCTGCTCTTTGGAAACCCTACACGGGGTTGCTATGGGTCGGGATCAACTCAATGGCACTTAACAACAACAACAACATAGGGGCTGCTAGAAGGTTTGGTTTCTTTGGCTTATAAGAGAGAGAGGAAGGAATCGTGGTGATGCGGAGATTAAGTTTTTGGCTGCTAAGCTAACCAGAAGGTCAGCTGTTCAAGCCTACGAGCTGCAGTGCAGAAGAAAGATGAGGCAGTCTGCTTTACCCTGTAGGGTCGCTGTGAGTCGGAACCCACTCATAAGCAGTAGGTTTGGTCTAAGTTTATGAGGGTGACAGGAGTGAGGCATTAGGGAAAGTTGTGTTTTAAAACTAGATCCCTTTCCCCCTCCCCCTGAGCTGAGAAGATGTAGGACAATACACATGTGGGGAAATCCCTTCCCCCAGTGCTGTTAAAAGATCTCTTTAAGGCAAAATCGATGTTGAGGAAGGAATTTGTGTCGGGCCATCTCCGCCAGCTCAGGCTTGCCGGGGTGTGGGTGTGGGGCCACGTGGGTGTGTTTGGAAGTGTGTGGGGCGGGGGTAGGGTGGGTGTTGAACCCACCCTACCCCAATTCCGAAAAGTAAGACTTAGCTTTAGTTGTTTACTAAACACCAGCTGTTGTCTTCATTGGTTTCACCATCAACCTGTGGGCTCTGGGGGATTTTGTTGGAGGGGAAAAAAAAATGTCCTAAGTATTTAAACATGTTGGACCATGCATGCGTCCCTCCACAGTGTTGTGGGGTTTCTGTCCCCTCCCTCATTTCCCTTTTCTTTTTACCAAAGTATATTCATCAAACTGCTGAGTTGGAAAGATTTGTAATGAGTTTTTGAGCTGTACGACTGTTTTTTTCTCTCCCCATCGCCCTCTCCCTCTTTCTAAATCTTCATCTGACATTAAATAAAGCAAATCCCAAACAGATTAACTGTCGCATGGTTCTGCTCCGTCTCCTCAGTCTGTTTCCAGGTCTGGCGGGGGGCCGGGCGGCAGTGGAGGCGGCAGCGGCAGAGGGAGATGCCTGGGAGACCAGCCGAAGTCCATGTGGCGTTCTAGGTGGGATGCCGGCATCCTGAAGGCTGAGGCCCTGGCCCTCCTGCCCTGCGGCCTGGGCATGGCTTTCTCCCAGTCCCACGTGATGGCCGCCCGGCGTCACCAACACAGCCGGCTCATCATCGAGGTGGACGAATACAGCTCCAACCCCACCCAGGCCTTCACCTTCTACAACATCAACCAGGGTCGTTTCCAGCCACCGCACGTGCAGATGTAAGTGAGCGGATCGTTGGGGGACCTCCTGGGGGAAGTGGGGGGATCCCTCCTGGCTGCTGGACTCAGACTGGAGAATCCTGGAATCCTAGGGTCACAGAGGGCAGTGTGAGAAGTTACAAACCAATGACTTTGAGGGCCGCATCTGGCTGGCTGTCTTGTTTCACTTGGCTGAGAGGATGGTTGACAAATATTTTAAAACGAGGTGACTTCACATCAAAATCCAAATTTCTGGCTTCGCTTTTAAAAATCAAAAAGGCTGGCTGTTCCAGGCCTATGTGCCCCTGGCAGAGCCTGGGGCTGAGTTCAGTTGTCTGTTTGTGACCTTGCTGTAGTGATGGGGAAACTGAGGCCAGGAAAGGGCAGGAAACTTGCCACCGGTCCCTGGGGGAGGTTGGGACCCTGGCTCTTCCTTCCTGCCGCCCACCCCCCGAGTCTTCCTGTCTCCCACCCAGGTCACTAGGCCCTCAAGTTTCTGTTGAAAAAGTGGAGATGCTTTCCCAAAAGCACTGGAACATTCTGCTGCCTCCCTCAGGGCTCTAATAGGAAATACCAGGAATACCTGAGCCATTAGACCCTGGTGAGCATACAGACTTAGGGTCCTGCCTTGGATCAGTATCAAGGATTCATCTCAATGCCTGTGATTACTTAGATAAATCCTTCCTCTCCATGATTTTCTCTGCGCCCCAGAGAAATGTGGGTGGCAAGGGGTGGGGACAGATAAACTCTCCACCTTGCTCTGGCTGACTCTGTGTTCATTAAAGCCATTCCTTGGTGATCCTGGGTGTGTACCCGGGAGCCACAGAGCCTACACAGCTAGCAGGCCCCTGAGCTAGATTAGAACCTAAGCTGTCTGGGCTCCAGTTCAAGGCTCTCTCATGTTCAGCATCCTTTAGTGATGGCTGAGATGTATTTGTCAGCTTGGTCTTGAATAGTCTTGAACATCCTAGGATATTCTCAAACATCCTAGAATATTCTAGAACATTTTTCTGACTGGACCTGGGGCATAGATGAGTGGGATGGTCCTCAGTAGCAGCATGGGATGGTCAGAGCTGTGTTGGGGTGCCCCCATGAGGACCCCTCACTTGCTCCCCAGCTTCCTCTAGGGCTTGGAAGGCCATCTGTAGTGTTCCACCATAGTCCCTTGGGTCCAGGAGAAGCATGGGGTCCCCAGCTGGCTAGCTTGGATGCTGTTCTCTTCACTCCTCTTGTCAGGGGGCAGGTGCAGAGAGACTAGTCATGGGGGACAGACTGGGAGGCAGGGCCAGGCTTGGGGTGGACTCCAGGGCTGGGAATTCCAACTTTCCCAGTGCTGCCTGCTCCAGAACGTGCCTTTTCCTGTGGGTCTGCAGGACTGGGATCATCAGTAGCCGCCAACGTAATTTTTATTGAGGTAAATTTCTATTTTGGAAACTGCTTCTAGCTTCCTTTTGGGGGCCAGCCTGGTAGCTTTGATGACATGACAGTCCTGAGTCTCAGACATGTTGCTCCTTCAGTGTTGGTGGAACCTTAGGTCTCGTAGTGGGGGGACGGGCAGGTTGATGCTGGGAGGAAAGTTTCTTTCTTTCTTCCCTGGGCTGTACTTTTTCTTGGGTGGGTGGGTTAGCCCTCTAACTGAGTGACCATGCCTGCTGCTCCAGATTCAGGGTTAGCCTCCCTTCCCAGTGGGAATGGAGCAAGCACCTGGCCTTCTGAAGGCACGGGTGAGCTTGGGTCTATGTATTTGCACACCCATCTCAGAAAGACCCCGGGAACCTAAAGTAACAACCACAGCTGTTGTCAGTTTCTCTCAAGTCAACTGCGAATCACAGGGACCTTCTTTCTGTGCAGAATCTAACTGTTCCACCGAGCTTTCAAGGCTGTGACCTCTTGGAAACAGAACACCAGACCTTTCTTCTGAGGGTGGGTTTGAATCACCAGCCTTTCAGTTCATAGTCGATCCCACGACCGTTTGCACCACCAGGGACAATAGAAGCACAGAGAGCTGTTATTATGGTCTGCCTCGGCTTGGCCAATCCCTGCCTTGGGTGGGTGCGTGAGGCTCATCCCTAAGAGAACAGCCAGCCAGGGAGATGGCAGGGGAGGGAATGGCTTCTAGGCTGAGACTCAGAGGAGGATGAGTGGAGGGTGGGGGTAGCAAGTTAAAGCCTGGGATGGCTGGGAGAAAGGGTTGCTGAAGAAGTGGACAGAGCTGTCCAGCTGGACAGGTGTGTCCATGTAGACCTTTAGGGGCCAGTTTGTATCCCGAGGAAGGGGAGTAAGTAACCAAACCATAGAGTGGTTACCACCCCATTTCACTAACGAGCCACGGAGGTTCCTTCATTGCTCGAGTTCTCATTCACTCATCAGTCTTGCAGCACTTTGACCAGGAACGCTGGCTCCAAGCTGGCCCACCTGCGTTTGGATCCTGTCTGAGCTCTGACCTGTGAGCCCATCCCTCTTGGTGCCTATTTCCCCACCTATAAAATACTACTAGGAGTAGTAAAGTCAAAAAAGCAAACCAGTTGCCATCAATTCAGCACCAACTCTTTGTGACCTCCATTGTGTCAGAGTAGAACTGGTCTCCGTAGGTTTTCCATGGCAGATTGTTTCTGGAGTAGATTGCCAGACCTTACTTGTGAGGTGCCTTTGGGTGAACTCCAACCTCAAACCTTTCAGTTAGCAGCTGAGCGCATTAATCATGTTCACCCCGCAGGGACTCTGCTAAGGGTAATGCTGAGTATTAAACAAGTCAATAGATCCACAGAGCGGGGTTGCAAGTGACACCCTTGGGCTAGGTGCTTGGGACATGCCTGCGTGTCCAGACCCTGCTCCTGCTGACATCTGGTGGTGACAGACTGGTAGCAGAGAAACTAAAAGCCTGCAATAATAGCATGTTCTGCTAAGGAGCTCTGCTAAGGAGCTCTGGTAGCTTAGTGGTTATGAATTGGGCTATGAACCGCAAGGTCAGCAGTTCGAAACTACCAGCTGTTCTGCGGGAGAACGAGGAGGCTTTCTGCTCCCATAAAGATTTATTTACAGCCTCCGGAAACCCATGTGGTGCCGAACAGAGTGAGGGTGACACCTGATCTGCACTGCTCTGGGGGGGCTGCCCTTTCCCAAGGGGAGTTCCATAGGAGGCAGAGGAATTCCATAGGAGGCAGAAGCACTGCTCTGGGGGGGCTGCCCTTTCCCAAGGGGAGTTCCATAGGAGGCAGAGGAATTCCATAGGAGGCAGAGCTCAGAGGCAGCAGGGGCTTTGGGCAGGGCCCAGTGCTCCGGGGCTTTGAAATAGAACTTTGTCCAAAGCTGGGGTTTCTGGCAGCAGAGAGGGCCGCCAGTGCCCCCCTTATTCAGACCCCATGCCCTGAGCGTGCAGGTTCCCATAGTTTGCTGCTCTGAGCAGAAGGAAACCAGAGGACGAGGCCCCTCCCCGACCCGTGATTGATGGCCGGCCTGGGCTTCCTCTCCAGGCCGGGAGAGCCAGGGCTCTTATTGAATAAACCCACAATTTATATTTAATGACAACAATGACAGCGCAAACGTGGCCTCTGAGCGTGCCCAGTGATTTATGCACTTGCCCCCAGACACCCTGCTTGTGACAGGGCTGCCTCTGCCTGAGCAATGAGTCTCTAGAGCTGGGACTTGGAGACTCTGGGGCTGGGGTGCCAAGCCGGGGCTTTTCGGTGGGTGGGCAGCCTGGGGGAGCGAGAAATAAGAGTGAGTGCTGGGAGGTCAGGGCTATCAGGGTCTGTGGTATTACTCCGTGTGTGCGGGGATTCAGAGCCCATCTAGCAAACTCCTTTTCCAGCCTTTGACAGCGGTGGGTGATGTGGGTGGAGACTCTGGCTGCTCCACTAAAGGTCCTCTGAATACCTCAGACTGTACAAGACCCTTGAAGGATGTAGTGAGGGAGAGAGAGGCCCATCTGTGCGCCAGGCCTGGACTAGCCTCCTTATGCACTTGTCCCCAGCCCCTAGCGGCACCCTATTGATCCTCCTTCTCCAGATGAGGGAACCAAGCCAAAGAGACTGAGCTGCAAAATTCATCCTGGGGACCCTGTGACCCTCAGCATGTCCTGGCCCCAAAGTCTCCAGGAGACAGAGGGGCTCCGCCGTGGACCTGGGGAGGTGATAGTGTTGAGGGGCGCTCTCACCCAGCAGCCTGCCTTATTTCCAGAACATTCCATTCTTCTTCCCTCTGCCTTTTAACGACTACACTGCATCACTTCTTCAGATTGGTGACCAGGTTACACACTTGCCCCCAGCTTTAGTGGTGCAGGACATCTTCCCTTGCTGACCTGCGTCTCAGTCTGTTGGTACATTTGTCTGTGAATCATTTACTATCATTCCCCCTGCTCTAGCCTGTGGCGGTGCCCAGAGCCTGCACTGGGATGGGAAGGAGTAAAGGAGGAAGTCCAGGCAGGCCGCAGGTTAGCTGGAGTGCTGGACTCAGGAGGGCTTCTGGGGGATTCACTCCAGGCTTGGAGGGTAAGCAGAGATTTGACCTGAGGGGAGCTGGTCATCCCAGGTGCAGAGGCCTAGAGGTGAGCAGGTTGGGGTGGAGGGCCTTCCCCTCTCTGTCACCTTGGAATCAGTGGTTGGTTCATGGGGGGAGCACTGGGCAGGAAGTCAGGGAGGCTGCTCTTCAGTGTTGTGCCAGCCAGTCACTACCCCTCCCTGGGCCTCAGTGTTCCCATTTGTGAGAGGCCGGGACTACAAGTCGCTGTACCTGATGCCCAGCCACACAGCTGGGCATGTTATTGGAACTTGGGTGTAGGGCAGGGACCTCTGGCCCATGTGGACCTTCAGAACCGGGAACAAGGTGGGTAACAGCCTCCACTTCTGGTGCCCCACTGGGGTTCTTTCTCAGGACTCACACATCAGACTACAGGATTAGGGACCCTCAGGGAGAGGTGGTGATAGGTTTCAGGTACCAGAGAGCTGTGACCTGGCTCGAGACCACCCCAGCAGGCAGGAGCTATGGACTACATGGGCACATTTATTTCTCTTCTCTCTCGTTCCCACTGAGCCTCATCAGGAACACAAAACCAAACACATTTTGCTTTGTTTTTCTTGTCCTATGAATGAATCTATTATGAGTCGGAACCCACTTCACGACACATAACAACAAACAATGAATCTATTAAGACTGAGTAGTAATCTGGTAGCGTAGTGGTTACAAATTAGACTGTGAACCTTAAGGTCAGCAGTTCGAAACTACCAGCCACTCCGCAGGAGAAAGATGAGGCTTTCTGCTCCCGTAAAGGTTTATAGCCTTGGAAACTCTGTATAGGGTCGCTATGGGTCGGAACCAACTTGACGGCACTTAACGACAACAACCTAATTGCTTGTTAGTGGAGACTCAGGTTCAAATTCTGTTCTTTAACATACTTGTTTGGACTTTGGGCATGAGCCTAGCTTGGCTGGACTTCAGTTAACCCTTAGCCTGTTTTGATTCAGTGTTTAGTCAGTGCTTTACCATTACATGTGTCAGAAACCCAACTTACATTATGTGAAGGAGTTTCCTTGTTCATGTGATTAGCTGGGAAGTTTAGATTTGGATCTGGCTTCAGACATAGCTGGATCTAGGAGTTAAACGATGCTGTCTGCCCTCTTCTCTCTGATAAACTGTCTTTCTTCCTTTCTTACATCTTCTTGCTTCTCTCATTTCTTCTGAACATAGACAGGCTCTGTGAGCTCTGCACGGGCACACTTCAAGATCATCTTGTCCTCAAAAGTATCCCCAACAAGCCCTCGTCAATTGATTGTGTGAAATGAGGGAAAGCTCTGGAGTAAAAGATCAGCTTTAGATTTCAGCTCCACTGAGTCCCATGGTTGAGACCAGGGGCAAGTTGGCGTTTCTGAGTCTCAACTTTCCTCATCTATAAAATGGGGATTACCCAGAGTCCCCTCTAGATGGTCGTATGGGGGTGAAGTCAGCAAATGTCTGAAAGCATATGATGGACCCTCGATCTGCGGTGATCCTCAGATACTATGGATGTTCCTATTTCAAGGTTGAGTATCTGCTACAATCCAAATAGCTGAAGGACTGTACGGGGAAATAAAAGTCTTTAGTTTTTTTCTCTGGAGATTATTAGGTTTGCATCTTCCAGGGCTCACAGGCCTGCAGCGTGTAGGGAAATAAGAACAGTTAATTAAAGAGCTCAGCCTGACGCAGCTCTTGGGTTCATACAGCTAGTGCGGAGCTTGTGATGGGCACCAAGGGCTGAGGCCGCTCGGGGCTCCTCCCCTAAGGGGCCTTTCTGGAGTGTCTGGGAATGACATCCCTGCCTCTTTCTCTGTTTCCCCTCTTGGTCTGTCTTTATATGTTTGACTTGGTCTCTGTCACTTCACAGCATCCTCACTCCTTGACCAACGTGGAGATTTCCTCTCTACTTCTTGGGCCAGATTCTGAAGAGACAGAGAGATAGATTGGGGGACAATGAAGAGACACAAAGAGGATGGGACAGGAGGAAGCATTTGGTTGGCTCATTTCTGCTCATGGGACAGGCCCTTAGCTAGGCCCCTGGCTAACCTTGTTCCGATTGACTGCCCTTGGTCCAATCAGCTGTGTTGGGGGGTGGGGAGGACATACAGGTGGTTCTCCGGGACTCCCCGAAGGCCAATTCTTCCTACTAGACTGTCTGTCAGGTGGGAGGGCTATTGGGGGTTCCCATGCACAGAGTGGTGGTGTTACTTACTACAAGGGAGACTTCAGCTTCCAGACACACTCAGGCCACAACTCTTTCAGAAAGCTTCCCAGCTCCAGGCCAGCCCCTGTCAAAGCTGGTGCCTATACTGTCACATCCCTGCTTCTGGGGGACAGGGATCCAGCTTGACTCGTCCCTGTACCTCCAGCATCAAGCCCAGAGCTTACGTATAGTAGGTGCTCAAGGTATGCTCTGTAAGGTGGATGGATGGATGAGGAGAAGGACCAAAGACGACACATTCAGCACCTCCCTGATTGGTCACTATTAGACATTGTCAGTCCCACCCAGCTCTGACCTGCAGTAATTCTAACTGGCTTCGGAAGCTGCAGAAAGTCCCTGGCATGCAGCTCCGGTTAGGACTGCTGGCTTGGCACCTGCCACGCTGGGGATTGGACGCGCTAAAGCGCCCTGCACATTAGCATGCAGAACCCACGCCTCTTGTAAGGTGTTAATTAAATTTCTTCGAAGTATATTGTCTGAAAAAAAAAAAAAAAAAAAGGATAATTAGAAAGATGTCTTTAAAAGTATTTATGTAACTGATATGGCACCGCTTTTGGTTTGCTGCATAATTAGATTGAAACACAACTCCTCGAGCAGTATACTCATTTACAGAATGATACTCGTTGAAATGTCATGCCATTATTTTTAAAGAGTTTTGAGCCTGGTGAGTTCATCCGACCAGGGAGGTAAAGAGCCGTGGTGGTGGGGACCCCTGGCCTAGGAGTTGGGGAGCCAGGTTCTGTGTTCTGTGTGAGAGTTAGTCCCAGAGGACCCAGGCCCCTTCTTTTAACCTCTCAGGCTTCAGTGGCTCAGCTGTGATGGACTCCCAAAAAACAAGAACTTTCACCCATACATGTTGTTCTTGTTAAGTACCGTGGAGTCGGTTCTAACTCATAGTGACCCTGCACAGGGTTTCCAAGGCTGTAAATCCTTATGGGAGCAGAAAGCCTCATCTTTCTCCCACGGAATGGCTGGTAGTTTTGAACTGCTGACTTTGAGGTGAGCAGCCCCATTCGTAACCACTACGCTACCAGAGACCCATACATGTAGCCCTCTGTAATCATCAGAGTGTTTTTTCCATGCATCACAATGCATCGTCAAATCCAGAGACAACAGTGCAGTGTACCCATTTTACAGAGGAGCAAACTGAGGGCAAGCATTAGCTGAAGGTCACATGAGACTGTTAAGTGACAGAGCTGGGATTCCAGAACCATACCCTTACACAACTCTGAAAGGTCCTGGTTCTAAAAATGATGAGGGTCTCTCAGCTTTGAAAGCTGCTGCCCACCTTCCTGCCTTGATTTCCCTCTACATCTATGGGTAACAATCCCTTTCATGGTCACTATTCTTGCATGCTGCATGTGTCTGCAGAGCACGAGTGAGTCTGTTTTCTCAGTTGGACTGTGGACTTGAGTTCATGCATTTTCAGTCAGGATGGGTGGGAGGACATCACCCACTAGTGGGGTGAAAACGGAACCTGAGAAGTGAGAAATCCCCTCTTTTTATGTATAAAGCATAAGTTTGCAGGCAGTGAGGCGGTGGTGGTAGGGACTGATACTTCAGATACCAGCAGGGGCATTCAGAGGGGATAGGTTTCAGCAAGTTTCCAGATGAAGACTAGGGAGAAAGGCCTGGATATCTTCTTCCAAACCTCAGCCAGTGAAAACCCTGTGGATCATTATGATCTAACCCAACACTGACCATGGGACTTGTGCAAGAGGGGACAGCATTTGGCTCTGTTGTGTGTAGGGTCATCCTGATGAGTCAGGGCTGGCTCAGCTTCATAACAACATCCTCACAGTGTGTAAAGAAGTGTATCTTGTCTGTGGTGTTAACATCTCAGGGGGGATGGTGGGTAAGAAAAAACAAAGTAAAAGACCTTAACTGGGGGCAGTGAATGAAAGGACAAGGCACATGGCCTTAGCCCGATAATGGGTTAATTACAAAGACCAGACACTGCTCCAAGGAAGAATCACTCATTTTCTTGTTTAGCCCTCACAACAACCCTCTGAGGTGCCCATATGGGGAAACTGAGGCTCAGGGAAAATGTTTGCCTGCTTAATGAAAAGAATAGGTGGATTCCAACCCAGTTTGTCTCCTCTGGAGGCCAGGGCTCAATGGGTGTGGGGGTCAGTGTGTGTTAGGGTGCGGAGTTAGTGTGTGTTAGGGTACAGAGTCAGTGTGTATTAGGGTGGGGAGTCAGAGTGTGTTAGGGTACAGAGTCAGTGTGTGTTAGGGTGTGGAGTCAGTGTGTGTTAGGGTGGGGAGTCAGTGTGTGTTAGGGTGTGGAGTCAGTGTGTGTTGGGGGAGTCAGTGTGTTTTGGGGGGGTGTCAGTGTCTGTTAGGGTGTGGAGTGTGTGTTAGGGTGGGGTGTCAGTGTGTGTTAGGGTGGGGGGGTCAGTGTGTGTAAGGGGAGTCAGTGTGCGCTGGCTGAGGGGTCAGTGTTTGTTAGGGTGGGGAGTCTGTGTTAGGGTGGGTATCAGTGTGTGTTGGGGGGTGTCAGTGTCTGTTAGGGTGTGGAGTGTGTGTTAGGGTGGGGTGTCAGTGTGTGTTAGGGTGGGGGGTCAGTGTGTGTAAGGGGGAGTCAGTGTGTGCTGGCTGAGGGGTCAGTGTATGTTGGGTGGGGGTCAGGGAGTCAGTGTGGGGTGGAGACTCAGTCTGTGTGGGGTGGGAGAGTTCTCAGTAAGTTGGGGGTCCAGGGGTAGTGGCTAGGCACAGATGCTCTGACCATATGTCCTCTCTCTCTCAGGGTGGACCCAGTGCCGCACGACGCCCCCAAGCCTCCCGGCTACACACGATTCGTCTGTGTGTCCGACACCCACTCGAGGACTGACCCCATCCAGATGCCCTATGGCGACGTGCTCATCCATGCTGGCGACTTCACGGAGCTGGGGTTGCCGAGTGAGGTGAAGAAATTCAACGAGTGGCTCGGTAGGCCCCCTCACCTCCCCCCCCCCCCCACCTCTCAGGGCTCCACCTTGGGGCTCACACCTTGGTTGACACTTTCTATGTGTTTGTGGAACTTTCCCAAAGGCCGTCTTTGCCCACTGTGTGTCTGGTTCCAGTGCCTGGGCAAGAATTCAGTCAAGAAGTAATTGTTGAATGGCCGGCCGGCTGAGGGAATGGATACCAGAGCTGGCCTCAGCTGGTCCCCAGGGAGAGGGCACCCTTAGGTGTCCGAAGCCTGCAGCGGGGCTTCAGGAAACCAGGTGTGGGCTATGATTTCATAGACAAGTCTGGTTTTTGTCTTTGTCTTTTTGCTTTTTTTATCCCCCAAATAAGAATGAGAAACCGAGGGTGTCCTTGGGATCAGCTGTGTGTCTTGGGAATCCACAGGCACCTCCCAAGTGGCATCTCTGCCACACCCCAGGGACAGGCAGATGTCCACAGGTGGCTGGCCAGCCTGCTGCTGCAGAGGCATGGTTGTGGGTGGCCACTTCTGTGAGCAGCCCCTCGCAGCTGCCAGATGGCTCCTGCTTCCTCAGGGGACCCTGTTGTGTGGATGACTGGGAACTGGCACGCAGAGGGTCAGAGTGAGGGGGCAGCTGTGGTGAGAGACAGGTCCAGCTTTGCCAGTTGAGACAAATATTTACAAATAAGGCCTTCCGCTCTGCTTGGCAAGCCTAGGGCTTTAAATATTGATTTTTCCAGCGGGAGACTAATGGCAGGCTCCCCTGGGGTCTGAACTTGTAGAAATGGAAAGGAATTCCTTCAGGGGGGCCTGGGCAGTCCCCTTCGAAGCTGGTTTCATAGCTCTCCTCTGCTCTGATGGGGATGTAAAGATGGAAGGCTCTGCTTGCCTGAATCCACTTGGTTTCCTTGGTAAACCTCTGCACTCACTTTTGGTCAGGGACCTACTATGTACTGACCATGGGTGGCAGCCTATTTGCTCCACTGTTTACATCTGGGAACAGCTGCTTGAGGTGGATGTTCTTTTCATACCTGTTGACAGAGGAGGGTTCTGCCTGCCGCTGCCCCCCACCCCCAGGTCCCCGAGGGCAGGGACCATCTTTGTTGTCCACTCTGGCCCTTGGTGTGCTGCTGCAAATGCTGAATGAGTGAGGCCTGCGGAGCTATGAACACACAGGCCGGGGCGGGTTGGGGCTGCCGTGGAGACAGCCGAATGCCTCCAGGAGAAATAGGCTCTGTCCCAGACTTTGACACGTAGATTGGGGGTCTGCCTACAGGAAAGGAGGCTGTTTCAGGCAGAGAGAACAGCTTGGGCAAGGCCTGATGACTGGAGCTAAGGGCTTGGGAGGACATGGTGGACCTGGAAGGAGGGACCCGGCCCCATTGTGACCATGTTCTGTTGGTGATTGGGGCCCAGGGAGGAGTGTGGAGCCTGGGAAACTGGCACATTTCGATGAGTAATTTAGAAGATCTCTCTCTGCCTCTTGGAGTTCCTGGATGATGCCAGTCTTAAATAACGCTGCTAATCCAAAAGTCAGAGGTTCCAGTCCATGCAGAGGTGCCTAGAAAGAAAGACCTGGTAATTGATTTATGAAAAACCAGCCACTGAGAACCCTGTGGGCACAGTTCTACTCTGACACACACGGGGGCACCATGAGTGGAATCTACTTATGAAAACTCATCCACTGAGAACCCTGTGGGCACAGTTCTACTCTGACACACATGGGACCAACAGGAGTTAGAATGGACTCAACAAAAGAACAGCGTGCTATGGGAATTTGGGAGCCTGCTTCCTCATCTGTACTTGTGGTAGAGCTTATACTTGCCTGGGTTATTCCAAGTGACTTAACAAAAGGGCCTTCCTTTTACAAAAGGCTCCTTATACCAGGCCTGTCCCCTTCTACTGCCTTGAAGTGTTTGCAGATGTTGTACTTGTCATTTGAGTGGGGGGTGGGCTTCGGAGAGTCTGGCACTGCTCTCTGCCTTCGATTCATCAGGGAAGTCCGGGCCTCTTTTGGGATTTCGTGTGCACAAGAGCCTAAGTGGGAGCCGGGATGTAGAAATCCACTTGCTGCTGGCTTGATGAAAAGTCACCCATTGCACACAGGGAGCTTCCCTTCCCAGTACTTGCATTTCAAGCCCCCAGGGAGCCAGTGGCTGTGGCCTGGCGGGGCGGTGTGCTGGACGGGTGCCCTTCCCAGTACTGGCATTTCAAGCCCCCAGGGAGCCAGTGGCTGTGGCCTGGCGGGGCGGTGTGCTGGACGGGTGGGGTTCTGTGCTTTTGGTTGCCATCTAGTTGTCGCTGGTTCATAGCAAGTCATGTATTAAAGATGAAACACAATCCAGCGGAGTCCTGATGTGGCGCTGTGGGTTAATGCACTGGACGGCAAGGTTGGTTTGAACTGCAAGGTCGGTGGTTCAAACTCACTAGTCACTCTTTGGAAACCCTATACAGGGTTGTTGTGAGTCAGAATTGACTTGACAACAACTCCAACATCATCCTCACCATTTTTTTGTATACCTCAGTCCATTGTTGCGGCTGCTGTGTGTTTTGAGTGTCTTCCAACCTAGGGGGCTCATCTTCTCACTCTATCAGACAAAATGACCTGTTGTGATCCATAGGCTGATTTTTAAAAAAGTTTTTATTGTGAATTATGTGATCGTTTACATGGGAGAACATCAGGTTTACATTCATCCTATTGTATATGGTTTCATTGCCATGGTTACAACCCCCTCCATGCATCATCAACCAACCAAAGAGTATACACTACAGGCCTGCCCCGCCCCCTCCCCACCCCACCCCCGGTCATCAGCACACAGCCCCTCTCCCTCTCTGGGTCTAAAGTCCCCAGCTGCTCCATCTCTCCACGTCATCGTCTCTGCCTCCATCACTGTGTCTCTGGGTAGGGTCCTGCACTCTGCTCTTCTCCCTTGATGGTCCCAGGGACCTCCACTCCTGGACTGCAAAGTCAATCACTCCCCTCCTTTGCTACAAAATGTCTACCTTCACATTTCCAACCCTCACAGTCAGTCCTGATAACAACTATTCACTATTGTACCACAAGAGACCTATCCCTATCTCCTTTCATCAGCCCCATCCAGATAGATTGGATACTACTCAGTGGAGATTCTACCTTCCTCTGCACTCTCTGGATCTAGGCTCCCTCTTGAAAGCTTGTAAGCCTTTGTTTGTTGTTGTTAAGTGCCATTGAGTCGGTTCCGACCCATAGTGACCCTGCATAGGGTTTCCAAGGAGCAACTGGTGAGCTTGAACCACTGAGCTTGTAGCTTGAACCACCGAGCTTGTAGTTCAAACGGCTTTGTCCTCTGGCGCATTTAACTCACAGTGCCACACCAGGACTCCCTGCAAGCCTTTGTAGCCCCCCCTCTCGCCCCCCCACCCCATTTTGGGTAGCCGATGTCCAAGTGCTCCATCCGTAGGGTTTTCATTGCGTATTTTCTGTAGGAGAATGCCAGACCTTTCTTAGTCTGTAAGCTCTCCTAAATTCTGTTCAACGTAAGTGTCTCTGATGGTGTTTGAAATTCCAGTGGCATCGCTCCCAGCGTCATAGCAACATGCAAGCTCCAGTAGGACGCACTGATAGACTGATGGTTTGTCTTTGTCTTTATATATGAAATCAACAAGCCCAGTCCACTTCCATAAAGCTGATTTTCACTCTTAGAGACCCCATAGGATAGAGTATACCAATTCCTTGGGGTTTCTGGGTCTGTAAATCTTTATGGGAGCAGACAGCCTCATAATTCTTCCTTGGACCAGCTGGTGGTTTGAACCGCCATCCTTGCAGTTAGCAGCCCAAATGCTTAACCCACATGCTAGTCACCAGGGCTCCTGGAGATGTTTTTCTGAAAAGCAACCATTGAAGATTCTGAGGAGCACAGCTTTCCTCTGATAACGCCCGGGGTTACCAGCAGAGTTCATTGGACAGCAGCTGGGTTTCTGGTTTAGCAAAGGTGGGAGGTGTCCTGAGCAACGCTGGCTGTGGTCTGATGGCAGCCATGTTGACAGTGCGTGCACACACAGAAGAAAGACTGGAAGGACACATCCAGGCCTCACCAGGACCCACCGTGTGCAGGCTAACCCCAGGCACCGCGAAGACAGCGGCTCAGTAAATACACTCAGTAAATACACACAGCCCCCTAGGTTGGAAGAGTGACTAGCTGAGAATGGACCCACTGAGGGATCCTTCAGCTCAGTAATCAGGGAGGTCTCCCGGAGGAGGTGTCCTGGGTGAAACCAGATGGATGAGACTGGAGCAGCCTCACACCCAACTGGGGGAAGTTCTAGTCGAGGATACAGTGAATGCAAAGGCCCTGGGGTAGGAACAGAGAGGACAAGTGGTGACTGGGAAGCAGAGGAGTTTGGTAGCTTGGTGGACCAGAGACAGGAGTTTGGGGGTTGATTTTAAGTGAGAGAGGTGTTTGGAGGACTTTTCCTAGGCAAGGATTTCAAAGGCCCTTCTGGATTGTAGCGGAGGAACAGACACAGGGTCAGCGAGGTAAGACCCTCATAAGTCCTGGGGGGCCCTGATGGCAGCCTGTGGACCAGGGATGAGTGGAGGTGAGTGCTGTGAGCCAGGTGACTGTCCCCAGGGCAGTCTGTGGGTAGGACAGCTGCAGACAACCTCCCCAGAGCTAGGCAATGCCAGGCTGTGATAATTGTGGTCCATCACCATGGCAACACTGGACCTGGGGAGTGGCTGGAGGAGGCTCAGGTGTGGAGGCCCAGTGGGGGTCAGGGTGTCTCAGGATGAGTCATTAGAGCTGAGACCAGGTGTCCCAGGTGGCCACAGGGATCCCAGGTGAGTAAAGGTGCTGAAGCCAGGTGGAAAGGCTTTTCCTACAGCACCCTGAGACCTTGGCGTCACCCACATCTTCCCTGAGACCAGCCTGCCAGCCTGGATTTTGCTGAGTGACAGGCATGGCTCCAGTACTGCCCACTTGGGAAGATGTCAGAGAGCTCACTGCTGTGGTTGGCAGCCTCCTTCCCTGCTCTGGTCACCGCCTGCATCTCCACACCGCCCTCAGGAGTAACCCCCTGAGATTGCCCTTCTCTCTGTACCTCCTCGAGGTATCTGGCAGCGACCGATACCTCTAATTGAGTCCTTCTCAGCCCCTCTGAATGCCTACTCCTCCAGCCTCATTCATTCACCATCCTCCGAGGGGCCCTTCTAAGGCATCCAGGGTCTCTCCATCTTCTTTCTGGATGGTGGTTCCCCAGACCGCTGCTCTCACCCCTACCCTAGGCCCTACCTCTCCCATTGACACCCCTGATTCCTTATATTGCCAACAGAACCCCCAGACCTCAGCCCCCATTGCAGGTGCAACCCTCATATGAGGCATGACACCTGTCCCTTCTCCTCCTTTCCCAAGATGCTGATGTAAGCTGATAACTGTTGTCACCCAGGTCCCACTGTTTCCATCCTATACCCCATCTGCCCCCCCTACCCCACCCACTGCCCCTCAGCCCCTTAGCTCACCCACTGAGCCATTGCCCTGCCGGCTTCCTATCTTCCTGTCAGATCCTGTGGATCTACCCCTAGGGCAGAGACCAAGCCTGGTCTCCTTGGGTCCTGAAAGCACCTAGGGGTGCTGGGTGGATGTCTGTGAAGCCCGTGAGAATCCAGTTAATTAACTGGCACAACTCTCCTCAGAGTCAGGCAGGGGAGGAAGACGAGGGCTCAGTAATGGGGTATTTAGAAGTTATAATTAACTTTTTACCAGTGTTCTAGCATAAAACGGTGTATAAGACAATGTAAAAGGGGTCCAAGGATTTCATGAAATAGAACGAGGTCTTTTGCAAGTAAAACCCTTAATTAAAATCTGTAAGGGAGGGAAAGAGCCGGAGGGAAAGGGGAATTTGTTGTAAGGCAGTTTCTTTGGTGCGGGTCTTGTTTGCCACTTGTGTTGGTGGCCCTGGGGTGGGGTCAGAAACGGGCATTCTGGCTCTTTGCAGGGATGCTCTGGGGGCACGGTGGTTAAATTCTTGGTTGCTAACTGAAAGGTCAGCATTTTGATCCCCCCAGCTACAGAATGCTGGGGCAGTCTGCTTCTGTAAAGCTTTGTTGTTGTTAAGTGCCGTCGAGTTGGTTCCGACCCATAGCGACCCTGTACAGGGTTTCCGAGGGTTTAAATCTTTACGGGAGTAGAAAGCCTCATCTTTCTACTGTGGAGTGGCTGGTAGTTTCGAACCACTGACCTTAAGGTTCGCAGCCCGATTCGCAACCATTACGCTACTGTAAAGCTTTACCATCTTGGAAACCTGATGGGGCAGTTCTAGCCTGTCCTCTAGGGTTGCCCAGAGTCAGAACCAACTCAATGGCAGTAGACTTGGGGTAGCTTTTGTTGTCTTTATAATTCAGCTCAAGAGTAAGTGGGAGGAGAGCCTTCTGAGACAGTGGGGGCTCCAGGTGGAGGTGAGGGGCCTGAGGGGTGGGGGCTGGGAAGTCGTCTTCGCTGGGTCCAGTTGGAACAGGAAGCTAGCCACAGGTACAGAAGGTGCTATGATTTGTGATGAAGTCCCAATTGTTTTCAGCTGTGGCTAGAAGGCTGCCACGCTCATCCTTCCCCTCCCCTGCCAAGTCCATGGCTCTCAGAACTGGCTGCCTGTATGTTTTTTGCCTCCTTCTGCACCCAGGCCCCTTCCTGTCATGACCCCATAGTGTTGTCTGTGTTTCTGTTTGGTCTATGACAGTTGACAATTTCTCCATGACCTCCTTCTTACTTCTGCAAATCCCAGTCTGTAAGACTGGCCATGTGGCTGTTCATATATCAGCTCTGAGACGGTCAGCCCCATCCCTCATGGTGGCTCCTGGCCTGTATGGGACTGCTGTGAGCAGTGGTCGTGAACCCACTCCCCTCCTGGGTCAGGGTGGCCCCCTCCCCTAGGAATGGTTGAATTCTCAGGCATTTAAGCAGGTCCAGACTCGAAGGCAGTTCTGGGCTCACAGGTCTCATGAAGGTCCTCAGTCCAGACTCAAAGCTATAGTGAGGTGCAGAGGACAGGTTACAGGCTTGGGATGACTAGGAGGGGGCACTTCCGGCTCTGCCCCTCCCCAGCAGGGGCCTCATCTTCTCAGCTGAGTGTCCACATCAGTTAAGTGGGATGTGGAACCCCTCCCTGTGTCTTGCTCAGCTGTCCAGACCCCACCTGGGGGCGTTGCCTCTCCGGGTGTTGGCAGTCGACAGGAGAAAGGTTTGCTTCACCCCTCGATGGTGAAGACTCAGTGTCCCTGCACGTGAACAGGTGGACAATGCCAAGAGGTCAATAAGCAGGGGACAAAGTCCATATTGGTGAGATGACCAGAGCAGAGGAACCGTGCCAGGTGAGAGTCACTGGGGGAGGTGTCCTGAGATGAAGGTGCCTGGAGCCCCTCTAATGTGGTTTCTGTGCTGACAGCCGCAGGGTGGGGAGGACAGCAGGGAGCAGGCCTATGATCACGAATTTATTCTGAGTTCAAATAGGCCACTGGGGAACTCAGGCAGGGGAGAGACAGAGTCTGATTCTAGGGTGGGAGGTCTTTTTGAACGACCCTTTTAGCTGCTGGATGGAGCTAGACATCAGAGGGTGGGTCAGGGTATTGGGGGACCTCTCTGTTGAGGTGCCATTTAGAATGAAGATAGCTGGCCCTGACCAGAAGGTGGCGGAAGGGAGAGATCTCAGGTTATGGTTTGCACTGGATTTGCTGATAGAAGGTGTGTTTTGGGGGGGGGGGGACGGGGGGGTGCTGACCAGGCATCCACATTACCCAATAGACCTGGCCCTTGATGGGCATTCAGCAAATGTTTGCTAAGTGAAATTTTGTGATGTGGTCCAGGCAACATTTTTTTTTTTTTAATATCACTGAATTTTGTACACGGGACTAAAGTGAATTCTGGTTCATTCACTGGATTTGTTGTTGTCACCTGGATCATGGAGAACCATGCACAGGAGACTGAAACACTGCCTGGTCCCTTGTCATTCCCACGCTCCCTTTTGGATAAGACTGCTGTGCTCCACAGGGTTTCCCTGGGCTAATATTTGGAAGTAGATGCCCAGGTCTTTCCTCCTAGTCTGGCTTCGTTTGAAAGCTCTACTGAAACCCATTCAACATCATAGTAAGTGAGGGGCATTTGCTGGTAAATTGTACTCGGGCTGTTGTTAAGTGCCATCGTGTCAGTTCTGACTCACAGTGACCCTGCATAGGAGTGGCTGGGGGGTTTGAACTGCCTACCTTGCAGTTAGCAGCCTAGTGCTTATCCTACAGTGGCATGTCCCTGGCCATGGAAGGTGGCATTTGTACCAGTGCACCAAACAGTTGGATGCAAGAACCTGATTGAGACATTTTCAGAGACACATATTCACACAAAGACACTCAAGACTGAACTTTTTTTTTTTTTAACTCCAAGACCTCATGTCATTTCTGACACCCTTGTTTCCTAAGCGTTAATGTCAAGGAATTTGGTTTTCATGTAGTCCCAATGGCCAATGGGACTCTTAAATAGGGTCTTTGAAGAGAGAGAGAGAGAGTGAGAGAGAGAGCGAGAGTGAGAGAGAGAAATGCTCACATAAAAAATGGATGAATCATACAGCCGCAATTTGGTATTCATCTTCAAAATTAATTTTCCATATTCCTCATCAAAAAAATAAAAATAAAAGAAAGAAAAAAAGAAATTATTCACAAAGCCAACCTGTGTTTTAGGGGCTAAAAGGGAGAAAATTAACTTCTAATAAAGATGAGGAAATATCTAGAATTCTAAGTTGTAGTCAAGCGATTTTGGCCAGCCGTAATTACAGTATTTTCATGTTAATATAAACCCCTTGAAAGGTGTGTTTAAGTGCTAATTATCTATTTACAACAGAATGGCTTTGGAAGTGAAATGAGACCCTCTCTGGTGTGTGTGTGTGGGGGGATTTCAAGCTGATGCTTTGTAATGGTGTTTCTTTTTTCTTTCGTTCATCTTTTTTTTTTTTTTTTAATGTATATTTTTAAACAAGGCAGAGATGTGTTTCTCCTGAAAGCTCTGGGCTGTCTGAGAGTTTTTCTTTTGTGTATTTGGTTGTTTGTGTGGTTTTTTGTTTTGCTTCTTTAGATCTCATCTTGTGTCAAAAAGGGCTTGAGAGGATTTTTGAAACACAGATAGTGAAATGGTACCGTGTAGGCGATAATGTTGCTACCTGTTGTTGGTTCTGTCTCCCTCTGTATAAGAGGGTTCCTTTGAGCCATTGTGTGGCCATTGGTCTCCACCCTCCTTCCTCCCTACGTTGTTTTTTGCTGACCCTTTTCTAGAGCTTGGTCTTTCTGATGCCATGTCCCAAGTAAGAGATCAATTCATAGGGTTGGAAAAAGAGAGAGCGAGAAAAAAAGGCACCTCAAAGGGAGGTCCTAGAATGTTGACACCCAGGTCATAAAAGTTATATGGATTCTTTGAGTTGGGAATTGAGGTCTGAGCTTCCTAGGGACCAAAGGGAAAAGGGAAATGATGTATTCGGCCTATGGCTCTGCTGGTTATATACATAACCTATGTATCCTCACTTTGTCTGTGAGTTCCTTGTGGATTAGAATGTGTGTCATTTTGGGCTTTGTGTTGGAGGACTTTGGTAAAGGTGTTTGGATTTGAATAATCATACCAAATATTTATTTAGTGTTTGCGGTGTATAAAAAAACCACGTCTGTCAGTCATTTTGTGTTTTTCATTCTTTTTTTAATTGATTGAAGTTTCTTTTTTTCCTCTCTACTGGGTTGGAAAATTGACATTCTTTTTTGATTCGTTTAGTGGTTTCTCATACATTTTAATATGCATATCTGACTTAACACCATCTAGAATTAATCAACATTTCCATCATCCCTGAAGGACGCAGGAGCTCACTTCTCATTCATTCATTCATTCATTCAGTGCACATTTACTGAGCACCTATTGTGTTTTAGACCCTGTGCTAGATTGTTGTTGTTGTTAAGTGCTGTCAAGTCGGTTCCAACTCATGTTGTTGTTGTCAGGTGCCATCGAGTCGGAACCGACTCATAGAGACCCCATGCACAGCAGAACGAAACAATGTCCGATCCTGGGCCAACCTCACTACCGCCGCCACACTTGACGCCATCAATGATGTCACCTGGCTGATCCATCTCGTTGGGGGTCTTCCTCTTTTTCTTTGACCCTCCACCTTACCCAGCATGACATCCTTCTCCAGCGACTGTTCTCTCCGGACAATGTGTCCAAAGTATGAGAGACGAAGCCTAGCCATCTTGGCCTCCAAGGAGCACTCTGGCTGCACTTCTTCCAAAACAGATCTATTGGTTCTTTTGGCAGTCCATGGCACTTTCAGTATTCTCCTCCAACACCACAACTCAAAGACATCAATTCTTCTACGATCTTCGTTATTCACTGTCCAGTTTTCGCATCCATATGAGGCTATTGAAAACACAATGGCCTGGGTCAGGCGCACCTTAGTCCTCAAGCTGACATCTCTGCTCTTCAACACTTTAAAAAGTTCCTGTGCAGCAGATTTGCCCAGTGCAATACGTCGTCTGATCTCTTGACTGCTACTTTCACGAGTGTTGATAGTTGATCCAAGAAGAATGAAGTCCTTGACAACTTCAATCTTTTCTCCATTGATAAGAATGTTGTTTATTGGTCCAGTGGTGAGGAGTTTTGTTTTCTTTACATTGAGTTGTAAACTCATAATGACGCTGTATAGGATTTCCACAGAACTGATGGGTTTGAATCACTGACCTTGTGGTTATCAATCCAGTACTTCTCCTATAAGGACACAGGACTCCCTGTGTTGGGTCCTAACCCAAAAACCAAACACACTGCCATGGAGTCGATTTGGACTCATAGTGACCCTGTATACGTTGTGGAGGCTGTAAATCTTTATCGGAGCAGAAAGCCTCATCTTTCTCCCGAGGATTTGAACCACCAACCTCGCGGTTAGCAAGCCAATGCTTATCCTGAAGCACTACCATGTGCTAGGTGATTTGTTGTTGTGAGGTGCCATCGAGTTGGTTCCAGCTCATAGTGACCTTCACACAAACACAGACAGAAACACTGCCCGCGGCTGCACGTGCCTCACAATTGTTATGCTTGAGCCCATTGTTGTGACCACTGTGCCAGTCCATCTCACTGAGGGTCTTCCGCTTTCTGCTGACCTTCTATTTTACCAAGCATGATGTCCTTCTCCAGGAACTGGTCCCTCCTGACAATATGTCCAAAGTATGAGAGGCGAAGTCTGGCCATCTTGGCCTCCAAGGAGCACTCTGGCTGAACTTCTTCCAACATAGATCTGTTTGTTCTTTTGGCAGCCCATGACACTTTCGATATTCTCCTCCAACACCATAACTCAAAAGCATCAATTCTTCTACGGTCTTCCTTATTCACTGTCCAGCTTTCACATGCATATGAGGTTATTGAAAATACCATGGCTTGGGTCAGGCACACCTTAGTCCTCAAGCTGACATCTTTGCTCTTCAACACTTTCAAAAGGTCTTGTCCAGCAGATTTGCCTAATGCAATACGTCATTTGATTTCTTGACTGGCTGCTTCCTTGAGTGTTTGATAGTTGATCCAATAAGAAACAATGAAGTCCTTGACAACTTCAATCTTTTCTCCATTGATAAGAATGTTGTTTATTGGTCCAGTGGTGAGGAGTTTTGTTTTTCTGACATTGAGATGTAATCCATACCGAAGGCTGTGCTCTTTGATCTTCATCAGTAAATGTTTCAAGTCCTCTTCACTTTCAGCAAGCAAGGTTGTGTCATCTGCATATCGCAGGTTGTTAATGAGTCTTTCTCCAATCCTGATACCACATTTTTCTTTATATAACCCAGCTTCTTGGTTTATTTGCTCAGCATACAGGTTGAATAAGTATGGTGAAAGAATACAACCCTGTCACACACCTTTCTTAATTTTAAATCATTCAATGTTCCCATGTTCTGTTCAAACAACTGCCTTTTGGTCCATGTACAGCTTCCTCATGAGCACAATTAAGTGTTCCGGAATACTCATACTTTGCAATGTTGTCCATAGCTTGTCATGATCCACACAATCGAAAGCCTTTGTGTAGTCAATAAAGCACAGGTAAACATCTTTCTGATAATCTCTGCTTTCAGCCAAGATCCATCAGACATCAGCAATGATATCCCTCATTCCACGGCCTCTTCTGAATCCAGCTTGAACCTCTGGAAGTTCTCTGTCAATGTATGATTGTAGCCATTTCTGTATTACTTTTAGTATACCTTTACTCACATGGGATATGAAAGATATTGTCCAATGATTTCCTCATTCCATTGGGTCACCTGTCTTTAGAATGGGCACAAAAACTCACTTCAGGAAGCAGTAAACGAAAAAGAGAAGGTCACCCGAATATAATAAACAGGATTATAATAATTTTTGGAGAAAAGATTCTCATTCCCACATTGTCGAATCAATTCGCATTCATATAGAGCAGTTCACTGCCCCAAAGGGGTTCCAAGGGTGTCATCTTTACAGAAACAGATTACCATGTCTTTCTCTGGCGGTCGATTCGAATCACCGACTTTCTGGTTAGTATCCAAGTGCTTTACCACGAGGAGAGCAAACCATTTTGGACTCCCTAGGAGGAAGACAACACTGGTGGATGATATGTGTGTGTGTGGGGGGGGGTGACTCATTCAACTGGCAGCTCACCAGTCTTCCAGGTAAGAGACTGAAGGCCCGTGACTCACCTGCTTTGGCTCTCCAGCCTCCACCTGGCAGCAGATGACAGTGCTTTCCTCCCAGGTAGGTAGGAGCGCCCAGTCTGTGGAATTCTCCCTGTGAGTCTTCCTTATCACTCCAAAGTGCCTCCTTTGCTCTCATTCAAGGCTGTGGAACAGTTGGAGGGAAATCGCTGGCTGTTGAGGAAATTGCTGGTTGTTGGTTTGAGAGTTGGAGGAAGCAAAAATTCCGCCCCTCCCCCCACCCCAACACATACGGAGAGATGTGTCTGATATGAAATAAGTCTTTTTTTTTTTTTTCAAAAAATGTCATTTTCATGCTGAATTGTATTTCAGTACAGAATTAAAATATTCTGTCCCCGTGTGCACAGAAACTTGCGAAATGTCTGGAAAATCCCAACATTTCTCTGTCCACACCACCCTCCCCAGCCTGCCACCAGCACCTGGGGCCTGTGTGGCTTTACTTAGGTCTGAGAGCACTTGGAACCAGTATAGAAAGGTTAAAGGTTTATCCCAGGACTGCCCCTGCGGCATCTCCCCACGTGGTCTCCGATGATCACCATCTCTTCCATCTTCTTCCATCTTCTTCCATCTCCGGGGCCTTCCATTCCCCAGGGAAGAAGATCTTGTCAAGCATGGAGTTGAAGTCGGCTGCGGCTGGCCTGGGGTGGCTCCTGACTGGGCTCCAACAAGCTTCAGAGGATGCCTCTTTTGTTCTTCTGTGAACTCTTTTGGAGACCACACTTTGAGTAACAAGGTCTTAGCCCAGTGATGTCCACAAGGACTCTCTCTGAGATGAAGGAAATGTTGTATGCCTGGACTGTCCCATCCAGCCTCTAGCCACCTGTAGCTTTTGAGCACTTGAAATGTAGCTGGTGGGACTAAGAAACAGAATTTTGTATTTGATTAAACTGTAATTCATTTGAAATGGAATAACCACAGGAGGTTAATAATTGCTACATTTGACAACACAGTGGCTACTATTGTAGCTCCATTTTACAGATGAAGAAACTAAGTCTCAGAGGCCCGGATTGCTTGTCCCAGATCATGCAGTAGATAAAAGCAGAGCCAGGATTCTAGCCCAGGCCTATAAAGTTTTAAAAAAATATGCACGGTGGCTATTATAGAATGAATTGTATGTCCCCAAATACATGGACCCCCAGGTATGGTGCTATAGAATCAGTACTGGATTGTTAACCACAAGGAAGTTCAGCAGTTCAAACCCATCAGCTGCTCCTCCAAAACCCTGTACAGGGTCGCCATGAGTCGGAACTGACTTGACGACACTTAGCAACGACATGTTGGAATCCTTCACACCTCTACCTGTAGAATCTTGGTGTGGCGCTGTAGGATAAACACTGGACGACAAGGTCATTTGTGCCACGAGGTCGGCAGTTCAGACTCAACCAGCCGCTCCTTGGAAACCCTATTAAGGGTTGTTATGAGTTGGGACCTCTTCAACAGCACTGAACAACAACACACCTGTGTATGTCATCCCTTTTAGGATGAGGTGGTTCTTTGTTATGTTGATGAGGCCGTGTCAGTGTTGTGAGGTGCTATTGAGCCAGTTCCGACTCATAATGACTCGGCACACACCAGAAGGAAATGCTGACTGGTCCCACGCCATCCTCACAATCATTGTTACATTGAGTCCAGTGCAGCTGCCACTGTGCCAATCCATCTCATTGGGGATCTTCCTCTTTTTCACTGACTCTCCTCTTTACCAAGCATGATGTCCTTCTCCAGAACTGGTCCTCCCTGACAATATGTCTGAAGTATGAGAGATGAAGTCTGGCCATCTGGCTTCCAAAGAGCACTCTGGCTGTACTTCTTCCAACACAGATCTGTTTATTCTTTTGGCAGCCCATGGCACTTTCAATATTCTCACCCAACACCATAACTCAAATGCATCAATTCTTCTATGGTCTTCCTTATTCACCGTCCAACTTTCCATGCATATGTTGTTGTGTTGTTGTGATGTGCCGTGGAGTCGGTTCCGACTCATAGCGACCCTACACAGGGTTTCCGAGGCTGTAAATCTTTACGGGAGCAGACCGCCTCATCTTTCTCCCGCGGAACCGCTCATAGTTTTGAACTGCTGACCTTGCGGCTCGCAGCCCGATTCGTAACCACTACGCTACCAGAGCTCCATGCATATGAGGCTATTGAAAATACCATGACTTGGGTCAGGCACACTTTAGTCTTTAAACTGACGTCTTAACTCTTGAACACTTTAAAAAGGTCTTGTGCAGCAGATTTTCCTTATGCATAAGTACATTGTTTGATTTCTTGGCTGCTGCTTCCATGAGTATTGATGGTGGATCCAAGCAAAATGGAGTCTTTGACAATTTTAATTTTTCTCCATTTATCGTAAGGTTATTTATTGGACCAATAGTGAAGATTTTGGTTTTCTTTACATTGAAGTGCAATCCATACTGAAGACAGTAGTCTTTGATCTTCAGCATTTCAAGCTCTTGTTACTTTTAGCAAGCGAGATTGTATCATCTGCATATCACAGGTTGTTAATAAGTCTTTCTCCAATCTTGATCCAAGTTCTTCTTCATATACTCTAGCTTCTCAAATTATTTGCTCAGTGTACAGATTGCCTAAGTATGGTGAAACAATACAACCCTGACACACACCTTTCCTGATTTGAAAGTATTCAGTGTCCCTTTCAGCAGCCTGATGCAGGAGATTGAATTATTGCAAGGACTATATAGAAAGCGAAACACATTCAAACCAGTGTGAATGGTTGCCATCTTTGAGCTGGGCACTGTTGTTTCTAACTCTGCCAATCAAGAGATTTGGTTGCTATGCAACACTCATACTGCCTTTGTTTTCTAAGAGGGAGATTATCTAAGTTTTTTATCAGAGCGCTGGCCTGTGATTTTCCCCAGTCTAGTAATCATTCCAGCCACTTCATTGGTTTCACTTCATTGGCCATGACCAGGAAGAACTGGTTTGACATTCTCGTTTATAGCTTTATTGCTAGTCTTCCCACGAAGGTCTATTCCACGTGGACAGGGTCTACCCTGTGAAGACTTGATTCCAGAACCACGGACAGTGCCAACCTCTAGTTAGTTCTCTCTGAGAAAATCACTACTCTTGTGAGTCTGTGTTGTTGTTGTTGTTGTTATGTGCCATGGAGTCGGTTCTGACTCATAGCGACCCAGCATAGGGTTTCCGAGGTTGTAAATCCTTACAGGAGCAGAAAACCTCATCTTTCTCCTTCGGAACAGCTGGTAGTTTGGAGCTGCTGATCATGAGATTAGCAGCCCAATTCGTAACCACTATGCTATAAAATGGGGTGATGTGCTTTGTAGGACTGTAGCGAGGACTGAATAAGACCATACAGTTGAGATCTTGTTTAAACACATGGATCTGGAGAAACTCCTTGTGCTTGGACCCTGATATCCCTCTTCCCTGCAATCTGTCTTTGGGCATACTATTTCATACCATATCTCCTCTTTGAGTTTCAGGTACCTCACCTGTAAAACAGGGCTGCTATTAGGAAGATTCAGTGAGGCAGTGGTGATCTGGGCTCACCTGGCCTGGGATTGTTGTTAACTGTTATTTCTGCTAAACCTGCTCCGAGTCACGGCAACCTTACGTGTAACAGAATGAACCCAAGTGCAGTCGTGGGCTGTCTTCATGATTCGGGACATGCTGGAGTTCTCTGCTCTGACAATTGGTCAGTCAGTCTCACTCAAGGTGTCCCTCATTTTCACCGACTATGATCTCCTTCTCTAGAAGTTGGTTTTTCCTAAGGATGTGTCCAAAGTAAGCAAACCCAAGTCTCATCACCCTCATCCCTAAAGCATGCTGGCTGTACTATCTATCTCCAGAACTGGTGTCTTCATTATCCGGGCAGCTCCAAGAAGTTCTTGGGAGAAAAAATGGGATTGAAGATAATGGAGTTTTCCCATGAACTCCATGAAGCTCCCCTGGTATATTCAATACTTTTCATTCTTTGTCGGTCTTCCTTTTCAGCTGTCAAGCTTTCACGCTCATATGAAGCATTCACAAAGACCTAGGACTTGGGTCAGGCTCACCTTAGTTATCAATGTGACATCTTAGCTTTAAAAAAATTTTAAGAGGTATTTAGTAACAGATTTACCCAATGCAATATGTCATTTGCTTTCTTGACTACTGCTTTGTGGACAGCTATGTGTTTTTTGTAAGGAGCTCTGATAGCGTAGTGGTTACGAATCGGGCTGTGAACCGCAAGGTCAGCAGTTCGAAACTACCAGATGCGGGAGAAAGATGAGGCTTTCTGCTCCGGTAAAGATTTGCAGCCTCGGAAACCCTGTTCAGGGTCGCTATGGGTCGGAACCGAGACCACGGCACTTAACAACAACAACATGTGTTTTTTGTGGGGGGATAAACACATAATAAATACAACTATTGTTATTGTGTCTTTCCTATTTTAAGAGTGTATTTAGAGTGCCTGGTAGTAGATGCCAAATGGATGGCAGCTTTAATTACAATTATTCATATCCTCTGGGAATGTTGTCCTTTTTTTAAAAAACCAGGTATTTAAAAGTTAGGATTTAGTTCTTTGAAATTAATTTGAAAGAAAGCAGATTTTTAAAAAGCAGATAGGTTTGTTTCTTTGATCTCTCTTAAGAAGAAGGAGAATTTCACACCTTTCTGAGTGCGCAGGATGCAAAAGCAGATCTGAGCGAGCTCGGAAGGTCGTTTGTAGCTAATTCTGGGCTGGTTTGACAGCCACGATGCTGAAATGGAAGCGTCTAGCTGACAAAGTGGGCCTTTCTTTGGGAATGTTTCAACCTCTCAAAATAGTCACTTTCCAAACGAGCATTTGTCATATTGGTTTTCACTTGAAAGTTTTTTTTTCATTGATTCAACCAGGAGCCTTCCCTGCTTCAGACTCTACAGTGGTTGGTTCCCTTTGTCTGATGGGCATGCTTCTTCTTGGGGTGGCTCAGCTATCCCATGCCAGACCTTGCTCCTCTGCCCTTCCTGGACGTCCAGACAATTGTTGAATATTCTCCTCCTGCTCTGTGAGCCACCCTCGGATGCCCTTCCCTGCCTTACTGGTCTGTTCATTTTTGACACCTGTTGTCATTATCACCGTCCCCCTTCAGTAACCTTGCTCGAGCCCCTTCCTCCCTTACTTCTGCTCAGAAAAAGAGAAAATCTCTGTAGCTATGTGGCTTCTTGGGACTTGATGGCACTTCACAGACTGCAAACTGTGTGTGTCTCCCACACAGACCAGAGGAAGAGGACTTGCGCCATCTGTGTCCCCAGCTCACAGCACAGAGATGGACACATACATGGGCCCAGGAAAATGGAATGAGACAATGAATGAACAGAGGATTTTAATTTTACTTCTTGAATTCTCGACTCCCACATGGGAGACCTGGGTTTGATTCCCGGCCAGGGCACCTCAATGCTCTGCTATAACCCAGACCTCCGTGGGGACTTGCAGGGGGCTGCCATGACTGGGTGGACTGGGTGGCAGCTTACAACAACATCGAACATGCTTACTTCAGTTTCAAACACTTGGGTTTACAAAGAAATACTTAAAATAAAAATCTTTAGTCTTAATCGTTTTCAAATACTTTTTCCATTGCCACTGCAAAGAACATTGCCTTGGGGCATTTTTAAAATTTCCATTCATTCAGGTGCGTTTTTCTGTAGCCAGAAGGCACTTGTGAAACATTTCGGAACAAATGCATGTTCAGTAACACACCAAGTATTTGGCCCTGTGGCCATGGCTTTCAACCAAGGTGGCCAAACCCCCGGTGAACACTGTGCTGGGAATTTTCTGGTGAGGTGGAGCCAGGTAAAGATTTCCTGTCCTGTGGCCTTCTAATTAGCAACTTTGGATAAGAGCTAGTCAAGACTCTAGCTAGCCACTGCATCTCCTTTCTTTAAACTTTTGTGGCTTCCGGAGTTCTAGAATTGTGTGTGTCTAAGGTTAGACTGTTTGGCTTCCAGGATTCTAGGATTCTAAAAGCTGTAGTCTCTCATCTGTCAGCTTGTACTGTGGTGGCTGTGATGCTGGAAGGTATGCCACTGGTATTTTAGATACCAGCAGGGTCACCCATGGTGGACAGGTTCAGCAGAACTTCCAGATTAAGACAGAAGAAGCAAAAAGGCCTGAAAATTAGCTAATGAAAACCCTGTGGTTCACAACAGAATGCTGTTGGGTATAGTGCTGAAAGGTGGGTCCTCTGTGCTGGAGGACCTCAAACATGCCAGAAATCAAAAAGATGGCACAGGGCTGGGGACATTCCATCTGTCACCCTTGAGGTCACTATAAGCTTAAGCCAATAAATGACAGTTTATAACAACAAAAAAAAGGAACTCTGGTAGCATAGTGGTTACGAATCGGGCTGCAAACTCAAGGTCAGCAGTTCAAAACTACCAGCTGTTCCACAGGAGAAAGATGAGGCTTTCTGCTCCCGTAAAGATTTACAGCCTCGGAAACCCTCTACAAGGGTCGCTATGGGTCAGAACCAACTCCACGGCACATAACAACAACAACAACAACAACAACAAGAAAGACTTCCAAGAACCCATAGTTCTACCTTCCCACAATTCTAATGGTTTGAGATTCAGGCTTCTTAGTTTTCTTCTTCTATTCTCAAGTTAAAAGCATGGAAGAAAAAAAAAATCATGCTTTGACTTGAAATATGGAAGGATTCTATGGGCAGAATATTGATTGATGCAGAAAGCAGCAAAAGAAGATGGAAGGACTACACAGAGTCACTGTACCAAAAAGAAATGGATGATGTTCAACTATTTCAAGAGGCAGCCTAAGATCAAGAGCCAATGATCCTGAAGGAAGAAATTTAAGGTGCATGAAGGCATTGGCAAAAAACAAGGCACTGGCAATTGAAAGAATACAAATTGAAATCTTTCAACAAACTGATGCAGCACTGGAGGCCCTCAAGAATTTGGAAGACTACTACCTAGCCAACTGACTGGAAGAGATCCATTTTTGTGCCCCTTCCAAAGAGAGGTGACCCAGCAGAAGGTGGAAATCTTTGGACAAAACGTTAATATCACATTCGAATAAAATTTTGTTAAAGATAATTTTTAAAATGGCTGCAACAATACATCCACAGGAGCTGCCAGAACTTTAAGTTAGATTCAGAAAGGGACGTGAAACTAGAAATATCATTGCTGACACCAGATGGATCTTGGTTGAAAGCAGAGAATACCAGAAAGATATTTACTCATGCTCTATTGACTATGCAAAGACTTTTGACTGTGCGGATCATGACAAACTATGGACAACATTGTGAAGAATGAGTATTCCAGAACACTTAGTTGTGCTCATGAGGAACCTATGCACATACCAACAGGCAGTTGTTGGAATAGAACAAGGGGACACTGAATGCTTTCAAATCAGGAAAGGTGTGATCCAGGGTTGTATTCTTTCACCATATTTATCCAATCTGTATGCTGAGTAAAGACTGAGAAGCTGGATTATACGAAGAAGACCATGGCATTAGGATTGGTGAAAGATTCATTAGCAATTTACAATATGCAGATCATATAATCATGCTTGCTGAAAGTGAAGAGGACTTGAGATACATATTGCTGAAGACCAAAGACCACAGCCTTCAGTATGGATTGAACCTCAGTGTAATGAAAACAAAAATCCTTACCACTGGACCAATAAATGACATCATGATAAATGGAGAAAAGACTGAAGTTGTCTAAGACTTCATTTTACTTGGATCCACAATCAACACTCACGGAAGCAGCAGCCAAGAAGTAAAGCCACTTATTGCATTAGGCAAATCAGCTGCACAAAACCTCTTTAAAGTGTTCAAGAACAAAGATGTCAGTTTGAGAACTAAAGTATGCCTGACCCAAGCCATGGTATATTCAATAGCCTCATATGCATGTGAAAGTTGGACGATGAATAAGGAAGACCAGGTAAGAATCAGTTCATTTGAGTTATGATGTTAGAAGAGAATGTGAAAAGTACCATGTGCTGTTAGAAGAACAAACATCCGTGTTGTAAGTAGCACAGCCAGAATTCTCCTTAGACGTTAGGATGGTGAGACTTTGTCTCTCATGCTTTGGACATATCATCAGGAGGGACCATTCCCTGGAGAAGGACATCACACTTGTTAAAGTGGACGGTTGGAGAAAAAGAGGAAGACCCTCAATGAGAAGGATTGGCACAGTGGCAACAGCAGTGGGCTCAAATGTAATAG
>NW_006408615.1:8314928-8343414 GCF_000296735.1 Chrysochloris asiatica | reverse complement strand
TTTTCTAGTTATAAACAGTTCCGGGCTGGCTGTGGCCATTTGGTTTTAAGTGGAAACTGTTACTTTAAATTTTGAGGAGATTTATGTGCATGCATGGTAGAACCCTCTGGGCATGAGAGTGGGGTGCTCACTTTCTCAGGCACCGCCCTCTAGTCACCAGAATGGATGTGCGCAGACAACGAGAGACCAATGAACAGATACAAAAAAAAAAAGAATGTCCACACCTTTATCTCTGTGGTTCTGTCAGGTGTCCCTGGCTACTCTGATCCTTCCCCCTCTTGGTTTCTCCCAAGATGGTGGCTCTGGGAGCATCTGAGAGTCTTGGATTAGAAAGCAATGGATTTCTTGCTTCTGGTACAAATTCCCCTATCTGTAAGCCTTCCAGCCTCCTAAATATTCCTTTATATGTGGTTCAGAATTCTGGGACTCTGAGCCTGCTTTGCCCGGTATTCTGTGTTGCTGACAGAGCTCCTCAATACACATCTACCTGCTTTGCCATCTTTTTTGTTCTCTCTTCAATAGTTTTTTTAGCAACTAAGATATAATTTATATTTTGTTGGTTTTAAAATATTGTTGGTTTTTAAATTTTAAATTTTGTTGGTTTTTAAAATCATCATATCTGTGCTCGGTAACCACTATCCAGTTCTAACACATTTTCATTACCCCTCAAAGAAATCCCATACCTATTAGTATTCTCCTTTCTCCCCTTCACCCGCCCCCTTGTTGTTGTTGTTATTGTTAAGTGCCATTGAGTCGGTACCAACTCATAGCAACCCTGTATAGGGCTTCCTAGGAGCAACAGGTGAGCTTGAACCGTCAACCTTGTGGTTCAAACTGACTTTATATTCCAGCACATTAACCCACAGCGCCATACCACGATCCCACTAATCTATGTCTCTTTGGATTCTCCTTTTCTGGAATTTTCATCTATATGGACTCGGAATCAAACATTAGGTAGTCCTTGTGTCTGACTGCTTTAATTTAGTATAATGTTTTCATGGTTCATCCATGTTGTGACATGATTCAGTACTTTATTTCTTCTTATAATAAAATTATATTCCATCGCATGGATTGTTGTTGTTAAGTGACATTGCATCAGTTCCAACTCATAGTGACCGTGTTTAGGGTTTCTGAGGAGTAGCTGGAGAGTTTGAACCACTGGCCTTGTGGTTCAAGCCAACCGTCCAGTTCAGTGCTTACCCTACAGCTCCATCCCAGGGCTCCTTTATTCATTTACCTATTCTTCAGTTGATGGACCTTTGGATTCTATCTAGTTTTTGACTACTGTAAAAAATACTGTTGTGAACATTTGTATTCAGGTTTTGGTGTGGACATGCTCTAAATTCTCCTGAGTATTTACCTCGATAAGGAATTTCTGTGTTACGTGGTAACTCTGGAGTCCTGGAATGGCACTGCTGGAGAAGCACTAGACTGCTAACCTGAAGGTTGTTGGTTCAAGCCCACCAACCGCTCCTTGGAAACCCGTTATAGGGTTGTTACAACTTGTTGGCACTTAACAACAACAGCAAAATGGTACTTCTTCACTTAACTTTTTGAAGAACTGCCGAACATTTCCAGGTTGACTCACTGGCTTTGTATTTCTAGTAATGTTTGAGGACTCCAGTTTCTCCACATCCTTGCTAATACTTTTATTGAATATCTTTGACTATAGTTATTCTAGTAGGTGTGAAGTTGTATCCCTAGGGACTGACTAAAGGAGTCCAGGAATGATGCCGTAGGATAATGCATAGGTCATAGCAACCTTGTATAGGGTTTCCAAGGGGTGACTGGTGAGCTTAAACCGCTATCCTTGCGGTTCAAACTAACCTTGCCGTCTAGTGCATTACCCCACAGTGCCAAGTATAAGCATTACAATTTCATTCCTCCTTTTTAACATTGTGTTGGCTATCGCAGACCCATTGCACCGCTAGATGAATTTTAGGGTCAGTTCAGCAATTTCTGTGAAAAGACAGAGGTGATTTTGATAGGAATCAAGTTGAATACATAGCTCCATATGGGGAGTATTTCCACCTTAACAATATTAACTTTTCTAATCCATGAGCATGGATGTCTTTCACATTTTTCTGGTCTTTAAATTCATTCAATGATGCTTTGTAGTTTTCAGTGTACAAACCTCACACTTCTTTTTTTTTTTTATGACTATGTATTTTGTTTTGGTGCTGTTGTAAATGGAATTGTATCCTTAATTTCATTTTCAGATGGTCCTTGCAAATATATACAATTGATTTTTATGTATTGATCTGGTGTACTGCAACCTTACTGAACTTGTTTATTCGTTCTCATAAGTGTGTGTGTGTATTGTATGTGTGTGTTCCTTTGGGTTTTTTTTTTTTCTGTACAAGTTCATGCCTTTTGTGAGTAGAGATCATTTTACTTCATCTTCCACCAAGACGATATTGTTACCTTACATTCATCGTTTATATTAGAATTCTCTCTTTGTGTTACAAGAGTGCAGTGATTTTCAAGTTTTCTGTGTCTTTGTTAGGAGCCCCGGTGACATAGTGGGTTACGTATGTGTTGGGCTGTTAACTGTGTGGCCGACAGTTCAAATCCAGCAGCCACTCCATGGGAGAAATATTATACCTTTGACTCCCATACAGATTTACAGCCTCAGAAAAACCCTACCCAGGGTCGCTATGAGTCGGAATTGACTGGTACGTAGCCCATATTTTTGGCTATTGTGTGGCAGTGAACATTGGTTCCAGTTTACTTTGTAGCTGTACATCGCTGTGAGTCAGAACCAACTCAACAACGCCTAACAACATGACAATTTTTGGTTAAATATTTTTTCTGTAAACACGGTTTTCTTTTTTTCCTAAAATAATTAATTGGTTTTGTTTGTTTAGTTTGCTTATTTTTGTATGTACCCATCGTGATTTATATCCAATTGTCCTGCAGAGCTGTAAAAGGCCCCTCAGTGTGCCCAGATGTGCTAGGTCATCTGTCAGCTCACTTTTTGGTGGCATTTGTCCTGAAGGCCTCCGACCCACAGCTCGTGGCTGCTCTCCAGATTTACACACAGTTGTCATCCTTAGATCTCCCTTCACCCCTGTTGCCTCTGTCCTATCTTAGAGCCCCTGGTTCTGCATCCCATGTTTCTGTTCCATTAGTTTATTACGTCATTTTGGTGGAGCATACCCTTCAGTAGCTTTCTGAGGAAGAATGCACAAGATATAAATAATTGACAAACTTGTACATCAAAAAAAAAAAATACCGTGATCTTGCCCTCAATATTAATTGACAGTTTGCTTAGGTGTAGAATTCTGGGTTGTAAATAATTTTTCTCAGAAATTGGAAGGTCTTGCTCCATTTTGTTTTAGCTTCCGGTGTCACTGTTGAGAATTCCTCTGCTGTTCAGATTCCTAAGCCTTTGTGCAGGACCTGTTTTGTATTTGGAACAGCATGCCTTAGAGATATCTTTTCTTGGCATTCAGTCAGTTCTCTTTCATTGAATAGATTTTGTCCTTTAATGCTGTGATATTTTCTTGTATGATTTGCTCCCCCAATTTCTTCCTATTTTTTCTGACTTCTCTTTCTAAACCTCAGGGTTTGATTCTCTGATTTTCTGATCTTTTCTCTCCTGTTATCCACTTCATTGTCTTTTGATTTTCATCTGTAGATTCCGCCAACTTTTAAGCCAAATTAAAAAAAATTCTGTTGTGTTTGTATTTATTTTGTGAGATCATCTTCCTAGAATTTCACGGATGCTGTCTTCTAATACCTAACCCAGGGTGTTAATTATGTATTAAGGGTTTTGTTTTGTTTCGTTGTTTTGCTTCCTTATGTCAACCTGTTTCTTGTGATCTCCTTCTTTCTGCTTGTTTTGACCTCTGAGGTTTCCTCTGACATTCGATGATCTTACATGTACATCTTTTAAGTACCAGATGCCTGGAAGCGGTTGGGAAGCTGTGTGAGCTGTTTGTGTGAGATTTGTGGGTGTGTGTGTGTATGTGTGTGTGGGGTGTATCTGTGAGTTGTTTGTATGAGTGTTTGTATATGTTAATTGTGTGTGCGTGAGTTGTATGTGTGAGTGTGTAGTGTCTTTACGGGTGTGTGTATGTATGAGGTGCATACATATTAATGGTGTGTGAGTATATGTTAGTGAGTGAATTTATGTATGAACTGTGTGTGTTGTATCGTGAGTATGTGAGTGTGTGAATGTGTGCATGCATGTCTGTGTGGGTGCAGTGGGGAGGTTTGAGCTGAACTGAAGGCTTATGGGTAGGGATCTGGCTGTGTCATTGGGGACTCTGATGTTAAGATCTGTGGGTCTGCCTTCTGGACCTGCCCTTCCTCAGAACGGATTTCCCTCATTTCCAAGTCTAGCTTCTAAAATTTGGGGGCTGACTAAGGAGGGGTTTGTTCAGATCCCAGCTTTACTGACGTCTTCCCTTGGACCTAGTGCTCTTGGCATTGATGAATGCGTTTCTCCATGGAAGCCAACCTTACCTCTCCAGGGGTAGGGTGGGGAGTGGGGATGGTTGCCCGCTGGGTGCTATGAGGTCAGGCCTGGGTGCTCTGGACACAGCTGGCCTGCTACTTGGCACCTCTTCCCTAAGGACTTGGATTGTGTTTTCTCTGCTCAGTTGAATGGGCTGCTCTTCCATCTCCCTCCAGTTTACACACCTCTGGGTGGACACTCACACCTGTTTATTCCTTTGCAACAAGCAGAGATAAATGTGTGTTCACAATGCTCTGCCCTGTAAGTGTCCTCTCCCTATTCCCTCTCTCCACATCCCTTACACACCTGGAGGGTGTTAGGAAGCTGCAATGACCCTCACAGGTCAGGACCTTTGTACCGCTTGTTCCTGTCCAGATTAGGAAACTGAGGCCTCGCCTCCCCCAGCTTGCACGATGAGGTGGTTGCAGAGCTGAGCTGACTGCACTCAGGCTCCTTTCCTTCACCTCATGGGGCCTCCATGCACATGCATACCTGATAGCTGCTCAGTGAGTGGACACACAACCATTGGAGGCTATCCACCCGGCCAACCATCAGCAATCTCAGCCATGATCATTACCACTGATAGGAATTTCATCCTCCTTCTGAGACACCCAAGGGGCCCAGTCGTACAATGGTTAACGGTTGGCAGTTCAAACCCACCAGCTGCTGCACAGGAGAAAGACATGGGAGTTGGAGTCTGTAAAGAGACAGCCTTAAAACCCTGTGCAACAGTTAGACCCTGCCCTGCAGGTTGGCTACACATCAGCTCCGACTTCAGTGGCAATGGGTTTGGTTTTGGATTTTTTGTTCTGGGACATCCTTTGGTGAGTCCTTTGGTGTCTCTGCCCCTCATCATCGATCATAAACGAGGAACCACTGAGTCAATTCCAACTAATAGTGACCACGTGTGTGTCAAAGTACAACTACACTTCAAAGGGGTTAGTTTTTCAGAAGTAAATCTCCAGGTGTTTCTTCTGAGGTACCTTGGGTGGCCTTGAACCACCAACCTCTGAGTTAGCATCTGAAGCCATTACCCATTTGCGCCACCACCTACAGTAGCCTACGGATTCAGTGCGTGTGTTATTGTTAAATGCGATTCCGACTCATAATGACCTTGTATAGGGTTTCCGAGGAGCAGCTAGTGGGTTTGAACTGCCGATCTTGTGGTTTACAATCAGTCCACTGCTGATCCTACAGTGCCACAAGTGGGCACCTATTCATCACCAGACTGGGTTCTGGGGTAGAGCCATGCATCATGCAAGGCCCCCTCCCCTCAGGAGCTCCTCTGATGGTGGGGGCAGCAGACAGGACAAGCGACAGTGTCATTCTGGCCTGGCTGAAGGCACAGCCTGAGTGCCTGGGTGCCCCCTCACTGCCAGGGCTGCGCAGAGTCAGAACCTCTGGAGGACGCAGGGGGGCAATGGCCCCTGGCTGCCTGATTAAGGGAGCTGAGTTGGTTTGGGGTTATAAAGAAGGTCAGGAAGGAAGTCCCAGGTGTATGGAACAGGATGATCCAGGGCCAGGGGCCTTAAAGAGCTCAGAGAGGTGCAGGGTCAGGATGTGAGATCGAGGTGTGAGCACCCAGCAGGGCCTGGCCTAGGAGGGATGCTGAGGCCTTGAGCTCCCAATGCCGTTACGTCCAGTGTCACCCTGTCCTGAGGGCCATGTGAGCGCCACCAGGGGCATGTTGGGAAGGTCTTGGGCATCTGTGTTCTGACTCACAGTGCTTACCATGAAGACTTTCTGGACACCAAACTAACCCCCTGTCCAGCTTCATTGCTGTCAAGTGGATCCTGTGTGAGGTGGACTAGGATTATGCTCAGTTGGGTTTTTTTGGTGGTCATCTTTACAGAAGACGACTGCCACACCTTTCTTCCGCAGTGCCACTGGATGGGTCCAAACCACCAACTTTTAGGTTAGTCATTGAGCCCAAGTATGCCACCTAGGAGTCTTCGTGCACTCTTAGTTTTTTTGGGAAAATAGAGAAATTGCTCTCTGCCCCTGGCAGCCTAAGTCCTATGTTCTCGGTGGAAGCAATTGAAACAAGCTTTGGAAAATCATGAGGACTCAATGTTCCTGTTTTAAAAACATTTCTCAGGAAAAACAAATGCTCAAAAGTTAAACATTATGGCTATTAGGATGGAGCAGAAGAAAAATCGCATTTGCCTTTTAAATATGGACACCCGTGTTGGATCACCGATCCAGAAGTCTCCCACGTGGGACTGGCACCGGTGGGGGTGGGGTTGCTTATCCGGGAGCTGACCCCATGGTGGGGGTGTCATGCACTGAATTCTGGACAGAGCTGTAGAGAGGGGCTGTGTGACCTTGGGCAGGTGACTTAACCTCTCTGAGCCTCTTTTGTTATCTCCAGCCTTGCGGTTTTGCCTTATTCATTGTGCAGTGATGACCCCACTTACCCCGCTAACAGCTCCGCCCCCCACAATGGCTAATAATTTTAAGCACTGTCACCAGTGAAGAGCCTTGTTGTCATTGTGAGCGGACCTGAATCAGCTCCAACTCTTTGTACCTCCACATGAGCGAAGTAGAGCAGCTCCACGGGGTTCTCAAGGAAATAAATGGTCAGGTCTCTCTTCCAAGGCTCCTTTAGGTAAGCTTGAACCACCAACCTTTTGACTAGTAGACAAGCGCTTAACCTTTGTGTCCTCCCCATGCCTCCTGGAATCCATGAAGAGCCTGTTTTACAGGTGAGGACGATGTGACTCAGAGGGGTTAGGTTTCTCTTTCCAGACCAGACAACTAGCAGAAAGGAGAGATGAATTCTGACCTTAGAACTTGCACCTGTGAGATGGGATCATGGCCCTAGCTCTTAGGCATGTCTTTGTGGCTGTTACTTGCTGCAGAGCTGCTTCTGATTGGTGATGAGCCCATGTGTGCTGAGTCCAGGGTTTTCAACACACAGGTTGCCAGGCCTGTCTTACGCTGTTCTTCTGGATGAGTTCAAACCATCAGCCGTTTGGCTAGTATCTGAGTGCCGAACCGTTGGTACCATCCAGGGACTCTAGAAGCCTTCATTGTGATAGCTCAGCACAGTGCCTGGCCCAGGAAAATGCTCAACTCTGCGGGCAGAGCCAACACAGTGTTTCCATCAACAGCCCTGGCCAGAGGACTAGGCACCAGATGCAGGTGGTACTCGGCATTCTTTCTCCCCTCGCGCCCCATCCTCTCTGTGTGCTTGGCTAGGTGTTTTCATGGCTGGCATTTATGCTTGCAGCAGACTCCCGAGCCCACTCCATCCCCCCATGTTATTCTCGTCTGTGCGCCATACCAAGAAGTATGTTAATGCGAATCTCCCAGACATCCGGCAAGTGTTTAAACACAGAATTGTCAAAGACGTACTCAAAATGCAATCAGTGATCGTTAAGCCGCCCCTTTATTCCAGCCCCCTCTGCTGCGTTCTGCAAGATTGGAATGGCTGGAAGGAGCCGTAAGTGGGCATTTTCCTGATTGTCACTGCATTTAGCAAGCACTAAAACTCCGCCGGGCTCAATACGCTGCTCCGGGAACGGCATCGACAATGGAGAAGTGTGTGTGTATCTTGTTGAATTTAACAGATGATGTAGTTTGGAGGCAGCACTTTCTGTTCAATGGGATGGGTAAGTGGTCACGGTGAAGAATCCCAACCTTTTGCAGGGAGATGAATCTTGGAAGCACAAAGAGAAGAGATGCCATTGGAATCTCTCTTTGTCTCCCCATGGCATCGTCGTACACTTGCTGACTTAGGGATCTGTATTTGTGTCTGTGTGGGTATTCCCTGATGTCCTGCGAATGAGTCCTGAGTGACAGTGACCACCAAGAAATCCATGGTTCCCAAAGGCCAGCCTCTCAAACAATGTGGCTGAGAGGAAGGAATGCTAACTTGGGCATTATTATGCAAAATAAACACCAACAACAATTTATTCCTGTTCTAAAAAACAAGGGTAGACCCATGATTTAGGGGTGATTTCAACATCATGGATCTCGTGTTCTGGGTTGAGGTTGGGAGATCAGCATCCTGGCCCACTCATCATTACCCACCTGGTTTGCCTCCAGGTATAGGGTCAAAACTCTGCTCCATTCTTCCCAGATGGTCTCATGTATCTTTCAAAGCCCCCAGCTGTCCCCTTCTTGGGCTGGTGTGACCAGAGTCCCTACTCACCACTGACCTTGAGCTGGATGACCTTGAACAAGTCACTTGCCTTCTCTGATCTTCTTTCCACTTGTTGGGTTGGAAGCTCTGGAGGCCCCTTCTGAAAGTGACCTCATAGCCGTGTCCTATCCATCATCGTGTCCCCGACTGTGCCTCACTCAAGGTGCCAGTGCTGTGCAGAGCTGACCAGGACTGCTTTCTGACAGAGTCCAATATCAGAGAAGAAAATGAGTTTCATGCTTGTTGGAGACTCAGGGTGGGTCGGCTAGATTCCTAGCTGGGTCCACATGCATGAATAATTTCTTTTAGAAGTATCAGCAGGTGCCTATGAAGCAGTGGTTAGAAATGTCCTAAATGTCCAACTTTTCCAAACTGCTGAACCACTTCGTCATCTCCAACATCAGTTCAGTTTCCTCCCCTCAGTACTCCTCCTCAGTCTTTGTCTTTGGATTCCGTCATTTGATGCAACGTCTCATAGAACTCACGAACCATCAGGGAAATGGCTCACATGGTGTGGAAGCTGGCTACTAACCATCCATTCATCCTTCACCTGTCCATCCATCCATCTATTCATCCTTTATCTGTCCATCCATCCATCATCCATCCATCATCTGCCCATCCATTCATCCATCCATCCATTATTCATCCATCCATCAATTAATTCATCCACCTATCCATCATCCATCATCCATCATCTACCGTTCCTTCATCTGTCCATCCATTATCCAGCTAGCCATCATCCATCCATTCATCCTTTTTCTGTCCATCCATCCGTTCATCCTTTCATCTGTTGTCTACCCATTTATCCATTCATCCATCTATCCATCATCCGCCCATCAAGCATCCATCCATCCTCTGAGAAGTACGAAGGTTCCAGGTACTGGCTTAGAATGGGGAGATGAGGCCAAACCACAGAGTCTCTCAAATGCCCGTGTCTATGGTTGTCAGTCCCGTTGTTATTGCTTTATGTAACCGTACACAATCTCTCTGAGTCTCGGTTTCCCAGCTATAAAATGAGGATAGTAATACTTAGTGTCTGTGAAGGTTATGCCCACTCGGTGAGTTGCAGACAGACAGACATGTAGCTGTAAGGAGCCTGGCATGGGACATTTTCTAATTTCTCAAATGGATGTGCTCCTGTCTCTAAGCCATGTAGCACACATCTGTTTTGGAGAGTCTGGAAAATATGTGAGACTTCTGCCGCCCTGCCTGACTTTATGTACAAAATCCAGTCCTCACCCGCGGCCTCTTCCCAGCCCCAGTTCACCTCCTTGCAGAGGTGGGAGGAATGGGGGGAGACGACAGCTTCTGAACGCCTGCCCCACCCTGGGTAATTGTGAGCTGCAGAAAGAAATGAAACTGTAAGTTAGAGGAATTTGCTTAAGTAGCACCAACGGTCAGCAGTGTGACATAAATACATGAATACTGTCTTCAGCTGCCCAGCCCTAGTGGTGCGTGGAGCAGGATGGATGGGTAAGGTCAGCTGGAGATGAGAATGAGTCCCAGACGGAGGTGGTCAGCAGTGGGCACCCTCCAACCTTCAGTCCAGTGGGCTTACTGCCCACCCACTGCAGTGAGGGTTCCCATGCTGACTCCCTGGTCTGTTGACCTTGATGGGGTCTGAGTTGCTGACCCAGAGGGGTGGGACCACTTGGGACTGTTACCCACTGCCCATCAGCCTGCCCAGAGCTCCTGACCTCTGACCCTTGCTTTCCTCAGCTACAGTTGTTAAGTGCCGTCTAGTCGGTTCCGACTCATGACGACCCTGTAATAGGGTTTCCAAGGAGCGGCTGGTGAGTTTGAACCACTGACTTGTGGTCCATTTCTTATCCTACAGAGCCACACCAGGACTTCCTGGCTACAGAGTGAAGATAATAAACCCTAACTTAGAGGTTCTGGAAAGAGAACTAGTGGCACAGTGGTTAAAGCACTCGGCTGCTAATGGAAAGATTGGTGGTTCAAACCCACCAGCTATACTTTGGAAGGAAGCCGTGAAAGTCTGTTTCCATAAAGATTGGCAGTCCTGGGAACCCCACGGGGCAGCTGTCTGTCCTGCCGGTCACTGTGATTCATAATTGACTCAGCCACAGTGGATTTGGTTTGTTTTAGGGTTTGGAGGTTCTGTGGGGATTTGAGATCCCCAACCCTCCACCCTTCAGCTGTGTGTCCATTCAGAATCCCCCTGAGCACTGTCTCTATCCCTTTCGTCAGACTTCTGCTCCCCAAACTGTTTGCTTCGCCCACCTCTGTCCCCAGATGGTCCACCTGAAGCTACTTTTTTTTCAGTAAAGTTTTTATTGTGAATTATGTGGGTTTGCATGGGAGAACATCAGTTTTACATTCATCTTACTGTATTTCATTTCATTGCAATGATTACCATCCCCTCCATGCATCATCAACCAACCAAAGGGTTGTCTCCCCGGCCGTCAGCACACAGCCCCTCTCCCTCCCTGGGTCCAGGATCCCCATCCACTCCATCTGTCCACGTCATCATCTCTGGTATCACTGTGAAGCCATTTTTCAAATTCACAATCCCAGACCTGATGGCGGATCCAGTCAGCAGGGTAAGCACGGACTTCCTAGTGCTCACTTCCTCATCTGTAGCTAACAGTGCAACCTTGCATGTACCTTAGTTACATAAGAGTAAGCAAGACAAAGAAACCTGTGCCTGCTTTCCTTTCTGGGTCCTCTGCCCGGTCAGGGGTTGTCAATCTGAAACGAGGCTTTGATCCTGTTGAAAGGTGCTATGGGGTTGGGAGAGAGACAGATGCCAGCCAGACCTAGAAGGATAATTAAACAACAACAACAACAACAAAACCCCATTTTATTGTGAATTGAGTGACGGTTTTAAAGACAAGACCATTAGTTTTACATTTAACAGATCATACACTTTGGTTCATCTCAGTGATGTGGTTTTAATTTCCATTCTAACTCCCCATCCCTTCTCAATTTGATCCTGAGGTAAACATTGCCCTTTTGATTTTAAGTGGTTGACCATTTCATAGTGAACATACCTCACTAGTGTTGTTGTCCCCTTATGTACCTGTCTACTGCTTGGCTGAAAATTGGGCCAGGAGGGTGAGTTCCTTTCCAGACCTGATCGAGGGCCATGATCTGATGTACTGTCTCTTTCTGACCAGTAAGCCCAGTCTTTTTTGTTTGTTTGTTTTTTAAATATAATTTTGAGTTTAGTTCCACATTTTCTCCTACTTTATCTGGAACCCTTGAATGTGATCCCTTTTAGAGCATTTGGTCGTGGTAGCTGGGCACCATCTAGTTCTTCGGGTCTCAGAGTGGTGGAGGCTGATGTTGAATCTTGGATGTGGTGAGAAAATAGTAAATTGTTCACTGCAGATGAGTAGGTAAGCACAAGTAAACCCATGTTTACTGTGTTTTTTGGGTGATGTTGACACTGCGTTCTTGCTCACCGCTGGCTAGTGGGATGAGAGTCAGTTGGCCATCTAGCAGCCATCTGTGACCACAGAGAGCATCCTCAGAGTGGGCTGGTTCTAGCAGAGAGGGTAAGGACAAGGTTTCATTGGGTTTTGGAGCTTTCGTTTTATTACAGTTGGGATCTAATAATAGTTGTAGTTACGGCTGCTAATTGAAGGGTCAGAGTTGAATCCACCAGGAAAAGGATGAGGCAGCTTCTTTCTATAAAGACATACAACCTCGGAAATCCTATAGGGTACTTCCGCTGTGTTACACAGGTGCTCTGTGAGTTGGAATTGACTTCACGGCAGTAGGTTTGTCTTGAATTTTGGCAGCTATGGTCTGTGGATTTTATTGTACCGCAGAACCGTAAGCTCAGCTCAGGAGCTTACACGTGGGCTGGGCAGACCACCTTTCTCCTAGAACACTTACAGGAACTATCTGTCACATTTGGTCCAATGCTGTGGGCATCCGTTTCTAATAAGACAGATGATTCCCGGAATATGAAACACAGACATTTCTGGAATTTGGTTCATGGTGGAATATTCCCACATAACAGAGGAGGTGGGGTTTCATGCTCCAGTCCAGAAGGGCCCGGCTTTCCCTGGACGGTTGTGTATACCCCAGGGAACCAGACTGGGCAGGGGCTGAGGGCATCTGTGGGGCCATAGAAGAACCTACAGGCACACACATCCTATCAGGCAGGTTAGGTAGCTGGCCCAGGCTCAAACACCAAGAGGTGATAGAAATAGGATTTAGACCCTGGTCAGCTGAGTGTGACCTTGTGGAGGTCACATCACCCAAAGATGGAGAGCATGCACTGTGCAGTGTGGGTCTCATTCCTCCTCCGTATGACCTGGAGTCCAAGGGTCAGGGACACCCAGAGGGTTCTCTTACATGTCTCTCCTGACTCCACTGCCCTACTCCAGGAGCCCAGCCTGGGGAGTCCGAAGCCTGCTGTCCTGAATTTGGGCTCTGTGTCCTGCCTGGTTTTGCACTTTCCTGGGTTCCCCTAGGAGGTCAGTAAGGCCTATGGAAAGTGTTCTGGGCCAAGGGTTGGCCTTGACCAGCTCTGTCCCCTCCTGGCTGTGGGTCCTCTGACATGTCCCAGCCCAGCACTCTGGGACTCAGTTTCCACGTCTGCATGATGGGGGTGACACAGAGAGCCTGGGACAGCGTGGGACTCATGGGTACACTCAAATCCTCTGGACTGTCCTAAAGGTTCACGTCTCACATCGGCTTCTTCATCTCTCAGTGGTCAAGTCAATAGAGGCTCCACTGAGTTCCTTATTCATGGGATGATTACTGATGTCTCTGCTGCTGCCCAGAGGCCCCTGCGGCAGCATGGCCCTTTCACACTCCTTGGTGCTTGCCTGGTCTCCTGGGGCCATTCCCATGGTAAGAGGCTGCAGAAAGCTCAGGCCTCCTGTTTTACCATCAGCCTTGTAATTTGTATCTAAACCAGAGCCCCATGTGCCATTGACACCCTCTCCAGGCCCACAGTACCTAGCAGCTGGGACTTGTGGGAGGTGGCCGGTCTTGGGCCGGGACCTGGGATCCGTCTGGCTCTTGGGGGGGTGGGGTAGGAAACAGGGAACATGTGAAACTGCTCACTATAGATGAGTAAGTAAGCACAAGGAAGCCCATGCTTACCTTGCTGATTGGGCCCTCAGTCCCAGTCAGGGACTGTTAATTTGAAACGAGGCTTTAATTCTGTAAGAAGGTGCTGTGGGGTTGGGAGGGAGACATGCCAGCCAGACTGGAACCTTGGATGTGGTGAAAACATGCGGAATTGTTCTCTACAGATGAGTAAGCAAGCACAAGTCAGCCTGTGCTTACCTTCTTATTGGGCCTGTCTCCACTGGGTGGTGGGATGAGAATCAGGCAGGTGTCTGACATCCCTTTGTTGTGACCACAGAGCATGTCATTGGACTGGTAGGCGGTGGTCCCCTGAGACCGAGGGTCTGTAGACACTGTGGATGACTGCCCAGAATCCCAGCTCACCAGAAGGCAACTATTGGGGGTCCCTGCAGAGTATGGTCCCTGAGAAAGAAGGGGTGGCTTTGAAAAACTTGTCTAGGAGTTTGCTCAAACCAAAGCTAGGATGACTTTACTGTCCAAATGCATTCTTGTGTCGGTTTTGTTTCACGTTAGCTTTCATTTTGAATGAAATGGTAACCCTCTGCGGCCTGGATTCTTCCTGTGGCGGGGGGCTCCAGAGGTTCCTGCATTTCCCACTGGGACATGGAGGATGGAGATTGGGGATAGGGGCTGTGAGGCTGGTGGAAGCCAAGGCTGATGTCCAGGGCAGTTGGTGGGGACAGACCCTGAGGCCCATTGGGTGCCTGGGGTTTCCACAACTCCTGGGCCACTCACCTGCCCACTGCTCTGTGTCCTCAGGGGCCAGGCAGGCAGGGGTCTGGGGTGGGGATGGCAGGGGTGGCTGTGCCCCTCAGCTACACCGTGTCTCCTGGGATGTCCACCAGCAGTCTGCTGTGTGTCTGTCTGTCCATCCCTGCAGGCAGCCTGCCCTATGAGTACAAGATTGTGATCGCAGGTAACCACGAGCTGACTTTTGACCAGGAGTTCATGGCTGATCTCATCAAGCAAGACTTTTACTATTTCCCGTCCGTGTCCAAGCTCAAGCCCGAGAACTACGAGAATGTGCAATCGCTGCTGACCAACTGCATTTACCTGCAGGACTCAGAGGTCACGGTGCGCGGCTTCCGGATCTACGGCTCCCCGTGGTGAGTGCCGAGGGGGCGGGGACCCTCAGCAGGCCACTGCGACCCTCTGTGCCTCAATCCCCCCTCCTCTAACTGGGCAGTAATAATATCGCTTATCCCCCGTGTTGTACTGGCTCAAACCCACTGCCGTCGGCTCAATTCCAACTTGTGCAAACCCTAAATGACAGAGTTCAATCATTATAAAAGCAAACAGCCTTAGCTTTTCTCCTGGTAGGTTTGAACTGCCAATCGTGCTTAACCCACTGTGCCCCAGGGCCCCTGGTCTCCTGTTGTGATGCCCATTTTACAGATGAGGAAACTGAGCACGGAGATGATCACACAGCTAGGAAGGGGCAGCACCGGGATTTAAACCCAGGCATCCAGTTCCAGAAGCCCTGCTTTCACCCATTGTAGGCAGACTCGGTTTTTGACCACTGCAGTCAACTGAGTATTGCAGTGAATTGAGTTACCTGGATTTTGTGGTTCCTCAGTGCACATACAAGTTATGGCTCAAAGTGTCCCTGTGCACACAGGCTAGAACATAGTAGAACAGAACACTGCCTGGACCCACATCATCCTCACAACTGTCCCTATGTTGGGTCCATTGTTGGGGCTACTGTGTGAGTTTGTCTCGTTGAAGGTCTTCCTCGTTTTCACGGCCTCTCTATGTTACAGTTCACACTATACTGTGGTCTAGTGAGTATGCAATACCATTGTGAAAAAGTGTAAACTATTGTGACAATAACCAAAAGGTGACACTGAGACAGGAATTTAGCACATGCTGTTGGAAAAATGGCGCCGATACACTTGCTTGGAGCAGATGGCCACAACTGTTCAGTTTGTTTAGAAAATGCAGTGTCTGCAAAGCACATACCTTCACTCAGCAACCATCACTTATTCTGGTAAATGAGGCGTACTTAGCACAAAGTAGGTCCTCAATAAATATTGTCTTCTCCTTCCATAATACATGTTACCTGTGATCTGCCTGCCAGAGATAGTAACAGTTAAGGATTCCTTATTTTTTCTGAGTCTTTATTTCCTCTCAGTTCATTTGTCTATACATGGTCCTCCTTGTTTCTCCACCTATGTATCTACCATCTATCTATCTATCTATCTATCTATCTATCTATCTATCTATCTATCTATCTATCTATCTATCTATCATCTATGTGTCTATCTATCTATCTATTATCTATGTGTATCTATCTATCTATCTATCTATCTATCTATCTATCTATCTAGCCAGCCATCCCCCTTTATTTCTCTACTTCTTTCCCTCTCTTTATCTAGCATCTGTTCTTCCATCTATCCTGTATCCATCCACCATCCATGCGTTCATCCATCTGTCCATCTGTCCAGCCATTCATCATCCACTTCCAAGGCCCCATTGGGTGGACTCAAACTGCTAACCTTTCAGTTAGCGCTGAATTCTTAACTGTTTGAAACACCAGGGAATCCTCCATTGTATGTATTGTATATATGCCAACTTATTCGTTCATTCTACTGTTGTAAATTATGCTGCTACAATTAATGTTACAGTGAAAGGTCTCTTAGATACCTTTTGGTGGATAGTTCTGTTGGGTGTACCAGGAGTGGAATTGCTGGGTTATATGTAGGCGTATATTTAGCATCAGTTGATGCTGCTTAATATAAAATTTGCCAAGAGGTTTGTAAGTATACATGGCCAACAGCCATGTATGAGAGCTATATCCTAGCATTTTAATTTTAATTCCCTGATTACTGGTGATGTTCAGTGTTTTTCAATTGGACATTTGGTTTTTCTACTACTTGTAAATTATTTGTTTATGCCTGTTGGCCATTATTTCTTTTTTGGGGCTTAGTATTTTTTTTTTTTAAAGTTAATTAGGAGCACTTTATATAAAAACAATATGTACTGTTGCCATAGTTGTTACGAGTATGTTTTCATAGTTTCTCATTTTTCTTCTAGATTTTTTCCCCCTCCTGATCAGGGAATTAAAAATTTGTAAACAATGAAATCTCTCAACATTTTCCTTTATGATTTTGTCTGATACCTTATACAAAGATCCTTCCCTGTCTTGAGATCATTTATACATTCCTCCTGAATTTTTGTTATGTTGTTGTTAAGTGTTATCAAGTCAGTTCCGACTTATAGTAACCTGCATTGGGTTCCCAAGGAGTGGCTGGTAGGTTTGAACCACCATCCTTGTGACTCGAACTGACCTTGCAGTCTAGTGCTTATCCTACAGCACCATACCAAGACTGTTGTAAATCTATTAATTTCTAGAGCAACATGTGAGATAAGATTAGAAATTAATAGCTAGTTTTTCTGACATTATTTGTGAACAATCCATTTCTTCTATATAGTTTTGAGGATTTATTTATAGCACAATGAAATTTTTATGCATCATCATTTATTTTCTATACATTATCATTTATTATCTCTCTATTCCTGAATAAGGAGCTCTGGTAGTGTAGTGGTTACGAATCGGGCTGTGAAACTCAAGGTCAGCAGTTCGAAACTACCAGCTGTTCCGCGGGAGAAAGATGAGGCTTTCTGCTCCCATAAAGATTTACAGCCTCGGAAACTCTGTACAGGGTCGCTATGAGTCGGAACCGACTCCACGGCACATAACAACAACAATTCGTGTATATCCGTATTGTAGCTTTATGTTTCAATATGTGATACTGTAAAAACCCCCTCCATTCTCCCTTTTCAGAAATGTCTTAGCTAATATTGCATCTTTATTCTTTCAGAACTTTAGATGTATTTTGTTAATTTCTCCAAAACCTCTTTGGGATTTTAAGTACCATTGTGATAATGCTTTATGTAAATGCTAAAAAAAAAAATCAGTTATCTTCACAATAAGTCAGTTTTTCCATCTGGGAGAATGACCCCCAAACCAAACCCACTGCCTAAAAGTTGATTCCGACTCATAGCCAGCTGCCCTGTAGGACAGGACAGGTCAGTACTGTTGTTTAAAGCTTCCAAGAATGTAAATCTTTATGAGAGCAGACAGCCTCATCCTTCTCCTGCAGAACGACTGGTAGGTTTGAACCACTTTGGTTAGCAGTGCACTGCTTAGCCCATTGTGCTACCAGGACTTATAAGAGAGTGGTACAGTCCATATTTATTCTTTTATTTTGTTTTGTTTTGTTTTCCAGTAACATTTTGCTTAGCCTTTAAAACAAACATTTCTGTGTTATTTTTGGTACTTTTTAAGTAACCTGCCATTGGATTTTATTTGTAACCTGGCACTGTAGGATAAGCACTGGACTGCAAACCGTAAGGTCAGCTGTTCAAATCCTCCAGCTGCTCTTTGGAAACCCTTATACAGGGTGACTATGAGTCAGAACGGGACTCAAAAGCACTTAACAACAATTGTTGTGATGTGCCGTGGAGTCGGTTCCAACTCTTAATGACCCTGTACAGGGTTTCCGAGGCTGTGAATCTTTACGGGAGCAGACCGCCTCATCTTTCTCCCATGGAACAGCTGGTAGTTTCGAACTGCTGACCTTGAGGTTAGCAGCCCAATTCGTAACCACTGCGCTACCAGAGCTCCTTTGTATTTAAATAGTGGAGTCTTAAATACAAACTTTTTTTTTTTTTTAATGTTCCCTTTTAAATTGTTGTTATTGATATATGCTTATATTTTCATCATTTATTACACTTTTTGTATTCTTTAGTTTTTCTCTTATACGATATAGATTGGGGGTGCTGTGGCTCTGTAGGATAACCAATGGACTGTTAACCACAAGGTCGGCAGTTCAAGTCCACCAACTGCTCCATGGGAGAAGATGAGGCTTTCTGCTCCCTTCAAGACTTACAGCCTCGGCAATCTTATTCAGAGTCGCCGTGAGTCAGACCTGATTCAACAACATTTAACATCAACAACATTTAGATGATTTCTCTCTGGGGATTTAGAAGAGCATTCTCTTTCAAATTCTACATGTGACTGCTTTTCAGTTTGTCAGAAATACTCTTCATCTTACATGAGTGGACTTGAGAAAGTTCATAGAAACAATGGAATGAAAAGATAATGGAATTTTTCCATGGACATTTCAAAGTCCCCTCTTATTTTTCTGATTAATTAAATTAAAAGATTAGGTGGGATATTTTTCATCCCTTTTAAAATAAGGAATTCAATCTAGCCCAACTTTTCTGTTTTCTTTATTTCTTAGCCTTTCTTTTTATTTATTATCATCTTAGGCCTTTGACCCCAATTGTTGCTTAGTAACAATAGTAGATATTTTTGTATACTACACATTTAAGTTTAAAAATAAATTGGAAAGTTATTTCGATTCTATCCTATTATTCTTTCCAGTTCTTGGCAGAGTGTATGCCATAGCATCTTTTTTTCTTTTCCCTCTTTACTTCTTAACATCTGAAGGCATTTTATCAATTATTTTTTTCAAGTATTGGATATTGTGTTATGTGTTTTGAAACCTCACTTAAATGAAATTGCCTTTTTTTTGCCATTAAAAAGCATGAACAGTTTATCTGGGCATAATATTGTTACTTTAAAATCTTCTCCACTCTAACTCTGTGCACATTGCTCCTTCATGCCCCAGGGTTTATTGCTGGCTGAAGACAAACCTCAGGACAGCCTGACTTTTGTTCTAATGAAGATAATCTGATTATTATTTTTGCCTGATGTAGGATAAGCACTGGACCACTAACCTCAAGGCCGGTCAACGCCTTTACAGGGTTAGGGTCGCTATGAGTCGGAACCAACTTCAAGGCACTTAACAATAATGGTCCTTGTGTGCACATGTGTTGTCTCCTGGATACTTGTAGATTTTTTGTCTTTATCCTTATAATTCATAAATTCTTCCATGATCTTTAAATTCTGCACTTTTCATTATTTTTTCCCTCTATGCAATGGACCTTTATAATTGATGTGTCCACTGAAGAGCATTATTTTCATTTATATTTTGCTAACACTTTCACCCTAGTTTGTTTTTCTCTCAAGAATAGCTAGCTTTTAGATTTCAACTCCATTCTATCTCCATTCTGTCAACTCCATCCTCTTCTCTGCTCATGTCTTCTTTATCCTTTAGTTCGGCGTTTTGATGTTCTAGGAAAAGTTTCTTGATTTTGTTCTTCACTTAATGAATTTTATTTTCTCTAGTGTCAATTCTGTGTTTTCTTGCTGCCAAATAGATTTTACATTTTCATTCTCCTCCTCCCCCTTTTTACTGAGGCTCAATTTACATTGTTGTTGTGGGATGCCATCAAGTCATTTCTGACTCACAACGCCCCTATATATATAGGATTTATGAGGAAGGACTGATGAGTGTCAACCACTGACCTGTGGCTAGTGAGGACTTCATACCAGTATATAATTTAATGCTTCTTTTTCTTTTTTATTACTGAGGTGTAATTTACGTGCCAGTTTAGATTTTCATTCTGCTATGCTGTGATTGAAAATACCATGGCCTGGGTCAGGCGCACCCTAGTCCTCAAGCTGACATCTCTGCTCTTCAATTCTTTAAAAAGTTCCTGTGCAGCAGATTTGCCCAGTGCAATACGTCGTCTGATCTCTTGACTGCTGCTTGCGTGAGTGTTGATAGTTGATCCAAGAAGAATGAAGTCCTTGACAACTTCAATCTTTTCTCCGTTGATAAGAATGTTGTTTATTGGTCCAGTGGTGAGGATTTTTGTTTTCTTGACATTGAGATGTAATCCATACCATAGGCTGTGCTCTTTAATCTTCATAAGTAAATGTTTTAAGTCCTCTTCACTTTCAGCAATCAAGGTTGTATCATCTGCATATCTCAGGTTGTTAATAATCTTCCTCCAATCCTGATGCCACGTTTTCCTTCATAGAACCCAGCTTCACGTATTATTTGCTCAGCATACAGGTTGAATAAGTATGGTGAAAGAACACAACCCTGTCGCACACCTTTCCCAATTTTAAAACATTCAGTGTTCCCATGCTCTGTTCGAACAACTGCCTCTTGGTCCAGGTACAGATTTCTCAGAAGTACAATTAAGTACAGTTTTCAATAGCCTCATATGGATGCGAAAGCTGGACAGTGAATAAGTAAGATCATAGAAGAATTGATGCCTTTGAGCTGTGGTTTTGGAGGAGAATACTGAAAGTGCCATGGACTGCCAAAAGAACCAATAGATCTGTTTTGGAAGAAGTGCAGCCAGAGTGCTCCTTGGAGGCCAGGATAGCTAAGCTTTGTCTCTCATACTTAGGACACATTGTCCGGAGAGAATAGTCGCTGGAGAAGGATGTCATGCTGAGTAAGGTGGAGGGTCAGAGAAAAAGAGGAAGACCCCCAACGAGATGGATCAGTCAGGTCACATCATTGATAACGTCAAGTGTGGCGGCGGTATTGAGGTTGGCCCAGGATCGGACATTGTTTCGTTCTGCTGTGCATGAGGTCGCTATGAGTCGATTCCGACTCGATGGCACCTGACAACAACAATGCCATGATTGGAGTTCTGGTGCCATGTTGTAGCGTAGGATAATCATTGGATTGCTAACTGGGAGGTTGGTGATTCAAACCTACCAGTTGCTTCTCAAAAATCCTATAAAGGGTCGTTATGAGTTGGAACATATTTGATGGCACTTAACAACAACAACAACAATTTCATGATCTGTTTCCTTATTGACACTTTCCTGAGCCTTGTTTCATCCACAAATTCTTTTTACTTCATTCTGCTTTCTTCTTCCGGCTGTGTCTAGTATCATCGTATGATTTTCTGATCAAGGATTGTTTTTGTGACTGGTGGATTTGAACCACTGACTTTGTAGTTAGCAGTCCAGTCCTTATCCAGGGCTCCGATAAGAGATGGTAATAGTAAAACACCTATGAAACTCTTACTCTCACCTAGCCATTGTGCTAGGCATGCCATGGCTGTGACCATCCACTTATTCAACTGTCACTTCACACCTATGAGGTTGTTGTTGTTAAGTGCTGTGGAGTCAGTTCCTACCCATAAAGACCCCTATGTATAGGGTTTCCGAATAGCAGCTGGTGAGCTTGAACCACTGGCCTTGTCATTCAAATGACTTTGCAATCTGGCTCATTAACCCACAGCACCCCACCAGGACTCCTGTTAAGTGCTGTCAAGTCAGTTTTGACCCATGGAGATCCCATATAGGGTTTCCGAGGAGCAGCTGGTGAGCTAGAATTGCCAACCTTGCAATTCAAATAGACTTTTCAGTCCAGAGGTAGGTCGTATTTTATTGCTGAGGAAATGTCTGGAAGCACAGTTGAGGAACCTGCCGACATTATATAGCCAACACTGCCCAACAGCTGCCCAACAGTATTCTAGCATTGCCCTGTGTGTGGATTCATTCAGTCACTCATTAAGTCAAGGTTTACCAGCTACCTTCCTGGTGCCAGGCATAGTTCTTACACTGGGGACAAGCAGTGATAGTTTCAGAGGTCTGCTGGTGGCACCGTTAGACGTTGGACTGCTAACTACAAGGTTGGCAGTTCAAACCCACCAGCCTCTCTGTGGGAGAAAGATGAGGCTGCCTGTTCTCATTAAGACTCACTGCCTTAGAAACCCTGTGTTGTTGTTGTTGTTGTTGTTAAGTGCCATCGAGTCAGTTCTGACTCACAGTGACCCTGTCTAGGGTTTCTGAGGATCGCTGGCTGGTAGGTTTGAACCACCGCTCTTGTGGTTCACACTGACCGTATGGTCCAATGCATTATCCTGCTTCGGCAGTGGATTTGGGTTTGGCTCCCCTTCTGGGAGTCCCTGAGTGGCATAACAGTTCAGCACTTGGCTAGTAACTGAAATTAGTGGTTCGAATCTGCCTAGAATTCTGAAAGGCTGGTGGTGTACTTTCAGAAGGTCACAGCCTTGGAAGTCTTCACAAGGAGGTCACCAAGATTTAGAATTAACTCTGTGGCAACAGAGTTGGCTTGGTATTTTTACCTCCCCTCTGAGCCTCCAGGAGCCCTGTTGTAGCACTGGAGGACTAGCACTGGATCATAAGGTCAGAGGTTCAAACTCACCAGCCACTCCTTGGAAACCCTATACAGAGTCGCCACGAGTTGGAACCGACTCGATGGCACTTAACAACGACTGAGCCTCCAAGCTCTGGAGGTGTGTGTGCCCACAGTGCTGGGCAGAGCTCTTTCTGAGACACAGCTGAGCCCACTGGTGTGCTGTGCACCCCCCTCAAGCCTCAGTTTCCAGCACATGTTCATCCAAGACCACCCACCCCAGGCTGACTCCTAATGTTTGATTCTTATGTTCTTAAGAAATTTTCATTTCCCCTGCATCTCCAAAGATCTTTCAGTAGGAAACAGGGATGACTGCACAGAAACTGCTTACCAGGTGGCATTTTAAGCTGGAGCCTCCATCCTTGGTTTGCCTGTTCCTTGTTGATCTCCAGGTGTCACCGAGTGGATTCCCGTGCACAGAGATGCTGTGCACAACAGAACAAAACACTGCCGGGTTCTGGGCCCTCCTCACCATCTTTGCTGTGGTTGAGCCCATCGCTGCAGCCACTGTGCCGATCCATCTCATTGGGGGTTTTCCTCTTTCTCACTGACCCTCCACTTTACCAAGCATGAGGTCTTCCTCAGGGGACTTGTCCCTCCTAGTATCATGTCGAGAGTATATGAGATGAACCATCACCATCCTGACTTCCAAGCAGCATTGTGGCTGTACTTCTTCCAGGAAAGGTCTCTGTTCTTCTGGCAGTCCATGATATAGACAATATTCTTTGCCAACACAATAATACAGATGAAATCAATTCTTCTTCCAGCCTCCTTATCCATTGCCCAGCTTTCTCATGCATAGGAGGCAATTGCAAATACCCTGGCTTGAATCAGGGTCACCTTAGTCCTCAGAGTGGGAGAAAACCACGTTTGACTGCATGTATGTGAGGCTTTGGCAGCTGCGTGGTGGAATTCTTGCCTTCCTGACCGATGCCCTGTATGTGTAACCACCACACATATGTCAGTAGAGGCTTTTGTATTGCTGTAATGGAGTCCTGGTGTGGTGCTGTGGATTAATGCGCCACACTGCAAAGCCTTTTGAACTGCAAGGTCGGCGGTTCAAGCTCATCAGCTGCTCCTCGGAAACCCTATACAGGGTCGCTAAGGGTTGGAACCAACTCGACGGCACTTAACAACAACAACAATATTGAACCAATCTCAGCAGAACCTCCAGACCAAGACAGACTAGGAAGAAAGACCTGGCAATCTTCTCCTGAAAACCACCTGTGACAAGGGGCAGCAGAGTGCTGGGCATCATTACGCTCTGTTGTGTATGGGGTACCACAAATCGGGGGGCTGGCTTGGAGGCCACTAACAGAGTGTTCCTTGGAGGCCAGGATAGCCAGACTTCATCTCTCATTCTTTGGACTTATTGTCAGGAGGGGCCGGTCACTGGAGAAAGATATCATGTTTGGTAAGGTGGAGGGTCAGAGAAAAACAGGAAGACCCCCAACAAGATGGATTGGCACCGTGACAGCAGCAATGGCTCAAGCATAACAGTAATTGTGAGGTTGGCCCAGGACCAGGCAGTGTCTTATTCTATTATGCATCGGGTTGCTATGAGTCGTTACTGACTCGATGGCACCTAACAACAATAACGACAACAGTGTCAGCAATGATGAGTATCAGCTGAGATGGTCTACAGGCCAGGTGCCCAGGACTGCAGAGGCATTTCACGTGGGGTAATTCATTTCATTAAATGCTTCCTCTGAAGTCTGTGTTCTGGCTCATACCCAACAAGATCATTTTGCTTCATGGACCGTGGCTGTGTTCAGCAGCCCCATGGGATTAACCATATGCCCCCAGATCTTCAGGAGAAAATATTTCTTTCATATTCCACTGACTGGGAGTTCTACTGACAGGCTTAGAGAGTAAGGTTTCATCTGGACAGAAATGCAAGCAGGGGCGATTGTGAAGACAAGAGTGGCCATTGGCATCGTCTTGTTGACTGGTTGGAAGGCAGAACGTTGGGGGTAAAACCCAGGGCGCTTGCTGTGTGACCTGGGACCTGGCACTTAACCTCTCTGGGCTTCTCTGTCTTTGAACTGAAAGGTTTGCTCTAGACTCACTTTCCTAAGACCCTGCTCTGTGGCCCATGTGAGATGCTGGACTCTGCTTTTCCATGAGTGCAATGTCACCATCTTTTTAAGGGTTCTGGGGCCAAGAGGGGCATTGTTGTGTGTCATCAAATTGATTCTGACTCATCACAACCCTATTGGACAGAGTTGAACTGCCCACTGTCATCTTTGCAAGAAAAGGGCACTAGGGTTCAAAAATACCATCTGTGGATTCAAACTGCTGACTTTATAGTCAAACAGTCTCATGCTTAACTACTGTGTCGCCAGGGACCTTTAATTGTGTTAGTTTCCTGTGACTGTATGGAATTACCCCAAACTTAGAGGCTTAAAACAGCATCCATTGGTCCCTGTAATCCTGGAGGTCAGGAGTCCAAATTCAGATCACAGGGCTAAAGGCAACACATCACAGGACTGGTTCCTTCCAGAGGTTTCACGGGAGAAGCTGTTTTCTTGCCTTTTCCACTTTCTGTAGCTGAGCTTCTTGGTTTGGTATTTCTTTCTCCATCTTCACATCTCTCTGCTTCCTTTTTCAGTCTCCTCCTTCTGTGATAGTCTAGTCTCCCTCTGCCTTCATCTTACGAGGAACCTTACGATGGGAAGTCAGCAAACATTGCTACAAAATCATAGAATCCTTCATCTCTTAAACAAAAATATCAAAATGTGAAGCTATTGTTTCTCAGCAGATCGTCCATGTAGGTCTCCGTGCTGCTGCGGAAGGCAATGTTTCTATCTCTTTTCCCCACCACTCCTTGTCAGTTTGTCAGTCTGCCATACTGTGGTGGCTTACATGTTGCTGTATTTCTGGAAGCTATATCACTGGTATTTTAAATACCAGCAAAGACACCCATAGTGGACAGATTTCATTTTAGCTTCCAGATGAAGACAGATTGGGTAGAAGGAGAGGTAGACTCGTTCTGAATGTTTAGGCACTGAACCCCTTATGAATAGCAGTGGAACACTGTCAGACAGCAGCATCGGACTATTGAATACTGAAACATGATAAATAGCACCAGAATATTGTCAGATTTAGTGCCGGAAGATGAATTTTCTGAAGAATTCTTTCCCCTTCACTTCATACCACCTCAGAATAGCAGTTTTGATTTCCCCAAGGGACTCAAACAGTGTTCCTTTGAAATGTTGGTTGAGTTGGGGAGACAAACAGAAGTCTGAAGTGGCAAGATCAGGCTATAGGGTGGATGGGGTCAGGTTTCCCAATGAGCTTCCTATAGGACAACCCTTGCTCCCTCAGAAGAATGAACAGGTGCATTGGCATGATGGGAAAAAATTCCTTCAGACAACTTCCTTGGCCATTTTCTCGCCAATGGAGTTTAAAAATTTTTTTAAAACTTCTAACCAGTAAGCCCCCCATGACTGCCCTATATCCTTTGAGAAAATCTATCAAGATGATATAGTCACCATAACCTTCTGAGCTGACTTCTCTGCCTTGAGTTGAACAGGTTGGACCACTGTTTTGCTTGGACCTTTTTTGTTTTTAACGTACCCATTTAAGACTAAGAGGGAACCGCATGTGCAAAGTCTGGAGACCTGATGTACACAGTGTGTTTGAGAACATTCCAGACTGGCTGGAGTATGTGGTGTGTGAAGAGTTGTGGAGAGGTCGAGGCAGGAAGCGAAAGTCGAGGTCGGCTGCAGGATGCCAAGGCCTGAAGGGCACATCTCTCTAGTCCAGGCTGACAGCAGGCATCTCCCATCTCCGGTGTTCCTGTGTAATTGGTGCTGTTGGTAGTTGGCATTGTCTCCTGGTTCTGTGTGGTCTTCATGATAGTGCTGAGTGTGACCCACTGTTGTCGCTATGGTGTCATCCCATACCATGGACAAGGGTCTCCCTGGTCTTCACTGGCCCTCTACTTTACCAATGACTGCTCTCCTGATGAGCCCTCCAAAGTTGGTGCTGTTTTTAGGTGCCTTCGAGTCAATACCAACTGACTACTAGCAACCTTATGAACAACAGAAGGAAACACTGCCTGGTCCTGGGCTAACCTCACAATCATTGCTACCCCTGAGACCATCCCTGCTTCCACTGTGCCAATCCATCTCATTGGGGGTCTTCCTCTTTTTCTCTGACCCTCCACTTTACCAAAATTGATATCCTTCTCCAGGGACTGGTTCCTCCTGGCAATATGTCCGAAGTATGAAAGACAAAGTTTGGCCATCTTGGCCTCTAAGGAGCACTCTGGCTGCACTTCTTCCAACACAGATCTGTTGGTTCTTTTGGCAGCCCATGGCACGTTCAATATTCTCCTCCAACACCATAACTCAAATGTATCAATTCTTATGCGTTCTTCCTTATTCACTGTCCACCTTTCACATGCGTATGAGGTTATTGAAAATACCATGGCTTGGGTCAGGCACACCCTAGTCCTCAAGCTGACATCTTTGCTCTTTAACACTTTAAAGAGGTCTTGTGCAGCAGATTTGCCCACTGCAGTACATTGTTTTTGATTTCCTGACTGCTGTTTCCATGAGTGTTGATGGTTGAGCTGAGCAAAATGAAGTCTTTGACAAACTTCAATCTTTTCTCCATTGATATGGATGTTGTTTATTGGTCCAGTGGTGAGGATTTTTGTTTTCTTTACATTGAGGTGCAACTCACACTGAAGGCTGTGGTTTTTGATCTTCATCAATATGTATTTTAAGTCCTCTTCTCTTTCAGCTGGCAAGGTTGTATCATCATCTTCATATCTCAGGTTGTTAATGAGTCTTCTTCCAATCCCGATGCCACGTTTTTCTTCATAGAACCCAGCTTCTCAGATTTTGGATGTTGTTCAAAGTAGCACGGTTGATGTCTTGCACAATATTCTGTGATCCATAGCGTTTTCATTGGTTAATTTTTGGAAGTAGATTGTGAGGCCTTTTTTCCTTGTCTTCATTTGAAAGCTTCTCTGAAAGTTGTCTACTGTGGGTGACACTTCTGGGATTTGAAATTCTGCAGCATAACACCCAGCATCACAGTAGCATGTAAGTCACCACAGCACGGCAGACTGACGGGTGGTTGGTGGCAGCTTCCTGCCAGCTCCCCTAGGGCTGGTTCCTCTGGTTTCTCTTGGGCTCCATCTTGGGCTGGAGGCCAGACCAGGCTTGTTGGCTGGGCGACTTTCACTAGATTTACAACTGCGTGAGCGAATTCTTTGCATTCTCTTTCCTGCTCCCATGGGATTGGTCCTGAGCACTTCAGGCTGGGTCCCTCTGTAGTCCTTCCCTCTAAGACCTCGTCCTGGGAGCTTTTATGACAGCCATACCTGGGCATTCCAGCTGTAAGGGGAAGGTAACTCCACTTTTTTGCTGTGTGATTTTGAGTGAATGACTTCGTCTCACTGAGCCTTCTGTCTAGTTACCGTCGCTGTCGAGTGAACTCATGGTGCCCCTGAGTGTGTCAGGGTAGAGCTGTAATCAATAAGGGCTTTCAATAACTGGGGTTTTAGGAAGGGGATTGCTAGGCCTACTGTGTCTCCTCATCATAGTGAATATTTGTTGGATGAATGGACGAATGGGTGGGTGGGTGGGATGGATGGATGAATGGATGGATGGATGGATGGATGGATAGACGGATGGTGGATGGATGATGGATGAATGGATGGATGAATGGATGGATGGATGGATGGATGGATGGATGGATGGATGGATGGTGTGGGTGAATGGATGGTGGGTAGGTGGGATGCATGGA
>NW_006408615.1:8291641-8314828 GCF_000296735.1 Chrysochloris asiatica | reverse complement strand
TGGTGGGTGGGATGGATGGATGGATGGATGGATGGATGGATGCATGGGGTGGGTGGGTGAATGGATGGTGGGTAGGTGGGATGCATGGATGGATGGATGGATGGATGGATGCATGGATGGATGGATGGGGTGGGTGAATGGATGGATGGATGGATGGATGGATGGATGGATGGATGGATGGATGGATGGGGTGGGTGAATGGATGGTGGGTAGGTGGGATGCATGGATGGATGGATGGGTGGGTGGGTGGATGCTAGGCTGTGAGAGCACAGTTGAGATTCAGACATGGCTTTGACTCAAATGTGTGTTTGGGTTTTTCTGTGGCCTCTTCCCAAGCCTGTCTCCTGCTGCCACTCCCCCTGTGCCAGGTGGGTCCTTCCTCCTATTCTGTCTCCTTACTGCTCTCTAAAACACACATCTGACCGGGCTCCCTCCTACCTACTAGCCCCCTTCTCCCTTCTCTATTATCACCCCCAAGTTGAAGACCAAACACCCCTCACCCTTGGCTGCAGGAACTAGCGCTCTCCCTTCCCCCCTACAATGTGGGAGCACATAGTATGACCACTGGGTAGGCTGGGGTGGGGTTGTCAGACAAGGAAGAGATGAAAGTCTCATTCAGGCTGTGTCTATGCCGCCATGCTCCCGGGACAGGGTCAAGAAGCCATTTCTTGCCCTAAAGTGCAGCCCCCAAGCCTTCCTGAGAGCAGTTTAGGGGAAGGGGTGGGAACTCCACAGAGAGGAAGAATTCAGCTGTCAAAAAACCCAAGTGTTAAAAAAAAAAAAAAATCCTGTATACATACCGTATTCATTTATGGGTTTTGGATGCATTTTTTGTTCTCATTTAACTGAAAACGGCTTTGATTTAAAAAAAAAAAAAAAAAGAGGGAGGGAGGGAAGTTGGCACGTATCTACTCCATCTGGCCCAATTACTTCTGGTATTTTGAAAGAAGGACTTGAAACCTGCTGAGACATTAAACTTTGAGAAGGGGCTGCCGGCAGGGCTAGGTGGCAGAGCCCGATTCTAGCTTGGAGGCTCGCTCGGCAGCCTTGGGGCAGGAATGGGCTTTGGGGCCGCGGGTAGGACTAAGGGCTGCCCCGGGCACTTCTCTGGAGCAGGGAGTCTAGCAGATCTAGCCAGGGGTTGTGTAGCTGGTGGCTCCGTGGTAGACTTCCCCTCTCCCACGCGGGACACCGGGGTTTGGTTCCCTGCCAGTGTGCCTCTTGGACTGCTGTGGAGTCTTGTGTGTTGCTACGATGCTGGATGCTGAACGGGTTTCAGCTGCAGATATAGACTAAGACAGACTAGGAAGAAAGACCTGGAGACCTAATTCTGAAAATTGGCCGATAACCGTGTAGTTGACGGCATCACACCAGTCTGATCCATGGTGTTTCATGGGGGTGACCCAAACCAGGGAGGTCCTGAGTATGGGGCTGACTTGAGGAAGCGTGTAGGTATTATTTACCCTATCTACAACAAGCATGCCAGACTGGAAGATGAAGACATACCCTACTGGGTGGGTCCTGGCGGAGTATCTGCCTCCCAGAATCTTGTATTCTGTGAAATGACAACAGGAATGGCCCCTTCATGGGCCTGTCATTGATATTCAAGGTGATCAATTATGTGTGTAAATTGCTTTGCTTGAAGTAGGTGTTCAACACGGGGGACCCCTCCACTTCACAAGATAAAGCTTGTTTATATAGAGCCCAGAACTGCAGGGTAGAGCTGCCCGAGGGTGGTGTGGGTAGGCTGGGGTGGGATTGGGAGAACTGAAACAGCCTAGGACTTTGTCAGTTTGTACCCTTGAGGATGATGCAAGCATTTAAGCGCTCAACTACTAACCCAAAGTCGTTCAAGTCCACCCAGAGGCAGTTTTGGAAGAAAGACCTGGCTAGCTATGTCTGAAAAGTCAGCTGGTGGAAACCCTGTGGAGTGCAGTTCTCCTCGGACACACAGGGGGGCGCCAGGAGTTGGAATCCACTCAATTGGTGTCATCCCTTGAAGTGCTCAATCTACTAGCTACGTGCCGGTCGTCATCTTCTTGCCACTATCTGGCTTTGGAAGGATTCAGTGAGGGCTAGATGTTCCCATTTTACAGATGAGGAGACTGAGACTTGGGAAAGGCAGCAGACTGTGAAGGGTTCCAGAGTCCTTAGGAGGAGGGCTGGCTGTGGATGGACGAAAGGACTGAATCCTGAGAGATGCTAAAGATGGTTCCTTTTCAACTTTATGTTGTTGTTGTTATTGTTAAGCATTATCACGTGAGTTCTGACTCATAGCGACCCCCTATGCACAGAGCGAAAAGCTGCAGGTCTTGCCCCATCCTCACAGCTGTGTTTCAGTCCACTGTTGTTACCACTGTGAAACCCATCTCTTTGGGCATCTTCCTTTTTTTCACTGACCCTCTGCTTTACCGAGCATGATGTAAAATCCAGATAAAGTCTGAAGACAAAGCACAGCTGCCCCATAGGGTTTCCAAGGCTGTAAATCTTTACAGAAGCAGACATCTTTCTCCCCAGGGGTGACTGGTGGATTCCAGCTTTCAATCTTTCAGTTACCAGCTAAGCGCTTGACCTTTGTGCCATCGGGGTGTTTCTTTAGCTTGATGTTGTTAAGTGCCATCCAGCTGGTTTCCAACTCATAACAACTTTATATACAGAGAGAGTTTCTGAGGAGCGGCTGGTGGGTTCGAACTTCCGACCTTGGGGTTTAGTGTATTATCCTGCAATGCCACACCAGGACGCCATAAGACACATCTTTTAGAGAAAAAAGGATGAGATCATAGGCCATTGTTTTCTTCTCGCCTCTCAAATGCCTCACTCCAGAATGTGGTCCAGGTCCCTGGAGTGTAGAGCAGGCTCAGGGGTTGTGTACCTAACTGTCCCTGAGACACCCCTCACAGTAGAGTGGCCAGATGCTGATGGGCCATTTGACCACGCTCCTTTCTTCTAGATCTGCATGAGGAACGGGCAGGGCTGGAACATGGTGCCATGCGTCTGACCAAGAGCCTTTTGCTCTTCCTCTTATGAAAATCTTGTGGATTTTATCCAAAGCATTTGTCTTAATTTTCTCTCCAGTGATTCTGGGGTTCTAGGGTTTGGTCATTTTGGATTTTGCCCTTGTGTTCAGTGAGGCCCTTGGAGCTTGGTTTGGGATGTGTCTTCTTGTCTGTGTGAATGTCCAGCCAGAGACCACTTGAAGTTAATTTCTTGGCTTCAGGCTGGACCAGCAGAATGGTCGCTGGTTAAAGCCTCCTCCTCCTCATGCTGGGGAAAGGTTACCATTGCTCTCTCTCCCTTTAACCTGCCCCGTCCTCTGTTTCTCTTGCTGCCCCAAGGTCACTAAACCCACACCCTCTGGGGCAGGGTGGCATCCTCACCCCAAGCTCCAGCCTCCTGCACACCCTGCTTTTTTATTTCTCCCAGCTCAAGGTACATGGGCCTTGCCTCAAATTGTTCCCAGTCCAGCTGTGCATGTACCCTGCTGTTTGTTACATTGTACCTGGTGTTTGGTGCATTGTACCTGGTGTTTGTTACATTGTACCTGGTGTTTGGTGCATTGTACCTGGTGTTTGTTACATTGTACCTGCTGTTTGTTACATTGTACCTGCTGTTTGTTACATTGTACCTGCTGTTTGGTGCATTGTATCTGGTGCTTTTTGCACGCTATCTTGTATTTGGTACGCTGTGACTTGTGTTTGCTACCATGTACCCCCATTTCTAGGTGATTGTAATGTGAGGCAGTGAGGCCAAGACTCTCCCTCGCCTTGAGTCTTCCATCCCCTGCAGTCAGCAAGCCAATACCATCCAGAATGATCCAGTTTAATCTGCCTGGTGACCGGGCAAGGAGGCTGGCTCTCATGCCCATTTCACAGAAGGGTAAAGGGAAGCTCGAGTGGGTACGTGAGCTCAGCTTCAGAGGAGTGGTGCCAGTTCTGGCCCAGTATGTCGGCGGGTTTGCTCCCTGAGCAGCTGGCCTTGACCAGACTCGGCCAGCCTGGTCTTCCCTGGTGCCCACCCCTCTTGTCCTGTCCAGTGTCATCTTTTTCCTGAGCCTCTGTTCTTTACCTGGGAAGTGGGACACCTCCCTGCACAGGGCCAGAGAGAAATGGGGTGAGGAGTAGAAACAACTGGTCTGCACATACAGGGACCCAGTGGCACCCCCTCTCCTCTATCCCCTGCTTTGAGCCCACAGTCTCCAGGACACTGCCCGTCTGTCCGTCCAAGGATGACCGTGAAGCCCTGATATCCTCGGCTCCTCTTTAGGAGATGAGGCTTACACAAGGGGGCGGGGGATGACACGTGTTTGCATGTGTAGGATAAAGTGCACATATGTGTGTTTGTGGGGGAAAACGTGTATGTTTCCCTGTGTACATGTGTGAGAGTACATGTGTAGATACATGAGAGAGAAAATGTGTACGTATGTGCATGTGCCTGCCTATATGTGTGAGAGAGACAAACCAGGGGCTGGGGGCCTTTGGTTTCAGGTCACAGATCAGGAGGGAGAGAAATTCTTCATACCTGTTAGCAGGAGCGGCCCATACACTCACACACACATGTACACACACACACACACACACAGATCAGGAGGGAGAGAAATTCTTCATACCTGTTAGCAGGAGCGGCCCATACACTCACACACACATGTACACACACACACACACACACACAGAGGTTAAGATAGATGCACATGTGTGCACACAAACTTTCACACATATGCATGTTCAAACATGCACACATGTTCATACACACAGGTTAACACACACACATTTCCTCTCCAACACATATACCAGTGCACCTTTTCTCACTCAGATGTTCTCTTCCATTAATACACACATGTACTTCCAGCCACACATGAATGTGCATTTTCTGTCACACACATACATACTTACACACACACACACACGTACTTTTCAACACAGACACACATGCATGCACACACATACATCTCTTTCACACACATGCATGTACTTTCTCACACAGGTACACACAATCCTCTCACACAGATGTACTTTCTCACACATCTACACACACGTGCATTTCTCTCACATGTACACACACATTTTCTGCCTCTCACACACGTACACATAGGTGCATACACAAGGCATACATGTACTCTTTTGCACACACATATGTAGGCACATGCACATAAATAGGCATTTTCTTTCTCATAGACACACACATACACATTTTGTCTCTCTCACACATATAGGCAGGCACATGCACATATGTACACATTTTCTCTCTCATGTACTACACATGTACTCTCACACATGTACACAGGGAAATATACACGTTTCCCCCCACAAACACACACATGTGCACTTTATCCTACACATGCAAACACGTGTCATCCCCCCCCCCCAAGATACTTTTTCTCACAAACAGGTGCACACACACATGCTACAGTTCTCTCTCACATACATACATATTTTCTCTCTCACGCACACAGGTGGGTGAGCACACACCTGCACACTCATTTTCCTCTCTCTTGCACACATTCATGCACTCTCTCATACATGTATACGACAAGCACATAATATAACGTACATTTTCTCTCTCTCAGACATACTTGCCCTTTTCTTGCAAACATGCACACACGTTCTCTCACACACATGCATTTTCTCATACACACAGGCACGCATGCAGACACATGTACTCGCACACACCAGCACACTTTGGGAATTACACACACACACACACACACACACACACACGTGTATGCACACAGAGCTCTCTGAGGCCCCGCTCGGCTCCTCTTGCAGATAGAATTGATCACACGCTGTTGTTTTCCTCTCTGGAGATACCCTCCCAGGGCAGGCACGCTCACTACAGGAGATTAATGTTTGAAGCGAGTCCTCTGCCTCCCCAGCCTCGGAGTCCCAGCAAAATAAAAGACAAATGAAACTGCACATTGGAAGGGGGGGATTAATTAGGAATGACAAAGGACGCCATTCTTCACCCCACTCTTTGGTGCCACTTATCTTGCCGCTGACTTGTCGTAAGTGGCTGTGTGCAGACAGACTGTGAGATCGACAGCCCTCGGGGGCGTGTCACCGCCATTCTGTACAGCCTTGCCCCCACGTTGGCCTGGAGCTGGCCCCTGGAGCTGCAGCGTCTCCCTCAGCCCACTAACCAGGAGTTCCCCGAGAGCCGCTGGGCTGCTCCAGATCCTGGCCTGTGGCGACAGAAAGGTGGAGCAAGACAGATCTCCCCTTAACAGAGCTGCCGTTGTTCACAGAACCTGAGAACTGGGAGAGCCCCAGGAAACAGGAGGACAACTCGTAGGGAGGACTCACACCACGGCCCTGGCTTAATCAGGCATGGACCCACTCTGGGGTTGGACACTGTGTCCCTTGCCTCTCTGAGCCTCAGTTCCCCCTGCTTCAGAGTGGGTATGCAGTATCTCTGGAATGCTGGGAGTGCCCAGGAGGCCCTGGGGCCACGGATGGGCCTCCCCTCTCCCGGGATATCTTCTGTCCTGGTTCTGAGGGAAGCCTGGCCCGACTGGGGAGAGGAGGGGGGAACAGACAGGTTAGGGGTCTGAATCGGGGGGAGGGATGGGACCTGGTCAAGCTCATCGAATGCTCGAAGGACGCTATCTTAATGCAGGTGCTGTGTGGCTAGTACTGGTTACTGACCTCTCTGAACCTCAGCTTTCATCCTGTAGAATGGGATATTTAGAAGCAAATAGCTGTCACTAGCTGGTCCTCTGGTCCTTTTTACCCCCAAAGGGCTTTCATGGGGACCCAGGGCTGCTGCCCTGACAGGCAGCTCAGTTCCTGGCACTTGGCAGTTCGTGGGACACTCCCCCCCACCCCTCACCCCCCGTGGGGAATGGTCTACCTCCCGAGGACACTGAGCCTCCCTGGGGGTTGGAATGAAGGTGGGGCGTGAGTATCCTGTGCTGTCTTTGCCTCTGCAGTTTCATCAGTGAAATGGGTGCACAAGCCCATAGGGGAGGTTCATGGAGTAAGAGACCAAGGGGCAAAGCCCACAGCCCAGCCTGGCCCGGGGTGGCGTGAGAGTTACTGTGATTGTTCTGGGGAAATGAGAAGAGAGGGCTAATGCTTTTCTCCTCCAGCTGCCTGTGTGGTGGAGCGCCTGTCCCTGTGTGACATTCTCCGTTCATTCTTTGTTCATGAATTCACACACCTTGGGTAAAACCAACCTGGAGGGGGCTAAGAGAGAACAAGGGATTAAGGAATGGATTCAAGGTCCTCCAAGCAGGGAGTGCTTACCAGTGTCTGGGGATAGTGGTCATAGGCGGAAGCTTCTAGAAGAAGTGGCCTTTGTGCTAGGTAACGAATTGTGGGGCATGGATTGGACTGGGTTAGGAAGGGCATCTAGACAGCCTGGAGGTGAGGACAGGCTGTTGGGTGCAGGGAACAGGAGACAGATCTGTGAGGATGATTGTGGGGCTCAGCAGGCAATCCCACCAAGATGGTCTCAAAGGTGGGCTGGGATGGAGTCGAAGGCTGGGATCTGGGCTTGTCTTGGGGACAAAGGAGAGACATGGGGGATGTGATTTGGAGTCAAGGAAATGGGGTACCAATAGTCAGAGACATTCCTTCCCCCCTGTTTGGAGCTGGGCTGGGGGTTAGCCTGGAAGTGGGCAGTCCTGGCCTCTCCATTATGGGCAGTAGGCTTGTAGCTCCTGGAGGGAAGGTCCAGCCCAGGCACAGGACCCTGGTCCCAATCCTGTTGCTTTCTGTCACCCTCACACAAAGAGTGCTACCACTTCCTGCCACAAGCACAGGACTCCCCTGGCAGTTTAGTCCTTAGGGTGAACTCAGCAGCCCTCAGGAGGAGGGGTGAGTCCTGAGGTGGGTGGTCCTATGACCACAATTCTGGGGTGGGAGCAATGAGCTGAGTTTGGAGTCAGAGTCCCAGGTTTGAGCTCCGACTGTGTCACTTTTTCTCCAGGTGTCCCTGAACCTCTTTGCACCTCAGTTTCTGCATCAGGAAAGTGGGCAGGCTGGGCAGCTGGTTCCTGTGGTGGGTGTGAAGGTACCTTTGATGGTTGCAGAGAGCTTCAGGAACTGGGCCTATTGGTGGTGGGTGGGTGCTTTCTGGGCCCCACCTGGAGATACCCTGGGAGCCCCCCAGCACCCTAGGAAATGATGGGTAGCCAGGGATGGCCATGCCCAGGTGAATTAAATGAGTTCACCTTCCTGCCTAGGGGCTCTGAACCTCACCTGCTACCTGGAGAGGCTGAGAAAGCAGAGCGCGGTGGGTCCGCTTCATTCATTTTTGTAGACTACGCTCCCGTCCTGCCTGCTGTTAGGAATCCAGATTCACGCTTCAGGGGGAAAGCGTTGTAATGATGGGCCAAGAGAAGGTCATTTATATTGGCTAAGCGGGCTTAATTAGACAGGAGCCAAGGTTACTATAAGCATACACAAAAAGCTGTTAAGGGGTTAACCTCTGAGAGATTACATTGTATTCAGCGCTCTGTTAAAGTTTGAATTAATTTTTCCCATGGGTTTGTTCACATTCTAATTTTCAACTAAATGAGACATCTGTTTCAGAAAAGGAAAATTTGCTCGGTTGTCATGGTAACTATCATTCTGTAAGAAAATTATTCCAATGGTTACTTTACAGCAGAAAGACAGAAACTCAGGACATAACGCCACCTCCCGTGTTTGAGCTAGGATTCATATTCATCGTCCTTCCTGTGGCCTCTGGTGGGCTCTGGGCAGTCGGGAGGGCAGTGGGCTGCCTTCTGGGTGGTCGCTGTAAAAACGCGTACCGCTAGCTACTATAGCTCAGGCATTCACAGCCTGTGGTCTTATTGCAGGGTGAGGGTTTGAGGGGTGCACTGGACAGCCCCGCTGTCCCTGCCTGCTCCTCTGAAACACACGAGCACAGCCTTGGGTTTCAGTCATAGTGTCCACTGGACACAGTGATTGTACCCATTTCCCAGGTCTTACTGAACATAGAAGGACATGTGTTATTACTGAAGCCACAGGGGGAGGCTCAGGGGCCAGTACCTTTCCTTTCATTGTGGTTTTGCATGAACATTGGACTGGAGGGGTCGGGGTTATCCAGGCCTTCCTCTGAGAAGGGAGGTCACTCAGAAGAGCCCATCTGTCCACCCTGGCCCTATCTTTGAGGACCACTCATTGCTATTCACAGCCCGCAAGCTGTCCTAGAAATGATTTTTCTGTATGGATTGGATTCTCCCCACCCCCACCCTCCAAATTCCCATAAAAGCCAGGGAATCACTGTTCCACATTGTCAAACTCCTGGGTGGGATGATCCAAAGAGCCATGGTGCTACAGTGGTTAAGCATTTAGCTGCTAACAGAAAGGTCAGAGGTTCGAGTCCGCCAGGAGACCCGGTGGGGCTGTTCCACTTTGTCACGTGGGGTTGGAGTCAGAATTGCCTGGAGAGCTTTAACGACAATGACAATTCAGTCCTCTTAAACCTCCTCCCTCCTCCCCGCTGTGGCAGTGAGTGGGTTACAGCAGAGAGTGAGAAGGACCTCCCTGCCCACATGGGGGAAGGGCTGGAGCACAGGTATCATCCCATCATTATCCCATGTTACAGGTTACAAAGCTGAAGCTGCCTCAGGTGTCCAGACCAGGGCACGTTCCATCCATCAGAAATCAGTAGGGACAGACAAGCCCCCACTCTAATGCTTTGGACAGCAGAGCTGCCCACCCCCACCCTCCAATCCCACAGGCAAGACCCATTCTTCCTTGGGATATTCTGATGGTTCCAGAGCTGGGAAGGGAGGGTGGGTGATGGCCACAGGGGGAGAAGGTCAGGAATAGGTGGTGGAGGAGGGGTGATGGGGGCCCCGCTGTGTGGCCTTGGCAAGTAGAGCAAACTCTCTGAGCATCACTGGGGGTGGGCTGCTTCCAGCCTCCTAGGATTCAGGTGATGTGCTTTTGAGAACCAGGGAGGTGTAACTATGGGGAACCTGTTGCCCCAGTTGCAGCCCATTAGTGTGGGGTGAGGGGAAAGTGGCTCCTGGGGGCTCAGAGGGTCTTGCTGTGCTTCTGAGCGCCTCTTTCAACAACCACCCTGCTGTGGCTTTACAGGAACCAAAAAAAAACAACTCTCTCCATACTGATGAGGCCTCCTTCCACCTTGTAAATATTTGATTAGATGTTTGAAAGAAGGAACTTGGGTCGGAAGCCAGCACTAGCTGTATCCTTCCCCACTCAGCCCACTGCTGGGGGCTGCAGGGCAGGCCAGGGGCTCTGATTTATGAGCGGCTTGTAGGCTTTCCCAGCAGACATACTGCCTCTTCTCATCCCGTATGGCCAGTTCTGCCACAGTGGGCCCAGGGACTGAGGGGATTCATTCATTCATTCATTCGAGTGTAGCATTCAGCACTGGAGCAACCCCTCAGTGAACCTTCAGGCCAAGGGCTGCCTACCTTTTCCTACCTAACCAAAGCTGCCTTGTGACTCAGTATACACGTGTGGGCCTCTATTTGAATGAAACTATGCTGAGCTGGAGTGTTCTTTTCCCACTACGATATACTATGGAAAAGTATTCTTTTCAGGATGTTGTTGTGGTTAGGTGCTGTCGAGTTGGTTCCGATTCATAGCGACCCTGTGCACAACAGAACCAAATACTGCCCGGTTCTGCATCATCCTCCCGATTGTTGTTAAGCTTGAGCCCATCTCTGCTGCCACTGTGCAAGTCCATCTTATTGGGGGTCTTCCTCGTTTTCACTGACCCTTCACGTTACCAAACATGATGTCCTTCTCCAGGGATGAGTCCCTGTTGATAATATGTCCAAAGTATGAGAGACAAAGTCTGTCCATATGAGCTTCTAAGGAACATTCTGGCTGTACTCCTTCCAAAATAGATTTGTTTGTTCTTCTGGTAGTTCATGGTACTTTTAATATTCTCCAACACCATACATGCATCAATTCTTCTATAGTCTAACGTATTCACTGTCCAACTTTCACATGCATATGCAGTTATTGAAAATACCAAGGCTTGGGCCAGGCACACTTAGCCCTCAAACTGATCTCTTGATTCTTGAACACTTAAAACAGGTCTTTTGCAACGTATTTGTCTAATGAAATATATCATTTGATTTCTTGACTGCTGCGTCAATGAATGTTGATTGTGGATGCCAGCAAAATGAGGTCTTTGACAACTTGAATCTTTTCTCCATTTAGCATGGTGCTGTTTATTGGTCCATTGGTGAGGATTTTTGTTTTCTTTATATTGAGGTGCAACCCATACTGAAGACTGTGGTCTTTGATCTTCATCAGAAAGTATTTAAGTTCTCTGCAGTTTCAGCAAGCAAGGCTATTATACCATCTGCAGATCGCAGGTTGTTAATGAGTCTTCCTCCAATCGCGATGCCACGTTCTTCTTCATACAATCCAGTTTCTGAGATTATTTGCTCAGCATACAGATTAAATAAGTGTAGTGAAAGAATACAAACCTGGCTCACACCTTTTCTGATTTTAAACCATTCAGTGTTTCCTTGTTCTGTTCGAACGACTGCCTCTTTGTCTATGTACAGGTTTCTCGTGAGTATAATTAAGTGTCTGGAATATGCATTCTTTGCAATGTTGTCCATAGCTTGTCATGATCCACACAATCGAAAGCTTTTGCACAGTCAATAAAGCACAGGCCAACATCTTTCTGATATTTTCTGCTTTCAGGCAAGATCCATCAGAGGTCAGCTGTGATATCCTTCATTCATTCCTCATTCTCATCTGAATCCGGCGTGATTTTCTGACAGATCCCTGCCAATGTACTATTGTAGCTGTTTCGGAATTATTTTTAACAAAATTTTACTTGCATGTGATGTTAATGATACTGTCCAATGATTTCTGTCTTCCATTGGGTCATCTCTCTTTGTAATGGGCACAAATACGACTCTCTTCCAATCAGTTGTCCAGGTAGCTTCTTCCAAATTACTTGGCATAGTGAGTGTCTCCTGTGCTGCATCAAATTGTTGAAAGATTTCAATTAGTATTCCATCAATTCCCATAGCCTTGTTCTTTGCCAATGCCTTCAGTGCACCTTGGATTTCTTCCTTCAGTACCATTGGCTCTTGACCATATGCTACGTCTTGAAATGGTTGAACAATGATGCTCAATTATTTCTTTTTGATGTATGATTCTGTGGATTCCTTCCATCTTCTGTTGATGCTTTCTGTATCATTCAGTATTTTGCCCTTAGAATCCTTCCATTTGTAAATTGAGGCTTGACTTTTTTCTTCAGTTGTTTCAGCTTTAGAAATGCAGAGTGTGTTCTTTTCCTTCAGGTCTTTTGCACATTTCATTATAAAATTGACTTTGTGTTCTTGAGCTGCCCTTTGAAAACTTTCTGTTCAGCTCTTTTACTTCCTCATTTCTCACATTTCCTTTAGTATCTCTAGCTGGAGAGCAAGTTTCAGAGCCTCTTCTGACATCTATTTTGGTCTTTTCTTTCTTTATTGTCTTATTAATGACCTTTTGTTTTCTCTCTGTATGATGTTCTTGATGTCATCCTACAGCTCTGCTTGTCTTCGGTCTTTAGTGTCTAGTGCATCAAATCTATTCTTCAGATGAGCTCTAAATTCAGCTGGGGTATGTTCAAGATCATATTTTGACTCTCGTGAACTTGTTTTCATGTTCTTCAGCTTTAGGCTGAACTTGCATATGAGCAGTTGATGGTCTGTTCTACAGTCTGCTCCTGGCCTTGTTTTCACTGATGATTTGGAGCTTTTCCACAGGTGTAGTCAATTGATTTCTGTGTATTCCATCTGGTGAGCACCATGTATATAGTCATCTTTTATGTTGTAATTTAAAAAATGTATTTGCCATGAAGAAGTCACTGGTCTTGTAAAGTTCTGTGATGGGATATCCAGCTTCGTGTCTATGATCATTGCCTTATTTTCCAACTACTGATCCTTCCTCCATCCTTTTGCATTCCAATCTCCAATACATCTTGATTGCATGTTTGATCAACTTCAGACTGAAGAGATTGGTGGGATTCTTCAATTAATCATCACTCACTTTAGTGGTTGATGCATAAACTTGAATAATGGTGATATTAACTGATCTTCCTTGTAGGTGTGTGGACATTATCCTATCACAGACAACATTATACTTCAAGAAAGATCTTGAAATGTTCTTTTCGTTGATGATTGGGATGTGATTCCTCTTTAATGTGTCATCCCTGGTGTAGTAAGCAATATAATTTTCAGATTCAAAATGGCCAATGCCAGTCTGTTTCAAATATATTATCAGGAGGAACCAGTCCCTGGAGAAGAACATCATGCTTAGTAAATTGTAGAGGCAACAAAAAAGCGGGAGACCTCTAACGAGATGGATTGGCACAGGGGCAGCAGGAGTGCAAGGATTGTGAGACTGGCCCAGGACAGGACTGGGCAGTGTTTCGTTCTGTTGTGCACAGGGCCGCTATGGGTCAGAACTGACTTGATGACACCTAACAACAGCAACAACAATGCCTAGGACATTCATCTTTATGCATTCCACTTCATTTTGACAACATCCGATTTTCCTAGATTCATACTTCATACGTTTCAAGTTCTGATTATTAATGGATGTTTGTAGCTGGTTCTCCTCATTTTGAGTTGTGCCCCATCAGCAAACGAATATCTGTAAAGCTTTCTTCCAGTCACATAATCGACTTTGAGGAGGCAGCTCTTCCCAGTCGTATTTTGAGGGGCTCAGCTTCTGGGACTACATCTGACAGTATTCGGGTGCTCTTCATCATGTTCCAATGATCACTATTCTGGTGCTACCTAACAAGGTGGTTAAACATTCATAAACAGTCTGTGTCTCCTTCTTCCTAGCCTGTATTAATCTGGAAATGTAGCTGAAACCTGTCCACCGTGGGTGACCTTGCTGGTATTTAAAATACCAGTGGCCTAGCTTTCAACATCACAGCAACATGCCAGCTACCACAGCACGATGGACTAAAAGATGAATGGTGGTCTTTAACGGTAGTAGTATGATAGATAGTATGATGTTGTTTTAGGATGTTGTTGTTGTCGTTGTGAAGTGCCATTCAGTTGGTTCCGACCCATAGCGACCTTGCATAGGATTTCTAAGGAGCAGCTGGTGAGCTTGAACCACTGACCTTGCAGTTCAAACGGCTTTGCAGTCTGGTGCATTAACCCACAGCACCACACCAGGACTCCTGTTTTAGGGTAATTTTCTGAAAATATTCTTTTAGAAAATCATTCTTTCCTACTATGATATTTTCTGTTCTGTTGTCATTTTCAAATTCTGTTTTGATCCATCACATTGTAGTTTGAAAAACCCTGCTCTAGGTCAAAGGTCTTCATCCAGAATCAGGAGGGTTCATGATAATGATGGAGATAGTGATGCTGATGGCAGTGAGGACGTGATGCTGGTGGTGTTAGGGATAATGGTAAGGATGGTGTTGTTGATGATGCTATTGATGATGTTGGTGGTGATGATGATCCTATGATGATGTCGTTGCTGGTGGTATTGGGGATGGTGGTGATAATGGTGATGACTTAATGAAGATGATGGTGGTGATGATGATGATGATGATGGTGGTGATGATGATGGTGGTGATGATGATGGTGGTGATGATGATGGTGGTGATGATGGTGGTGGTGATGATGGTGATGATGATGATGGTGATGATGATGGTGGTGATGATGGTGATGATGGTGGTGATGATGGTGATGATGATGGTGGTGATGATGGTGATGATGGTGGTGATGATGGTGATGATGATGATGGTGATGATGATGGTGGTGATGATGGTGATGATGATGGTGGTGATGATGGTGATGATGATGGTGGTGATGATGATGGTGATGGGGATGGTGGTGATGATGGTGGTGATGATGATGATGGTGAGGTGATGAGGATGATGGTGATGAGGATGATGGTGATGATGATGATGATGGTGATGGGGATGGTGGTGATGATGGGGATGGTGGTGATGATTATGATGGTGGTGATGATGATGGTGATGGGGATGGTGGTGATGATGGTGATGATGGTGATGGGGATGGTGGTGATGATGATGATGGTGGTGATGATGATGATGGTGATGGGGATGGTGGTGATGTGGATGGTGGTGAAGTGATGAGGATGGTGATGATGATGATGGTGGTAATGATGTTGGTGACAATGATGGTGATGCTGGTTGTATAGTTGTGGCAGTGATGATGCTGAAAGTGGGGATGGTGGTGGTGATGCTGCTGCTGCTGATGGTGATGACTGTTCTAGAAATAGTCATGAGATGATGATGGTGTGGTGCTGTAGGGTAAGCATTGGATTGCTAACCACAAGGTCAGCAGTACAAACCCACCTGGTGCTCCTTGGAAGCCCTATATAGCAGCGGTTGTTCTGTTGTTGTTAGATGCCATCGAGTCAGTACCGACTCACAGCAGATACACTACAGAACAAAACACTGCCCCGTCTTGTGTAAACCTCACAGTCATCACTATGTTTGAGCCCATTGCTGCTGCCACTGTGCCAATCCATCACGCTGGGGGTCTTCCTCTTTTTTTACGACCCTCCACTTGACCAAACATGATGTCCTTCTCCAGGGACTGGTCCTTCCTGACAATATGACGCATCCTGGTGTGGCACTGTGGGTTAATGTACTGGACTGCAAGGTCTGTTTGAATTGCAAGATCAGTAGTTCAAGCTCACCAGCTGCTCCTCAGAAACCCTATATCGGGTCGCTGTGAGTTGGAACTGACTCGACGGTACTTAACAACAAGGAGAGCCAAAGTCTAGCCATCTCAGTAGGGGCGGGGAATCGCTTTTCTGCCAAGGGCCATTTGGATATTTATAACATCATTCGCAGGCGATACACAATTATCAAATTAAAAATTAGCTGCTATATTTGGTCAAACATTTCATTATCTCACCCCTAATGTGATGGCTGGAACTGCGGTTGCTTTGGTAGGGCCAGACCAAATGATTTTGTGGGCCTTCTACATAGCTCCCTGCTCTCCAGGGTCTGTATGAGCCAGAACAGACTCAACGGCATTTAACAACTGTGAATCAGACATCGTTTAAAATAACACACATGGAAAACCAATTTAAGCCTCTCAGTCACCCCATTTCAGCAGAGAGGATTATCACCCCCATTTTACAGAAGAGGGGATGGAGGCATAGAGAGAAGGTAAGTCACTTGCCCCAAGTCACACAAGTCTTAGCCTACCAACTCAGGTTTGTCTGACCCAAGATTCCCTTGAAATTGAGTATGAACCTGTGTGTGTGCTGTCCAATTTCTGGCAGAGAGACCCTCTAGGCTTTCTGCAGGCTCTCGAGGGCACACCTGTGTGTGGGTGTCTGAACACCCCGCTCCGTGGGTGGCCCATTCAACAGCCAACTCCCTAGCCTTGGCCACCCAGCTTCCTGGTTTTTTTTACTTCTTAGGGACCTGCTGTGGATGGGGACCTCTCAGGAAAGTCCACACCTAGGGAGGCCAACAGCTCCTCAGCTTCCTGCTCTCTGACCACGTTATTTCTCCTCTCAAACTCGGAGAGAAGATCCCCTGGTTCACTGCCAGGGAATGAGGGCCTTAGTCCATTGTGAAAGTGGTTCTTCTGGAACCCATTCACGGTATTCTTTCCCTCCCCCTGCCACAAGAACAAGACCACAACTTGCTTCCTTGTAGTCAGAGCTTAGCTGGTGGGGGCTTGAGAGATGGGGGCTAGGAGGCTCTGTCTGCTTTGGGTAAGTTCTCCTGGGAGCTATCTGGGGTGTTTCTTGTGAATATCAGGGATTGATTTCAGCTTTGAAGTTTTGGCTGCAATCCTAGGTCAACAGAAAAATACTGTTTGGCATCGTGCTAACAACTCATTCATGAGTTCTCACTGACTACTATTCTTTAAACAAACATTGATTTGCTCCCTGGTGCCTAGCTTTCACAAGTGAGAACAAGGCTTTTTAGCAGAGTGTTGGAGGGTAAGCATGGAAATGGCAGGAGGGGAAGAGGAGGGAAACTGTGTTCCGGGCAGGAGACATGGTGTGGGCAAGGCTGGCAATGGAAGAGAGAGCGCTTATGTGTCTGAAAGGTGAGAAGACCTTTAACACCAGTGACCGTTGTGGTCATCCCCCTGCTCCTTTGTGGACTCCTGTTCCAAAGGTTCAGACGAGATTTAGGCGATGCTAACACAGACGTAGAGGCTGTGGGGAGAGAGTGAATCAAACTGGGGCTCTAGTGACACTTCTTCACTGATTCACTGCATGACGCTAGTATTCCTCCTTGTCCAGAAACTGGGAGAGCAGGACTAAGTCAGGGTTTTCCAATGGGATTCCAAGGAATTACATTGACCAGGTGTCAGGGCCTTATGGGATATCACATGGACCATGAGGGGGCGCATTTAAGTAGCAGCTTTGTGCATTGAAGAAGGTGAGGGTGGGCTCAGTCCTGCCTGGACTCTGGCTGGGAGCTCAGGTGGGACAAGGAACTATGCATCCTACATGTGGGACCCACTTTCTCCTGGCAGAGACTTGCTTGTTGCTACTCTGGGAGGGAAGTTGGATTTGTTCTTGGGGTGCAGGGGTGCGGTGAGGAAAGAGGCGTGGAGAATGCTTTTCGTGGATTTCCTCTAAAAAGCGTAGAGCAAGAAAGATCTTTGGCCGAAACCAATGCATTTTTGAGTTTCATTTTTTATTCCATCAGTAACGCTTATCATAGAAGAAAAAAAAAAATGCAGGTAAGAGGAAAGGGGGAAGTATCGCCCGTGAGATCCCGCAGCCCACCGGCTCAGCAGGGTTCTTAGCTGAGTCTGTGTGAATATTCCTTTGAGTTGGGTTTCCAGAGACAAGCTGGATGCCCACTGGCCCTGTGGCTGCCTCTCCCCAACTCACCTTCACTCTGCCCACTAGCTGGCTCTCTCTGACCGTCTCCTCTTTGCCCACAGGCAGCCATGGTTTTATGGCTGGGGCTTTAACCTTCCACGAGGCCAAGCCCTGCTGGAGAAATGGAACCTCATTCCTGAAGGGATAGACATCCTAATAACCCACGGACCACCGCTGGGTAAGAGCGCCTGTGGGGAGGGGGCATGCAGGCCCGTGTGCTGTGTGTGTGAGTGTGAGTGTATTGATGAGGATGGAGTGACCTGTCAGAGGAGCCTGGATGGGTTCTGTTCTGACACAAAGCTGCTGGCACCTGGGACAAGTCTCCTTCATTTACTGAGCACCTACTGACCTGTCAGAGGAGCCTGGATGGGTTCTGTTCTGACACAAAGCTGCTGGCACCTGGGACAAGTCTCCTTCATTTACTGAGCACCTACTGTGTGCTGGCGGCTTGCTCTGTTACCTCACGGGCTCCTTGCAGTGAAGTGGGGAAGGGAGAGTCATCCATCCTTGTCAGAGCTGGCACATGAGCTCCGAGAGGCCAGAAGGCAGCTCTGGGCCCTTCTCCCTCCAGGCCTGAGTCTATGTAGCTGAGAAGTGGGGATCTGTGCTGGATTCCACCTGGCTCTCCCTCATAAAGCACAGTCCCGGACCTCTCTCACCCAGCCCCAAATCCAGGTGAGGGGCTCTGTTCCCTCAGCCCCATGCATCCCCATTGTCCTCAGAGCCTGGAGGTCAACCTCCCTTCCTCCCGCCTCTCCACCACTGCCAGCATCCTGGTCCAAGCCCCCACCATCTCACCTGGTCCTTTCTTCCTCCTTGCTTTATTCCTGCCCCCCTCCTCCCCCTCACTCTTCCCTTCCTTCCTTCCATTCATCCAACCATCTGATCATAGCATCTTTGGGGGTCCTACTCTGTGCATGCCCCACCCTGCCCACATTACCATCAACAGACAGCTCCTGTTGAGAGAATGCCTGTGTACCCTGCATTACAGCCGGGGCTGGTGGGCTTCATCTCCATACTTTGATCTCCAGGGTGGGCCAGGCACTGGGACTTGAGAAGGGAGCTGAGCCACAGCAGGGTGGACCCCTGTGTCCAGCCAGCACCACTCAGCGTAGTGGTTACGAATTGGGCTGCGAACCACAAGGTCAGCAGTTTGAAACTACCAGCTGTTCCGCAGGAGAAAGATGAGGCTTTCTGCTCCTGTAAAGATTTACAGCCTCGGAAACCCTGTACAGGGTCATTATGAGTCAGAATCGACTCCACAGCACATCACCACCACCACCACTACCACCACCACCATAGAGGAGAAAGCAGGGGCACAGAGAGGATAAACAACTTGCTCAAGATCGCACAGCCACTGAATCACAGAGCCTGGGGTTTCACAGCCCCCACACCTCCTCTCCTCCCTACTTCCCTTGGCCCTCTCTTCGCCCTCCCTTCTCAGCCTCATTCCTCTTTAAGTCTGTATGGAGAGCATTCTGGGAGCTGAAGGCCCCCCCTTCCCCTTCCCAGCAACCACAGAAACCCTGCCCACCCAAACAGAAAGGGACCACGATGAACTCTAATTGCTCGCTTGGAGTAATCAATTATTCTTCGTTTGTGTAGCCATGTGAGGATAATAAGCAGCCGCCATATGGGGTGGTTCTGGGAGGCTGGTGGTGTGAGCAGACACAGACGTGGCTGTGGAGCCATGCTGCATCCAACAAGACGTTCATTTTATGATCTTGGGGGTTGGGGAGAGTGTGTTCAGAAAGTCTTGGCACCAAAACCCACTCCCCTCTGCTCTGGGGGTGATGAAGTGTGCCAATCACTAGAGTGCCATTGGGCCGGGTCGTTCCTTCTTGCCTCAGTTTACTCTTCTCTGCAGTGGGCAGGTGGGCATCCTCAAGGCTGCGTGGAGCATGAATAGTCTGGGGGAGGTGTGGCCATCAGACACCAAGCACTTCGGCCCCAGGTGCCCCTCCTAAGTGGGCTCTGAGAGTGGATTTCAGGTGGTTCTGCTGAGGAACTCTGCCGAGGAACCGAGTGATGCTGCCGGGCCAGACGCCTGTAAGGGGCAGAGCCATGGCTCCATCCCTGAGGCCGATGCAGGACCAAGTGGTAGGGTGCAGCTCAAGGGTGGGAGCTGTGTCCGGCCTGAAATCCGGGACCTGAGGTATCACTGTGACCCCTGCTGCTGCTGTCTGGGCTGTGGGAGTGGGGCCTCCTGGACCCCCACGGTGTCTCATGTCGCACCCTCTGTGCAGGCTTCCTGGACTGGGTCCCCAAGAAGATGCAGCGGGTGGGCTGTGTGGAGCTACTCAACACGGTGCAGCGGCGTGTCCAGCCGCGGCTGCACGTCTTTGGCCACATCCACGAAGGTCAGTCAGGGGTGAGGTGGGTAGTGGGCTTTACACACAGGGCTCCCTGCTACCTGGTAACCCTGTCCCTGGTCTCTCTAGCCACAAGGGAGGTGGCCTGGTATAATTTTTACTGTAACCTCTGTATGCATATATGGGTCTCAGTGAGTTATTGCTAAAATGTTTCATCATAGAAAGATGAACACAAAATGGTAAAACTCTGGGCTCTGAAACTGGGCCATGCCTTTAGCCTTGGAGAGCTTCAGGAGGCTGGACAGGGACTTCCTGAGGAGGGGCTACTTGAGCCATGGCCACAAAGAGGATGCTGGACTTGGTCTTTACACCATGAGCTCCCTAGGACGTGGCCCTGATCTGTGGTTTACTTGCTCCAAGCCTGGAATACAGTGTTGTTGTTAAGTGTCATCGAGTCATTTCTGACTTATAGCAACCTTATGTAAGGTTTCCAAGGAGCAGCTGATGAGCATGAACTGCCGACCTTGTAGTTTAAACTGACCTTTTGGTCCAGTACTTATCTTACAGAGTCACACCAGGAGATGCACGGTAAATGTGGAGGGTCTGGGCCACTGACCAGAGGACTCTGGTGATAACGGTGATACAGATAGCTCGTCCCTCCCCATTGTCCGGTACACATACAGGCATGGATGGCATTCTGACTTCTGTCCGGGAATATGGGAGCCTTTTGTCCTGAGCTCATCAGTGTTGGGAGGGGTGGTGTCCACACCACACTGCAGGGTGGTGGGGCAGGCAGCCATGTCAGTGACACAGATGTTGGCTCCAGCCCCAAAGCTCACACTCTCACACCTGAGCTCATCACTAGATATGACCCTAGGAGCCCTCAGCCCTCCTAACCGGAGCTTGATTTGACTCCACTTGGGAACCAATGCCTCTTCTCACTCCTTTCCATACGTAAGACTTCTATGCAAATCTTCACTGTCTGACCAGGCCACCAACACGAAGCACACGGGCTTCTGGGAGACATGGAGGAACATGGTTTCCATCTACAGTGACACCAGGGTCCTTGGACCGCCATACAGGCCTCAGCCATGTTGCTTCCTTTTCTCACTCAGAGGCAAACAGGTCTCAGAACCCTACCCTGGGAGTCTTACATGGCAGTAGGAGTGGTCACAGCAGCAGGAGTGGTCAGACCTTGCCCGGCCCTGAAGGAGCTCATAGAGTATTGTAGCAGCAGACCCCTCCCCTGAGGCCCAGACCCAAGGTGGCCTGTAATCCAAACCCCAGCCCTCATGCCTGTATCGGGACTCCAGCGAGTGTGTCAGCAGGACAGGGATGGAAATGGTTCTACAAGTTTGGAGGATATCTGAGCTGAAGGTTGAGGAAGGTTCTGCAAGTAGACACTGGTGGAAAGAGGAACTGGTGAGGGCAGAAGTCAGGAGGAGAAAATACAAGCCAATGAGGACAATGATGAAGATGTGAGGAGGAAGACTGGTAGTCATGGTGATGATTAGGGTTGATGATGGTGGTGATGATGGATGATGGTTGGCTAAAGACCATGACAAGGATGCCGGTGATCGGAGGGTAAGTCAAACAGGATTGTGACAAAATCATAGAAACCTTTATTAAATAAAAATATCAAAATGTGAAGTGACTGTTTCTTGTCATATCCTCTATCTACACTCTCGAAATGGTATTTCCATCTCTTTAACCCTTCCCTGAAAAATTTTGCGTTCTTTTTTTTTGTAAGGTTTTTATTGTGGATTTACTGAAAGTTTACAGGGCAGGAAGTTGGTTTTACATTCAACAAATCATACACCTTGTTCCATTAGAATCATTATAATCCCCTCCATGTACCATCAGTAACAGTAGTTCTCTAGGTCCACTTTAGCTTTTTTTTTTTTTTTTAACACTCAGGCATATGTCATAATTTACACCACCAAAGGGTACATTCTGCAAGTCTGTATCCTGGCCACCATCTCTTAGTCTCTTTCTTCCCATGAATCTACAGAGTCCTCAGCTGCTCCCTCTCTCCATATCTCCATCTCTGGTATCACTACTTCTCTGGATAAGGTCTTGCATTCTACTTGTGCTCTTCTTCCTTGATAGGTCCTAGGGTTCTTTGTTTATAGACTGTAAGATTAACTACTCCCGTTTTTATTACAAAACTTTTACCTTTACAATTGTGATTGTCGCATTAAGTCATGATAATGATTACTCACTATTGAATCATAAGAATCTTATCCCCATCTCTTTTAACCAGATCCATCTAGACAAGACGAAAACTATTCAGGGCAACTCTTCTCTCCCCCTCCACACTATTAAACTAAACTCCCCCTTGAAATCTTGTAAGCCAGACACTTCGTGCCTTTATCACGCCCTCACTTTAGGTAGCCAGTGTCTAAGTTGCCCATCCCTATCTGCCCTGTGTACAGAGGGGATAGCATTGATACTTGATGTGAAGACTCCTTGCCTTTCTGTTGGTATTTAGAGTAACTACCTCCATGAGTCCAGCACTCGTCAGTCAGTTTGTCATACTGTGGTGGTTTGTGAGTTGCTGTGATTCTGAAAGCTATGCCATAGGTATTTTAAATACCAGCAGGGTCACCCACTGTGGACAGTTTCACATGAGCTTCCAGACAAAGACAGACTAGGAAGAAGGAATGATGAACTACTTCTGAATATTTAGTCACTGAAAACCTTATGACTAGCAGAGAAACACTGTCAGATATAGTGTCGGAAAATGAGCCCCTCAGGATGGAAGGCACTCAAAATGCAACTGGGGAAGAGCTGCCTCCTCAAAGTAGAGTTGACCATGATAATGCGAATGGAATAAAGCTCATGGGAGAAAAGCCCGGGGGACCTTCATTTGCTAATGGGCCACAAAGCAAAATGAAGAGAAACAGCTGTAAACAATCCATTGAAAATCGAACAAGGAATGTACGAAATATGAATCTGGGAAAATTGGAAGTTGTCAAAAGTGAAATGGAACGCATAAACATCGATATCTTAGGCATTAGTGAGCTGAAATGGACTGGTATTGGCCATTTTGAACCTGATGACCACATGGTTTACTATGC
>NW_006408615.1:8290119-8291541 GCF_000296735.1 Chrysochloris asiatica | reverse complement strand
GCATGATAGAATTCTGCAAAATCAATGATTTATTCATTTCAGATACCTTCTTTAGACAGCCTAAGAGATGACTATACACATGGACCTCACTAGATGGAATGCATAGAAATCAAATTGACTACATCTGCGGAAAGATACGATGGAAAAGCTTTATATTATCAGTGAAAACAAGGCCGGGTGTGGAACAGACCACCAATTAATCATATGCATATTCAAACTGAAGCTGAAGAAAATGAAAACAAGTACACGAGAGACAAAATATGCCCCTGAATATATCCCACATGAATTTAGGGATCATCTAAAGAACAGATTTGATACATTAAACACTAAAGACCGAAGACCAGAAGAGTTGTGGGATGACATCAAGAACATCATACGTGAAGAAAGCAAAAAGTCATTAAGACGACAAAAAAGAAGGAAAAGTTCAAAATGGATGTCAGAAGAGACACTGAAACTTGCTCTCCAGCATAGAGAAGCTAAAGCAAATGGAAGAAATGAGGAGATCCAAGAGCTGAACAGAATATTTCAAAGATCAGCTCGAGAAGATAAATCCAAATACTGCAACAAAATGTGCAAAGATCTGGAATCAGAAAATCAAAAAGGAAGAACACGCTCAGCATTTCTCAAGCTGGAGGAACTGAAGTAAAAATTCAAGCCTCGACTTTCGTTTTTGATTCACTGGGCAAATTATTGAATGATGCAGAAAGCCTCAAGAGAAGATCGAAGGAATACACAGAGTCACTGTACCAAAGGAAATGGTTAATGTTCACCCATTTCAAGAGGTAGCATATAATCAAGAGCCAGTGATACTCAAGGAGCAAGTCCAAGTTGCATTGAAGGAATTGGCAAAGAACAAGGCACCAGGAATTGATGGAATAAAAATTGAAATCTTTCAAGAAGGTGAGGTGACACAGGAGGCACTCACTCATCTCTGCCAAGAAATTTGGAAGGTAACTATCTGGCCAACTGGTTGGAAGAGATCTGTATTTGTGTCCATTCCAAAGAGAGGTGACCCAACGGGATGTGGAAATCATCAGACAATCTCTTTGATATCCCATGTGAGTGTAGTTTTACTAAAGGTAATACAGAAATGGCTGCAAGCATACATTGACAGAGAACTTCCGGAGGTTCAAGCTGGATTCAGAAGAGGCTGTGTAACGAGGGATATCATTGCTAATGTCTGACGGATATTGGCTGAAAGCAGAGAATATCAGAAAGACATTAACCGTGCTTTATTGGCTACACAAAGGCATTCGATTGTGTGATCATGACAAGCTATGGGCAAATTGCAAAGTCTGAGTATTCCGGAACACTCAATTGTGCTCATGAGGAATCTGTACCTGGACCCAGAGACAGTTCAAACTGAACATGGAACACTGAATGGTTTCAAATTAAGAAAGGTGTGCAACAAGGTTGTATTCT
>NW_006408615.1:8286825-8289464 GCF_000296735.1 Chrysochloris asiatica | reverse complement strand
GATATCATGTTTGGTAAGGTGGAGGGTCAGAGAAAAAGAGGAAGACCCCCAACGAGATGGATTGGCCAAGTGGCATCATCGATGGACTCAAGTATGGCAAAAGTAGTGAGGTTGGCCCAGGATCGGGCAGTGTTTTGTTCTGCTGTGCATCAGGTCGCTATGAGTTGGTACCGACTCAATGGCACCTAACAACAACAACCTCCATGCGTATAGTTCAAGTTTACCAAATTGTAGCAATTTACCTGTTTTACCCGTGTTTCCTTTATCAAAAATTGTTTTGTTCTCTCTTTTTTTTTTTTTTTACCTTCCTCTAGTTGAATTCTGATTATCAAACCATCAAGGCTAGGTCAAGTGGTTACTATCTGCAACTTTGGGTGTTCTTGTGCATCTCCTCTTACTTCGTATCAGCTGGATGCTTCACTCTCAGCTCTAGCCCTCTGTGGCTATGTCCTTGTCCATGGGCTCAGGTGTTCCTAGGTCTCACCACACTTTGGACCAACCATCCCTTCCTCTTCTCTCTCTCATCTCCAGGTTAACAGGAGTCTATGGAACATGGTTGGACTCAGCCCATTTCTTCATTGCTGCCTTTCCCCGTCTTTCACTTACCAGTAGACCAATAAGGTTGTCAGCAAGTGTACATGCCTGCTCATGTGTTTCTGTTGAATTTCAGTCTAAGGGGGGAATTTTGCATTCTTAAGTGTACACTACATTAGAGCAGTAGTTTTGGCATCCTCAAGGAACTCAAAACTTGTGTTCCTTTTGAATGTTCTGTGAGTGTGAGGAGCAAAAAGAAGTTTGAAGGGGCAAGATTAGGACTGTAGAGTGGATAGGTCAGATTTTCCAGTGAAATTCTCAGGATAGCCCTTGCTACCCTTAATGAATGAGCATGCACTTTGTTATGAAGGGAAAAAATTCCTTGGCTCAACTTTCGTGGCCTTTTCCCTCACTAATGCAGTTTTCAGTTTTCTTAAAACTTCCTAATAAGACCCTGAGATCATCTTGTGTCTTTGAGAAAACCTATCAAGATTGCCCATTTCGAGTTTCCCAAAACAGTCACTATAACTGTCAAAACTGACCTCTCTGCCTTGAATTGAACTGCCCCAGCAGATCTCCTCGGAAGCTACAGTTTGAATTGGACGTTTATTTTAAAGGCATCCTAATGAGACTAAGACAAGTGTATTCCTTAGGGTACTAGTCTGAGGCACTCACTGGCCACAGAGATATGTTTGAACATGTTTAGTTTGGAATAAACCTGTTCATGTGTGAACTGCATACTTGCTGACTTACCCTCATAATGACAGTAATTATGATACTGATGGTGTCGTTGGTGATTAGAGTGATGGTCATGGATGTGATGAGAATGATAGTGGTGAGCATGATGATAATGGTGGTGATGGTGAGTTAGCGTCATGGTGGTGGTGATGATGGGAGTGTTGATGATGGTGATGTTATGGTGATAGGTGTGATGATGATGATAGTGGTGACAATGATGATAATGGTATCATGGTGGTGATGATGGTAATGGTGTGGTGTTATGGTGATGGGTGCGATGATTGTGATGAGGATAATGGTAGTGATGGTGATGATTGTGATGATGATAAAGGTGGTGATGTGATGATGGGAATATTGGTGATGATAGTGATAGTTTTAGGGATGGGTGTGATGGTGATGATAATGGTAGGGATGGTGATGATGAGAGTGTTAGTCATGATAATGGTGGTGATGGTGATGATGGTAGTGATGGTGATGATGATGATGGTTGTGATGATAATGGTGGTGATGGCGATGATGGTTGTGAAGATGATAATGTTGGTGATGATAATGGTGGTGGTGATGATGATGATGATGATGAGAGTGTTGGTCATGATAATGGTGGTGATGGTGATGATGATGATGGTTGTGATGATGATAATGGTGGTGATGATAATGGTGGTGGTGATGATGATAATGATGGTGATGATGAGAGTGTTGGTCATGATAATGGTGGTGATGGTGATGATGATGATGGTGGTGATGGTGATGATGGGAATATTGGTGATGATAGTGATAGTTTTAGGGATGGGTGTGATGGTGATGATGATAATGGTAGGGATGGTGATGATGAGAGTGTTGGTCATGATAATGGTGGTGATGGTGATGATGGTAGTGATGGTGATGATGATGATGGTTGTGATGATGATAATGGTGGTGATGATGGTTGTGAAGATGATAATGTTGGTGATGATAATGGTGGTGGTGATGATGATAATGATGGTGATGATGAGAGTGTTGGTCATGATAATGGTGGTGATGGTGATGATGGTAGTGATGGTGATGATGATGATAATGGTGGTGATGGCGATGATGATGGTTGTGAAGATGATAATGTTGGTGATGATAATGGTGGTGGTGATGATGATAATGATGGTGATGATGAGCATGTTGGTCATGATAATGGTGGTGTTGGTGATAATGGTGGTGATGGTGATGATGGTGGTGATGATGATAATGATGGTGATGATGAGCGTGTTGGTCATGATAATGGTGGTGATGGTGATGATGGTAGTGATGGTGATGATGATGATAATGGTGGTGATGGCGATGACGGTTGTGAAGATGATAATGTTGGTGATGATAATGGTGGTGGTGATGATGATAAT
>NW_006408615.1:8283309-8286535 GCF_000296735.1 Chrysochloris asiatica | reverse complement strand
ATGTTGGTGATGATAATGGTGGTGGTGATGATGATAATGATGGTGATGATGAGCGTGTTGGTCATGATAATGGTGGTGATGGTGATGATGATGATGGTGGTGATGGTGATGATGGTTGTGATAATGATAATGGTGATGATGATCATGGTTATGGTGATGATGGTGGTGATGATGAGAGTGTTGGTGGTGATGGTGACGGTTATAGTGATGGCTGTGATGACGGCAGTGGTGGCAGTGATCATGGTGATGATGGGAATGTTGGTGATGATGGTGATGCTAGTTTTAGGGATGGGTGTGATGGTAATGGTGGTGATGATAATGGTAGGGATGGAGATGATGAGAGTGTTGTGACGATGGTTGTAATGATGATGGTGGTGATGGTGATGATGATCATGGTTGTAGTGATGATAATGGTGATGATGATGAGAGTGTTGGTGGTGATGGTGACGGTTATAGTGATGGCTGTGATGACGGCAGTGGTGGCAGTGATCATGGTGATGACGAGGATGCTGGTGATTAGAATGATGGTGAATACGGTGAGGATAACGGTTTACCATTTACCATGGTGATGGTTGTGATGACAGTAGTGATGATGGTGATGATTGTTGTGAGGATGGTGATATGCACTGAGTGCTTCCCCTGCACCGGCACTGGGCTGAGAGCTGTAGGTGGATTATTATCGTGTTTGATCCTCACAAGTAGACTTGAGAGTAAAGGTGGTCACTGTCACCTCTGTTTTATAGGTGAGGAAACTCCACACATACCCAGCCCATAGTGTCTGTCATTGTAGTTAGAGCCGTGGAGTCAGTTCTGACTCATAACAACCCTGTGTATGATTTCTGAGGAGAGCTTGGTGGGCCTGAGCCACTGACCTTTCCGTTAGCAGTCCAGTGCTTATCCTACAGCATCACACCAGGAATGCCCCCCACCCCAATACAACCAGCCCACTTCTATTGCTCCAGGCTCAGGACTGATGGGTGTGTGCTTGCCTTGTAGGTTACGGTGTCATGGCAGACGGGACGACCACCTACGTGAATGCCTCTGTGTGCACTGTGAACTACCAGCCTGTGAACCCACCCATAGTCATTGACCTCCCCACACCCCGTAACTCCTGACTGCTCCTCGATGCCCAGCCCTGCCTGCCCGCATCCATCTGCTACAAACGCCTGATCGAGAGCACCGACCTCCATCACCCTTCCTTCTGTGCAGAAGGACCCAGAGAACACTGACAGTGAGGACGGTCTGTGTCCTAGGAATGAAGATAACCCCCTGACTCTTCAGCCTCCAGTCCCCTGGAGTCACCACCCTGTGTGGCCCCACCAGGGTTCCGTGCGCATCACTGTTTCTGCGTGTGCATCCTATGTGTACCTCCTGAAAGGACTCATCAGCTCGTGGCCTGCCTTGCTTGGGAGGTGCCAGAATCCTCCTGTTTTCAGAAGCCGCTGCCCTTGGGCCACTTGGGATAGGTTTTGGAAGTTCTCGCACAAAAACCTGCTGCTGACTGAGGGTCTGTGTGGCTACAAGCCCCAGGGTTGGGAGTTCAGGAGGATTTGTAGCCTGGGTTTGGCTTGCTCCCTCTCTCCTGTCCTCTCAGGCTTGTTTCTTGGCTGAGCCCCTTGGCAGGAGGGGGTGTTCAGGGACATCTCAGGAATCTGAAGCGCACCTGGCTAGGCCACGAGTGGTCGGCCTCGCCCTGTTTCCCCTTTTCCTTCTGGTGGATCTCTTTGCTGACTTACACAGTGGCCTGAGCGTCCCAAGCACTCTTCTGGTGCCTAGATTTGGAGGTCGGTTGTACAGAATGAGCTATTGGAGCACCCAGGACTGGTCCGAGGGTCCCTGTATGGCTCCGCACAGGTTGAACAGTGGTCCCCTGCCACACAAGTGACACACACACACCTTAACATCACAAGGTGGCCCCGGGTTTCTCATCATTCTCCTCAAGCAGAATTCCATCTCTTGATTCGGTTTCCCTCGTACCTTGCACGACATGGGGGATGGTGGCAGCAGAGTGACACGGGGGATGGTGGCAGCAGAGTGACATGGGGGATGGTGGCAGCAGAGTGACATGGGGGATGGTGGCAGCAGGGGGCACTAGAGGATTCTGTGGCCTCATTGGTCCAGGTAGCAGGACGGTTGCCCTGGACCACAGCAGACCCTGGACTCCTCTTCTTTAGATTGGGTTGGGGGTTAGGTTTCCTTTCTGAGGGGGAGGAAGCCAGAGGAATTGGGCTTAGGGGAGGCAAGTGAGGCAGAGCTGGGGTTGATTCTGGATTTAAAATTGTGACCTTTTTTGTTTATCATGATTTTTATTTGCATTAATTTTGATTTTTAAAAATAATTGCATTAAATTGATATTGGGTACCTTAATTTCTAAGGGTTTTTTTTTTTTTTTTTTGGCATCCCTAACATTTTATACCTAAAAGGTATGTGTTACTTGCCACACCCTAGCCCCAGCCCTGGGAACCAGCATTTAAGGAATCCCTTTGCAGACACAATCTCATTTCACCCTCACGAACAGGCCTGCACCCTTGGATGAAGTTGCCCCCACTTTAGAGATGAGGAAATTGAGGCCAGAGAGGTGAGGTGACTTGTCTTCAGGCACACAGCACTTAAGGAACATTGACAGGGTTTGAACCTTCGTCTCTGGCTCCAGATCCTCACCGTGGCCGCCTCTCATAGCTCTGTCCTTACAAGGTTGAGTGCATGCCCAGAAGGCTTGTTTAAAATTTGTTTTAAAGCCCCGAATCTGCTAGTTCTCTCATAGAAACATCCTAGTGCCCTGGCACCCTGATGCTTCCCGGTCTCTGAGCCCAGCAGCCCATCATCCTGGGAGAATCCTTCCTGCTCAGGAGTGAGCCAGGTTCACTGGGGTGACATCCTGAGGCACTGAGGTGGCTCTTGGGAGCTGTGATGTTTATATATATGGTTTCTTGAGAGTCACCCCATGTGCGTGCACATACCTGGGGTGGAGAAAAACCCAAGGACCCTTGAACATTGCCTCCTCTGAATTTCTACATGGACCTATAACTATAAACTAAAAAAGAAACAAAGAAAATTTCCTAAGGTATCTTCAGAAAACGGTGTATTTTTATGTGGAAAAGTTACAAAGGCAGCTGTTACTTTAAGAGAAAATTCATTAAAAGTCCTTGAGGGATGAAAGATTAGGATGTGCCCCTCAATCATTTTGGCATAACTTGATTGTGGCTGTAATTTTTTTTTTTTTTTT
>NW_006408615.1:8267391-8283209 GCF_000296735.1 Chrysochloris asiatica | reverse complement strand
AAAAACTAAAGTGAATAGAGAGAAATACTGTTAGCATGGTACATGGAGGAGATTATAATCATTGTAATGAAAAAGTTGTATGATTTGTTGAATATTGGGTTTTGCCCTTCAATCATTTTGCATAACTTTGTTTGTGGCTGTAATTTTTTTTTTTTTTTTGTCAAGCATGTTAGACAATAAAGTCTTTATATAAAGAAAGGAAGGTACCCATGGTGCCTCTGCCCGTGCTGTGTGTCCGGGTGTTGGGTGGGAAAGGCATCCTTTCAGGGGGTTCTGAGTCCTGGTTGTAGTTTGGAGTTTGAGGATTTTTCATGGGGCAGCCCTTCCCACCCCTCTTTGCTCCAGTTGCCCTGGGGCTGGAGTACAGACTGGGAGGTGGGAGGGTCTCAGAGGACAGAGGATGGGATGGGAGGTGCTGACCAAGAGCTTAAAACGGAAATCAAATGCATTGCTGTCAAGTAGATCCCAGCTCATAGTGACCTAGAGGACAGAGCAGACCATCTCATGGAAAGGCAGACTGCCTCATCTTCCCCCTGCAAAGTCACTGGTGGATTTGAACCACCACTGTCTGCCTAGCAGCCAAGCCCTGTGTCACCAGGGATCCTTTCACCAAGAGCAGGCTCCCAATCCCTGGTAGTGCTGTGGGTTAGTTATCAGGCTCCTGACCACAGGGGTCAATGGTTCAAACCCATCAGTGCGTTCCGTGGGGAAAATGTGAGGCTGTCAACCCCTGTAAAAACTGAGTTTCAGAAAACCTCAGTAGTACTCCTGGTGTGGCACTATAGGATCAACACTGCATTTGGAACCAGAAGGTCAACAGTTCAAACCTACCAGCTACTCCTCAGAAGCCCTATACAGGGTTGCTTTGAGTCTGAATAGTCTGGACGTCAGCAACAACACTGGGTTGCTATGAGCCGGACTCAACTCAAGGGCAGTCGGTTGCGTTAGAAGGTTGGAAAAAGCATCTTGTTGGTTTTTCTCCCCATTTCTCAAATAATGTATTTATCCCCATTTCTCGAGTGACTATTTCCATAGCAAACACTGTCAGGGACACCCAGATTGTGGTGGTGAAGGGAGGGGTGCCCCAAATAGCTATTACCACTGGCAGCTTTTGTATTATAGCTGGTACTTAAGATATGCAAATATATCTTCACAAATCAATGCAAAACATTACACTTGGCAGGGGTTCTCGGCTCAGACAATGCAAACATCTTCTCCTTAGAAGGTGCAAGCTGGGTTCTGAACCAGTTCTTCCTGGTTCAGTCAAGACCAAGGAAGCAGAAACGGATGGGCCTGGGTTTGTAAAATGTGGGTGAGCCAGGATGGCAACCCAAAAGGGAAAACTGGTGCTTCAGTGCCTTGCTAGACTCTATCTCCCTCTTAGGAAACCAGGGCAGCATGTGTACATAGCGCATCACAGCCAAGTCTCTGGACCGGCACAGTCAGAAATAGTGTGGCCCTACTCAAAGATGGCGGCCAACCATGCTGCTCTGAATCTATATCCAGTCCTGGGACTCACGCAATCTCCCACACCAGGCTCCTGAAAGGGATCACTGCACATCTTCCAAGTCTCCATTCCATGTCTTCAGCCCTGTAAATTTCTCATTCTGATTGTCAGTCAGCTTCCCTCAACTTTTAAAACTCCAGGTCTGTTCTGATTTTGCTACATCAGCCATAAATGAAACAATTTTAAATGATTAGAATCCCTGAGTGTGAGAGACCAGGTAGGAGGAAGATTCTTATCTAGACCTTTTGGCTTCATCCCACTGCCTCTTTAGAAGGGATCTGGTTGAAGGGTGTTTCCAGAAGGTCAAATTTGCAGGTGGGTCTGCTTCTTAGACATGCAACCAGGGCAGTCCTACAGAGACCCCCACTAAGCAATGTCCAGTATTTGGGGGCTCAATGCCCTGTGGTCACCATCTTGGAGTGCCTCATGGTTGTGTCTCTGAATTTATGCTTTGTGAGTGAGTCTCATGGGACACTGGCGTGTGTGCTGGGGGCCTGGAGGTGGTCCTACCTCCCTGGGACAGATTCTTAGTCACACTCTTCCAAAGTAGAACACATGCCAGCGCATCTTGTACCACCCAATGCTCAGAAAGCAGCACACAGCACTTGGTAGGCCTCTTTGGGTTTTGGAGCCAGCACCTTTGACACTTGGGCATAGTGCTCCTAGCTATTCATCTGGTCATGTGGATGACTGGCTTCTGGTTTTGATGAAGTTCACACCAAGAAAGGGCTCTAAAGCAGGCTGAGGTTTCCGTACATATGGCCCAGAAGTCCTAGGGTTACTAGAGGTGCTTAACTGAAACCTGTGGCAAAGCCCTTTAGGAGAGCCATAGTGCCGCTCCTCAGGGCTCAGGGGCAGAGCCACGCCACCTGCAGCAAGAACTGCTGAAGAATGACCTTCAGAAAGCAGCTCCTGGCACGTCCTTTGTGAGTTGGGTCTTGTCAAACATATCCAATCACTCAGGTGAGTCCACAGCAGTTGGCCCATCATGGAATGGAAGGGCATGAAATGGGGGCACAGGGCACTGCATTCATCTACTGGCCAGAAAAACTAACCAAGGACGCTGATGTGGCACCATTCCTGAGGGAGACGGAGCAGCCACCTTGGGCCGTCGCATACTTCCCAGGTGCCAGTTTGCCTTTCCAACAGTGCCTCAGCCAACACCCCTCGCCCAGGGCTTGTAGACTTCCATCCACCTACACGAGATCCCGTATAACACTGCACTGGACCAGAGGATCTGTGTACAGCAGAGGGGTGGACATCAGCTGGTTCTACCACATCACATATTGGACCAACCAGACGTTCCTGGCCTCATGAACCAGAGGGACCTCCTGAAGGTGCAGTGGAAGTGTGCTCAGAGATGACACCAGTCAGGAGGGGGTGCTCTTCTTCAGGATACAGAATGCACCTTAGTGCCTTGTCTGTGAATTTACCCCGGCCTCTTGCCAACAGCAAGGATGACCATAGTGTTCTCAGGGGGAGTTTTAATTTCCTCATGCCTTCACGTTTATTACTTGAAGTTCTGTAAGAGACTCTATCTTGCCTTTTCTTGCAACTTGTTTATTTATTCATGTCAGTATGCGCTTACGGAGTCATGGCATGGTGCTAAAGGATAATCACTGGACTGTTAGCTACAAAGTTGGAGGTTCAAACCCACCAGCCACTCCTCAGAAACCTTACACAGGGTCGCTATGAGTCGGAGCTGAGTCAACGGCACACAGCAATCAGGACCTGGTCATGGGTGGTTCTGCTGCTCCGGTGGTTCCAGCACTGGCCACTGGACACACTTTCAAGCTATTTCCTGTGCTCTTTTGACATATTGCCACTGTTACTGCTTGCTTGTTTGTTTCACTTCCTTACTTTTTGGAACTATTAGATGCTCCAAGCTTATCTTGACGTTTTCTTGTCCCAGTCTTGAAGCTAGTCATTTCTCCAGAGGTGTCCTAGCATCTTTCATTTAGAAAATGAGATCTGAGTGATGTTAATGGGCTGTCACTATTTCTAGGTCCCTCAGTGGACAGAGGAAGTTTATAGAGCACGTATTCACACACAAAACCTGCATGCTTATATAATGTTATCTATCTATCTATCTGTCTGTCTGTCTGTCTGTCTGTCTGTCTATCTATCTATCTATCTTTGTTGCTATTCCTCTGTTTTCCTATTTATCCATTCATCCACAATCTATTTATTTATTATACAGATTTCTCTATCTTAAAATAAACATTACTTCCCACTGGCACTTCCCACTCCAATCTTGCAATATAGAGTTTATTCTTTTCACCTCGATTGTTTGTAACTTCTTTGTTTGAATATAAGAACAAATGGCTTCTATTATCTACAGTTTCCTTACACATTTGCTTACCATTGTTAAGTGCTATTTGAGTTCGTTCTGACTCATAGTGTCCCTGTACAGTTTCCAAGGAGCAGCTGGTGGCTCTGAACTGCCAACCTTGTGGTTTGCCGTCCAGTACTTATCTATCCTACAATGCCACACTAGTGTTTAATACTAGAATAAAAATATTCTGTTGTTGTGTTGCTTGTGTATTGCCCCCCTTCCAGCACCCAATCTATCCTGTGTCTATTCCCTCCCCTGTGCTCCACCTTCCCCTCCCTCCCCTCACCCCACCCCCCTGCATCCCGAAAACCAGCAAAGAATCCCCCCCACCACCCCGCCTTTAGTATGGGTTCTTTCCCTTAGTCTTTTACAGTAGTGTTCCTGTGCAGTATTTCTCCTTTAGTGACTGACTAGTTTCACTCATCATAATGTCCTCAAGGTTCATCCATGTTATGTGGTGGCTAGTAGTTTCCTTGTTATTCTTCAAGGTAGCATAATATTCCATTGTATGTATGGACCACAGTGTATTTATCCATTCTTCAGTTGATGGGCACTTAGGCTGTCTCCATCTTTTTGCTATTGTAAATAGTGCTTCTATGAACATTGGTGTGCATATATCTACTTGTGTTATGACTCGTATTACTGGTGGGTAAATAGCAAGTAGAGGAATTGCTGGATCATAAGGTATTTCTATTTCCAGCCTTCTGAAGAAGCGCCATATTGCTTTCCAGAGAGGTTGGACCATTTTGCAATCTACCATGGGTATTTTAAATACCAGAAGGGTCACCCACAGTGGACAGGCTTCAGGGGAGCATCCACTCTAAGACAGGCTAGGAAGAAGGAGAGTCAGACTACTTGTGAATATTTAGTCACTGAAAAGCTTGTGAATAGCAGCGGAACACTGTCAGATAGCACCAGAATATCGTATACTGAAACGTGATGAAGAGCGCCAGAATATTGTCAGATGCGGTGCTAGAAAATGAGCCCCTCATGTTGGGAAGCACTCAAAATACAACTGGGGACAAGCTGCCTTCTTAAAGTAGAGCTGACCGTGATGATGTGAATGGAGTAAAGTTCTCGGGACCTTTAATTTGCTGATGAGGCACAACTCAAAATGAGGAGAAACAGCTGTAAACATCCATTCATAATTGGAATACAGAATGTACAAAGTATGAATCTAGGTAAATTGGAAATTGTCAAACATGAAATGGAGCACATAAACATCGATATCCTAAGTATTAGTGAGCTGAAATGGACTAGTGTCATTTTGAAACTGACAACCACGTGGTTTACAAGGTTGGGAATGACAAATTGAAGAGGAATGGTGTCACACTCATCATCAAAAAACACACCCAACAAAACAACTCAAGATCTGTCTTGACATACAATGCTGTGATAGGATAATATTAATAAGTCTACAAGGAAGGAGTCCTGGTGTGGTGCTGTGCGTTAATGCACTAGACTGTAAAGTTGGTTTGAACCACAAAGTCGGTGGTTCTAGCTCACCACCTACTCCTTGGAAACCCTATATAGAGTCACTATGGGTCAGAACTTAAAACAACAACAACGACCAGTTAATACAACTATTATTCAAATTTACACACCAACCACTAGAGCCAGTGAAAACAAAAATGAGCAATTCTACCAACTTCTTCAGTCTGAAATTGATCAAACAAACATACAATCTATTGATGATTACTGCCGATTGGAATGCAAAGGTTAGAAACAAAGAGGAAGAATCAGTTGTTGGAAAATATGGTCTTGGTGATAGAAACAATGCTGGAGATTTGCATAATAGAATTTTGCAAGACCAATGACTTGTTCATTGCAAAAACTTTTAAACAACATAAAAGACATCTACATACATGGACCTCACCAGATGGAATACACAAAAATCAAACTGACTACATCTGTGGAAAGAGAAAGTGGAAAAGTTCCAAATCATCAGTCAAAACAAGGCCAGGGGAACACTGTGGATCCAGATCCTCTATTACTATGCAAGTTCAGGCTGAAGCTCAACAAAGTTAAAACAAGTCCACAAGAGGCAAAATAAGATCTTGAACATATCCCATCTGAATTTAGAGATCGTTTGAGAATAGATTTGATGGATGACCAAAGACCAGAAGAGTTGTGGAATGACATCAAGAACAACATGCAGGAAGAAAGAGAAATTAGGTCATTAAGAAGACAAGACACCCTGCCCCTGAGTACCACTCGTATGGCACCTCGAGAGCTCTGAGCTCCGGGCTCCTGCCACGCTAGCGCCACTGTCCTCCCCCTAGTCACCATCATGATGACCTACTGGGACCTCATCAGCCATGATGAGATGTTCTCTAAGGTTTAGGAGATCACGGATGAGCTGTGCCTGGAAGTGGAGGGAAAGATGGTCAGCAGGACAGAGGGTCACATCAATGACTTGCTCATCGGTGGAAATGCCTCCACCAAAGGTCCGGACAGTGAAGAAACTGAAAACACAGTAATCATGGGTTTTGATACTGTTATGAACCTGCAGGAAACCAGCTTTGCAAAAGAAACTTACAAGAAGTCCATCCAAGATTATACGAAATGTGAAGGACAGAAAGCAAAGAGAGTAAAACCTTTTATGACAAGACAAGGGCTGCGGAGCAATTCAAGCACATCCTGGCTGATTTCAAAAACGAAGGAGTCCAGACAGAATGACTGCTCTGCTGGACTACTGTGAAGATGGTTTAGAAATGGAAAAATGGGAACAAATTTGGCAATTATTTGGACCTGTCACCTGTCCTCCTGGCTGACTGCTGCTCTTCACCCACACACCACCAGGACATGGACAGGATGGGGCCAGTGTCATCCTGAGACCTTGAGTTATTTGGAGCAGAAGAATTTTTTTTTTTTAAAGGGGGAAAAAAAAACCTGTGTAGGTTGTCTAAAAATAGAATGTATTTGAAACCAAAAAAGAGAAGAAAACGCCAAAATGGATGTCAGAAGAGACTTTGAAACTTGCTCTCCAGCATAGAGATGCTAAAGCAAATGGGAGAAATGAGGAAGTAAAAGAACTGAACAGAAAATTACAAAGGGCAGCTCGAGAAGACCAAAATATTATAGTGAAATGTGCAAAGATATGGAGTTTGAAAACTAAAAGGGAAGAACACGCTCAGCACTTGTCAAGCTGAGGAAACTGAAAAAAAATTCAAGCCTCAACTTGCAAATTGAAGGATACTATGGGCAAAATTGTTGTTGTGAAGTGCCATCGAGTCAGTTCTGGCCCATAGCAAACCTGTACAGGGTTTCCGAGGAGCGGCTGGTAAGCTTGAACCGCCAACCTTGCAGTTCAAATGGCTTTGCAGTCTGGCACATTAATCCACAGCGCCACACCAGGACTCCAGCCAGAGTGCTCCTTGAAGATCAAATGGCCAAACTTCGTCTCTCATACTTCAGATATACTGTCAGGAGGGACCAGTCACTGGAGAAGGACATCATGTTTAGTAAGGTGGAGGGTCAGAGAAAAAGAGGAAGACCCCCAACTAGATGGATTGGCCAAGTGGCAGCATCGATGGACTCAAGCGTGGCAACAGTAAGTAGTGAGGTTGGCCCAGGATCGGGCACTGTTTCATTCTGCTGTGCATAAGGTCGCTATGGGTCGGTACCAACTCGATGGCAACTAACAACAATGACAATGGGCAAAATATTGATTGCTGCAGAAAATATAAAAACATGATGGAAGGAATTCAGCGTGTCACGGTACCAAAAAAAAAAAGATAGATGTTCAACCATTTCAAGAGGCAGCATATGATCAAGAGCCAATGATACTGAAGGAACAAGTCTAAGGTGCATTGAAGGCACTGGCAAAGAACAAGGTACCAGGAATTGATGGAATACAAACTGAACTCTTTGCACAAACATGCGGCACAGGAGGCACTCACTCATCTCTGCTAAGAAATTTGGAAGACAGCTACCTGGCCAACTGATTGGAAGAAATCCATATTATTGCCCAGTTCAAAGACAGGCGACCCAACAGAATGTGGAAATCATCGGGAAATATCATTAATATCACATGCATGTAAAATTTTGCCCAAGATAAAGCGAAAATGGCTGTAACAACACATTGATAGGGAACTTCCAGAGATTCAAACTGATTCGGAGGAGGACATGAAATGAGAGTATCATTGCTGATGTCCGATGGATCTTGGCTAAAAACAGAGAATATCGGAAAGACGATTACCTGTGCTTTATTGACTATGCAGAGACTTTCAATGGTGTGGATCATGACAAGCTCTGGACAATATTGCGAAGTATGAGTATTCCGGAACACTTAATTTTGTTCATGAGAAACCTATACATAGACCAAGAGGCAGTTGTGTGAACAGAACAAGGGAACACTGAGTAATTTAAAATTCGGAAAGGTGTGTGACAGGGTTGTATTCTTTCACCATACTTATTCAACCTGTATGCTGAGCAAGTAATCCGAGAAACTTGATTATATGAAGAAAAACATGGCATCAAGATTGGAGGAAGACTCATTAACAACCTGTGATATGCAGATGCTGTAACCTTGCTTGCTGAAAGTGAAGAGGACTTAAAATACTTACTGATGAAGATCAAAGACCACAGCCTTCAGTATGGGTTGAACCTTTGGTATGGGTTACATGCAGCTCAATGTAAAGAAAACAAAAATCCTCACCACTGAACCAACAAACAACATACGTATAAATGGAGAAAAGATTGAAGTTGTCAAAGACTTCATTTTGCTCGGAACAACAATCAACGCTCACAGCAGCAGTAGTCAAGAAATCAAGCTACATATTGCATTAGGCAAATCTGCTGGACAAGACCTTTAAAGTGTTGAAGAGCAAAGATGTCAGCTTGAGGACTAAGGTGCGCCTGACCCAAGCCATGGTATTTTCAATCACCTCATACGCATGTGAAAGTGGGACAATGGATAATAAAGACCTTAGAAGAATGGATGCATTTGAGTGAATGGTGTCAGTACGTGGACTGCTAAAAGAACAAACAAGTCTGCATTGGAAGCAGTACAGTCAAAATGTTCCTCAGAAGTTAGGACGGCCAGAATGCATCTCTCATACTTCGGGTATAATATCAGGAGGGACCAGATCCTGGAGAATGACATCATGCTTGGTAAAGGGGTCAGCAAAAAAGAGGAAGTCTCCCAGAGATGTACTGGCACCGTGGTAGCAGCAATAGGTTCAAGTATAGCAAAGATTGTGAGGTTGGCCCAGGACCAGGCAGTGTTTTGTTCTGTTGTGCAGAGGGTCGCTATGAGTCTGCACCGACTCGACAGCACCTAACAACAACAACTATATTGGAGTCCTGGTGTATAGTCATAGAGTAAGCACCTGAACGCAAGGCTGATTTGCACTGCAAGGCTCAGAAATCCTGTACAAGATGGCTGTGAGTTGGAACTCACTTGACGGCACTTAACACCCAACAAATATGGAAACGTCACATTTTGGCTCCCATGGACTTGTTTTAATTTTTTCAGCTTCAACCTGAATTTGTACATGAGCAATGGATGGTCTTTCCCACAATCTGCCTCTGGCCTGATTTTGGTTGATGATATTAAGCGTTTCCACCATGTTCTCCCACATATGTTGCCAATTTTTTGATTCGTGTGTATTTCATCCGGTGAGGTCCTTTTATACAATTTAAAAAAGGTGTTTGCATTAAATAAGTTAGTGGTGTTGCAACATTCCATCATGCAATATGCATCCTCAGTTCTGTCCCTGAGGCCAGGTTTCCAACTACTGATCCTTCTTCGTTTACAACCTTTGCATTTCAGGCAGCAGTAATTATCAACGCTTCTTGATTGCGTATGTGGTCAACTTCCAACGGAAGAAGTTGGCAGCATTCTTCAATCTCATCCTCAGTGGCTTCAGTGGTTGGTGGGTACATGTGAGTCACAGTGGTATTAACCGGGCTTGCTTACAGGCAGATATGCATCTATCCCATCATAGCGCTGTCCCTCAAGGTATTTCTTGAAATGATCTTTTTTCACCATGAACACAACTCCATTCCTCTTCGTCGTTCCTGTCATAGTATAACATATGATTATCAGAATCAGAAGGGCCAGCAACAGTCCATCTCAGATCACTAATGTCTAGGGTGGGAGTGGGGCTAGGGAATCATAAGGTAGGAGATTGGAGCCTATGAGTTATTCATTGACTGGGGGAAAGATGAGGCTTTCTGCTCTAGCAAAGATGTACAGTCTCAGAAACCCTACACAGGATACCGAGTCAGAACCGATTCAACGATACTTAACAGCCACGTACAGGGTATCAATGCATTCCTTTCCTTTGGACAACTTCCAATTTTCCTCGACTCATAAGCTTTACATGTTCTGATTATTAATGGATGTTTGTGGTTGTTTCTCCTCATTTTGAGTTTGCTCTAGAAGCAAATGCAGGTCCCGAAAGTTTTACTCCATTCCAGTCAATATGGTCAACTTTACTTTGAGGAGACAGCTCTTGCCCAGTCCTATTTTGATTGCCTTCCAAGCTGAGGGGCTCATCTTCTGCACTCTGACAGCGTTCCACTGCTATTCATAAGGTTTTCAATAGCTAAACGCCTTTCCTTCATCCTAGTGTGTCTTGTCTGGCAGCTCCACTGAAACTTGTCCACTGTGGGTGACCCTGCTGGTGTCTGAAGTATTGATGGCACAGCTTCCAGAATCACAGCAACACACAAGCCACCAAGGTGCCACATATTTACAGCCTGGCCAGATACTTATCAAATTTATTTCAATTAAAAAAAAACTAACTTCTCAATGCAGAGGTTTTCTCTATTTTTGTTTTTATTGATTTCTGCTGTAATCTTATTGTCCTTCCTTTGACTGTAATTTCTTAAGGTGGAGGCTCAGATGATCGATATACACCTTTCTTCTTTTCCAAGACAGACATTTCACAGAATAAATTTCCCTTTACACACTGCTCAGGCTGCAACCCACAATTGGCAGTGTTACGTTTTTATTTTAGTTGAGTTTAAACTATGCTTAAATTGCTTTTGTGACTTTTCTTTTCTTACCCATGGTTATTTAGAAATGTGTTGTTTAATTACAAGGTATTTGGGGACTTTCCAAATATCCTTCAAGTGTTGGTTTCATGATTATGGTTTGAGAACATACTTTTTGCTTGATTCCAAGTAAGGTTTGTTTTATGGTCCAGAATACGGTCTATCTTGGAGAATGCACTCAAGAGAAATACATAGTCCACTGTTGTGGGGAGTTAAACACACACTCCTTTACCCATAAATGCTAATAATGTGAAGCGGGTTGATGGTGTGGTTCTGGCCCATTTGGATCCTTACTGACTTTACTGCTTGTGTGTCCTATCTGTTGCCAGAGCATCTTCAGACAGATCGCAGTTTTGTCTATCCCTCAGGTGACTGATTCCCTGCCTCTGGTGTTCAGGCCTTTGTGACTCCCGTCCACCGGGTGTGGGTCGGACATCTAGCTGATATAAAGAAGTATTGCTACTCGGGTTCAGTTCGTACACACACGGACTTATTCCAAACAAAACGTAGTCAAGCAAGTCTCTGGTCAGTGGAGGCTGTACATTGTCTCAGGAATACACTTAGTCTCATGAACTTAGCTGCAAAAAAAAGGCCCAGTCAAAACCATGGCTTCTGAGGCTATTTGTTGGGAAAGTTCAAGGAAGAGTGGTCTGCTCAAAAAGTATGGTGACTGTTTTGGGGATCCCGAATGGGTGACCTTGACAGATGTTCTTGAAGGACACAGGATGATCATGGGAGCTTATTATCAAGACTGACCAAGCAAGCGAGCACTGCCATCAAGTCTAATCTGACTCATATGACTAGACACAGGGCTTCTGAGCCTGGGCGTCTGTGGGAGCAGCCACACTGATCCTTCTCCCAACGAGCTGCTGGTGATTTTGACCCACTGATCATGTGGCTATCAGGCCAATGTTTAACCCACAGGGTCTACAGGATTGCCACAGAGGTCCTGGTGTGGCGCTGTGGGTTAATGTGCCAAGTTGGTTGGAAGTGCAAGGTCGGCAGTTCAAACCCACCAGCTGCTCCTCAGAAATCCTATACAGGGTCACTCTAAGTCAGAACCAACTCAATGGCACTTAACATCAAATAGGGTTGCTATGAGTCACACTCAGCTTGGTGGTATTGGGTGGGCTGTTTGCTAATATTTTGTTGGGTGGGGATATTTGTGTCTATGGAGTCCTGGTGTGGCGCTGTAGGGTAAAGCACTGGACTGCAAGGTCAGTTTGAACTGCAAGGTCAGCAGTTCAAACTCACCAGCCTCTCCTAGGAAACCCTATATAGGGTCACTATGAATTGGAACTGACTCCATGGTACTTAACAGCAGTTATATCTATATTTTGAAGGGATATTGGGCCGTAGTATCCTTCTCTTGTGATGTCTCTGGCTTCAGTGTCTAGGCAATCCTGGCCTCAGAGAATGAACTGGAGATGTTACACTGAGCAGCTTGCCAGTGGAGTACCTGGGAAGATCTGGATGTGTTCTGTTTAACCAAGAGACACGAGTCTGATCCCACTGTCTGTCACCCTGCTGGAGTACAAGGGGCCCAGCAACCGGATGCCCAATCCATAGAGAAACTGCCACCAAGGCTCCCCAACTTTGCACCCCCTCCTGCAGAGCCCAGGGCCAGCACTCAAGGGCAGCCAGCACACGAGCAGCTACTGTGAGTCGGTCTGGGTGGACAGGTGGGGTGAACACCCTTAGTTTAGGCTTCAGTTCTTGTTTGGTTTTTCAGAGCCTGTGCGGTGAGTGTGTGTGGGGGGCGGGGAGGGGGGCTGCACTCAGTAATGCCACCTTCGCCCAGAAAGCACTGCGCAGAACAGCGCCTCTGCCCAGAGTCATGGGAGGGTTCCCCAAGTAGGTGGCCTCAGAGGAGGGATCTGCAGGGCCTCGGCAAGGAGGCAGGATGTGGGTGTCAGGCACAAGCCCTCCAGAAAGTCTGAGTTTGTAGACGGTTTATCACTGGTGGCTCTTTAAAAGTCTCAAGAATCATTCCTCCAAAGACTCATGTTTTTATTTGCTCTGATTAATGAGTGAGGGACAGCATGGCAGGCAGCCTCAGTCCCTGGAGACTCCAGCCTGGTTGGTGGAGAGGGCAGTGCCAAGCCCTGGCTGGGGGCCCAAGGGTTGGCTTGATGTTGGGTTTTGTTTCTGGAGACATCTGGAAAATTCATCAACCCTCCTGCTCCCCAGTCATAGGTTTTATTGATCTTGGGGACGGATCCTGCGTCCCCAGTCTCTCTGTTCGGGGCACAGCCGCCAGCACTATTGGAGGAAGGCCCTCAGGAAGTCGTTGTAGGATATTTTTGAAGAGAGTGTCTTATCGTAATACTCCAGAATGTGGAAAAACTCCTCCTCAGAGAGGTTGATGCTGTACTGCCTCAGGACCTGGGGGAAGGAGGGGTGGTCAGGAGAGGGTCCTGGCCAAAGGTCCCACCTCCCAAATCAGACCCACCTCCAAAGTGGCATCCTGTCTCTCTCTGCTTTCATCTTCATCACCTCCGTCCTCAACAGGAGACACCCCCTGGGCAGAGTGGGTCTTATGGATTGAGTTGAGGCCTCCCAGATCTGTGTCAGCTTGGCCAGGCCACGGTTCTCATGGGATGGAGTTACCCTGCATTTTGTGATCTGCTGTAATTACCCGCCAAGCTCTAGGCTGCTGTGAGGCTGGCTTCGGGGCAGTTCCTTTACCGAGCGAGGCAGGACGCAAAAGGTAGGATTGGGCTGTCTTTGGGGTCAGTCTCTTTAGAGACACGAGAGAGACTGAACAAGCAGAGAGCTAGGACCAAGAAAGAAGAGCCTGAGCCGAACGTGTCCTTTGGTCCCGGGGTCCCTGTGCTGGGAAGCTCCTAGACCCAGGGGACACGCAGAGAGGAAACGATCCTCTAGAGCTGGCACCCTGAATCCAGACTTCTAGCTCCCCAAACGGTGAGAAAAAAAAGTTCCTGTTTGTGAAAACCACCCCCTTGTGGTCTTTCTGTTATAGCAGCGCTGGAGAACTCAGACCAATGGGAAATGTACCTACTGTCACTGAGTCAATTCCGGCTCACAGCCATCTAACAACACACAGTGGAGCTGCTGTGTGGGGTCTCTTTAAGGGGGCAGACAGCCTTATTTTTTTCCCAGTAGCTGCTGGTGGGTTTGGACTGCTGACCTTGTGGTTAGCAGTCCAGTGTCTAGTCCACAGTGCCACAAGGATTCTTTCGTAATGAAGACAGTCAGTGTGAAACAGGAAGGGGGCAAAGAGAAGATGCTGATTCTGTCTCTCCTCCCACCCCTTCTTGGGAGTCTCGGTATGGGGCGATAGCATAAACACTGGACTGCTAACCACAAGGCACCAAGCCATCAGCCACTCCTCAAAGACCTTTTACAGGGTCGCTATGAGTTGGAACCGACTTGATGGCACACAATAGCGATCTTTTCCTGAGGCCAAGGGTTCAGAGCAGCTGGAAGCATGGAGAGAAAGGGATAGGAGCATCCTGTGTCTCCGGCCTCTGTGCACATGGACAGCTGCTGCCAAAGTTCAAGAGGGCCGTGCCGCACCAGGCCAGCCACGGCCTACTCATCTCCCATCTCTCTTGCTCAGCTTCCTCTCCCAGTGGTCACTCCACTCCATCCACCTCTCTATCTATTCCACTGAAGCTCACGTTCTAGAATCCCCATCTGTGTCTGTTTCACACGTTCTCCCATGTCCTTGTACAAGGTCTGCTCAGTACACCTGCATAATCCACCATCATGCCCCGTCAATGACAACTGGTTTTTGGTGCAAGAAGGGGCCCTCCAGCTATGTCCATCTGCTCCCCGACTTTGCTCTTATAAGTCCCACACTACCACCTGCCCCAAACTCCTGGGAAGATGCTGGAAGAGAAAAAGAACAGCCCATTGTCCACTCCCTTCCTTATTTCACAGTCTAGAGGATAAGCCCTGGCTAGCTGTCCTTCTGCCTCCAAGGACACGTAAACTTGAAGGCTGCGGGAGGTTCTCGGTGGGACTGCAGGACCACCCTGTGCCATGTCAGTATTGACCTCCCAGGGACGGGCCTGGGTTCGCTTAGCTGGATGCAACGCCGCAGCCCCACTGTGCACTGGGAGTCTGCGCAGGGGAGGTCCACTGAACCTGAGTAGGAATGGTCCCACTGTGAGCTGTAGGGCTGGGTATCTCTGTGCAGGATGGCCCGCTGAGTGTCTTCTGAGCACACAGTGACCGGGAAGCTGCTTGTCTGCCCTCACTCCCCATCTGCTGTGCATGCTGCAGGCTGACAGTGTATGGACAGCTCTGTGCCTGGTGTCTGTGTAGTGTCTGCTTGAAGTCAAACATTAGACTGTAAATGTGTTTCTAGCCTTTTGTTTGTCACCTTAGTGTCCTGGCTGAGAATGCCTGAGTACACTTACTTTCTTGAAAGTTCCACTGGCTTTAACCTTTAACCTCACTGGCTGGGGAAGTAGGGAGGGGACGGCAAGAATTTGCTAAACCGAGTTCTACTCCCCAGGAGGGGGGGCCTGCTCTTTGGTGTGGAAGCTGAGCCCCCTGGCGGAGGCACTGGGAAGGGGGGGGGGGGGGGGGTCAGGGCTGTCGGTGCCCTCAGTGGGGGAAGGAGAGAAAGCTTCAGTTCTAAAGGGTTTTGTCCCCCTCCTCCCCCTTTACATTAAAAGCAGGAAGGTTCCATGGGGGGGAGAGAAGATGGGGGGGGGGCTCTAGAGGAGAGGGGCTTAGGGACATGGTGCTGAGACGGCTCAGGCCACTTGGAGGGCGGCAGGGAGAGCGCAGAGGTCAGGCCGAGGGACCAGGGCTGCGGGTCTGCTGCTCTCAGAGTGGTACGAGTGGCCATCCCAGGGGCCCAACTGGTGGTTCCTGTTATCAGTGGGTGCCCGACCCGAGTGGGCCGCTGAGGTACAGAGCGCCCCCGCGCGGTTCTAGAAACTTCCGGGAAGGATCATCGGGAGTGGGTGGGCCCAGGCCCTAGATAACTTGGGG
>NW_006408615.1:8260688-8267291 GCF_000296735.1 Chrysochloris asiatica | reverse complement strand
TGGGGAGGACTCGCTTCTGAGTTTTCTGACTGCGCTGTGCGCCCCCACCTCCCAGGCACGCTCACCTTCCGGAAGTCAGCCACAGTCAGGAACCCCGTCCCGCCCTCATCATAGGTTTTGAAGGTGCGCCGCATAGGACGCCAGCAGTGCACGATTTTGGGCTGAATCCGCAGCAAAGCGGAGTAAAAGGAAGAGGTCTCCACACCAGCTTCTTTCTGGAAAACAACAGGGTTCCTGAGCGCCCTCCTTCAGGGTCAGAGCTCTGGCCCCACTGGCTCTCAGTCTGGGATGGATTGGGGGAGCAGAGTTCATCTTAACCCCGTCAGCACCATCCCTGATCATTACAGGTCTGTGTGTGTGAAGGTGGTTGTTTAAAACATGATGTCATTGAGGGCTCCCTGCCCTGCCCTCACAGAGACCCTGAAGGGTGCAAATGGTGAATGCATTCCACTGCTAACTGAAAGAAAAGCCGGCAGTTCCACCCAGAGGTACCTGGGAAGAAAGGTCTGGTAATCTTTAAAAAAAAAAAAAAATCAACCTCAGAAAACCTCATGGAAGCACATTGTTACTCTGACACACAAGAGGCGGCTGTGCAAAGGAGTCCACTCAACACCACGGCCAGTGGTTGGTTCCTGCCCCTGCAACCAGTGAAGACAGTCCATCTGTTTATCCCCATTTTATGGATTGAGAAATGGAGGCTCAGGGAGGTGGAGGCAGAATCGAAGCTCTGTTTGACTCCACACGGAGGGCACACTTGTTGCTGTTGCTAAGTGTTAAGTTGCTTCTAACTTACAGTGACCCTGATAGGGTTTCCAAGGAGCGGCTGGTGGGTTTGAACCACCAACCTGACGTTAGCAATGCAGTGCTTATCCTACAGCTCCACACAAGGAGGACACGCTAGCTCAGGAACTTGAAGAGAGGAGGTCAGACAGCTACCTGGCCAGTTTCAACATAGTTTGAGAGGAAAAGAGCGATTTTTCAGTGTGGGTCTTATAGTAGGTTATGATAATGAACACCTTAAATTTTTTTCTAAGGGTTGTAATCATATCTAGCAATTAGACAGCACACTGCACTGTGATGATTTCATTTAGATGCTATCAGATCGAAAGGAAGATGATTTCTCGCCCTAATGCATGCCTGAATAGCACAGGGTGAACTGTGGCAGTGAGGTGTGACTTATTTTGGGAGAGTTAACACAGAATTAAACTGCTTTCAAGTTTTACACCATTTAGCCCCAATGATGGACACTCACCAGGTACTCCATGGCGTTGTGAGCGGCCAGTGTTTCCGGTCAGCCCTGCCCATCCATCCTTAGGGGAGGAATGGGTGCCCTGCCCACTCGCTTGTCTTAGGATAAGTCCAGCTGGGAAAGGTCCCCATCCCAACACAGTGCAACAGATCTGCCGAGGGAGCCCACGCCTCTGACTCTGACATTGCAGGGCAGGGTAGGGGCCAAACTGTCCTCCCTAAAGGGAGGTCTTTCTGGTGAGAAGGTTGAGAGAACTCCCCAAACCACTAGCAAAGTTTCCCATTAGCTTCTCTCTGGAAGGCAGGGGGCTTGGGTACCGTTTCACTGCACTGTGCAGCTACTGCTCATCAGTCAGGAGATACTTGCGTGCTGTTACGACACGGAGCTTCCAGACTAAGGCTAAGAAAAAAGACCTGGCAATCTACAAAAAAAAATCAGCCTACGTAAACCCTGTGGATCACAACAGTCTGATCTGCCATTGGTTAAGGGGATGATACAGAACTGGGCAGTACCTGGCACTGCTCTGCGTGGGATCACTGTAAGCTGGGGAATGACTTGACGAATGTTAACAACCCCAAGCACAGTTAGGGGGCCTTGGCAGCCAGAGGGGACCTGGGCAGAGCTGGCACAGGGCTGCCCCACTCTCTCCCAGAAAGCTGTGGGGCTGTCTTGAAGCTTCGAGATGACGTCCAGTGTGAGGATCTGCTGATGGAAAGGCCGGGACGCCCGAGCTGTGGGCTGAGGCCTAGATGCACTGGGAGCCTGCTGTCCCGGAGCCTCGGTAGCTTCCACAGTGTAATATCACCCAGCTGGGCGGTCCTCCAGGGCCAGTGGGCGGCCTGCTGAGGGCGGGCAATGTGTATGCACACAGGGAAGGACTGGGAGGGGGAACAAGGGGACATTGGTCACCCTCCACCACATTAAAGCCCACAGAGCCCTTGCCTCATTAATGGTGGGAAGGGGGAGGACTGAGACCTCGAGAGGCAGAAAAAGCGGGGCACTTTCAGGAACTTCTCCACTTGTCAGGGCCCCGGAAAGATCTGAGGACAGCAGTCTTTCCCCGGATGTAGAAAACCCCGCTAGCAGAAGGACTTTTCCCACGCTCCATTTCTCTCCCCCCTTCATGCTTGCTCCTGCTTGTCTAGCTAGAAACACCACCAAGAGGGTCCGTGACTGGGCACAACACGCTAAATGTAACTGTGTGGAGGCTTTCAGCAGGGACTACACTATGTTGGCTGGATGAACCCATTCCGTCACCTTAATTGTTGCCTGAGGGAATGCAGCAGGGATGAGGGGCAGGGAGGGCGGTCCCCCAGCTCTGTCCCACCAGCTGGTCCCACCTGAGTTGAGGGTGAATGGATTTAGCTTTGTTCCTCAGCTCCGTAATTCCAGTTACCCATTATTTAATTCAGTACATGACATTCAAGGCTACTTATGAACAAGGAAATCAAAAATGCTTTAGTATCCTGTTTGGGGAAGACTCGAGAAAGGGGAGTTGGTGGAAGACTGTGGCTGACCTGGGCAGGGGTGGGAATTAGAAAAACATGAACGGCTGAGATGCGAAGTGCAGACACCTAGACTAGAGCATTCGGCTGCTATGGGAGTGTCTTTAGGCTCTCGTTCTTCTTCATAGAAACAGAAGATTGTACGTAGACCAAAGGCCCTGGGTGTAGTCTATGAAGAAAGATGACCAGACACTCCAGAGGGTCTGACCCTGCATGCATGCCTAAAGGATGAGCACATTTGGACCAGTAAGAGTAATCATTACATTCGTGTTGACATCAGCAATGCACAACTGGGCTAGGATGTCAGCTGGCCCATCCCCACTCCCCGCAGCTTTGTAGGAGTGGCTGATGCTGGATCTGACTGTTTATCCTCCGATGTTTCAGGGTCACCTGAGAACCTGGGATCTAGTCTCTTGGGTCCCAGTCTGGGGTTTCTAGACCTTAGAGGTTCTAGAAAGCAAGAAAGTAAGTATCTGAATTCTGTTCAAGGATGGAAGTGCCTAAACAGTGTCTAGTGGTCAACATCCAAGATGGCGACCTGATCTTGACCCACAAACCCTGACCTCTAGGGCCCTCCACATCCTGAGAAGCTGTCCGGTGCTTGAGTTGGTTTTAAAGCAAAGAAAGAAATGAGACATTGAAGGGCGGCGTGGCAAAGTCCTGTGTGTGGGGAGACTCTCTGAGCAGGCGTTGGGTGGGGAGGTGGTCGCTGGAGGGAGGGAAGGACAGGTGACAGGCAGATTGGATGGGCTGACTGAGAACCAGGGAGTCCTTGCTGGAGGCAGAGCTGGACTGGGCTCTCTCTTCTAGAGGTGCTGGGCACCCTTCTGCAGCTGTGAAGCCCTGTGCACCATGAATTGAGCTAAAAGAGAGCATTTCCCAGCAGACGCGGCCAGCGAGGGCACCACTCACTCACCATTCTGTGTGCATTCTGGATTTTCATCCTCTGCATCAGCGACGTCTCCTTCGCTTTCAGCAGGAGGATACAGCTCTGGATGAAGTCACAGTAGGCAAATGTGCCGTTGTTCTTCAGGTCGTACTTGGTGATGAGCTGTTGGCTTTCTTCTTTGCTTATGTCCAGATGGAACTTCTCCACAATCGCTAGAAACAAGAGTCCCAGTTCAGTGATGGTCATTCATCCGTCTGTCTATACACCCACTGTTTTGTTTACGCATCCACCCAACATTTGCTGGGGCGTTTTCTTGGCTCTAGGTCCTGGCCGCCTGGGACTGGCAGTGGCAAGAAGGGCAGGTATGGCAGGAGTTGTAAGGAGGGTGACCCCAGCCTTGTTCAGCTGATGCTGTCCCAGCTTTGTGTGATTACATGGTCATAACGCTGGACACACAGGGTGCTGTGGGGCATGACACTGAACAGGCAGAGAGAGTGGCTGGGGGTGTGGGGTGTGGACAGAAGCCCCCAGAGCAGAGGCTGGGGTCAGGGCAGTGTCAGTGCGGGGAACTGGAAGGTTCTATGTGTTTATGTGGGAGGCCGGTAGGGCCAGGTTGCAGACCCTTGTTGGCCCCTTTAGGGGATTCTGAGTTGGCCTCTGAAAATGTTTTTCTCCACTGGGGTTTGGAGGCACAGGGCACAGGTCTATTCTAAAACCCAAAACCCACTGCTGTAGAGATGCTGACTCACAGTAACCCTACAAAACAGAGAACTGCACTTAGGGTTTCTGGGATTGTAAATAATTATGGGAGCAGACAACTACATCTTTCTCCTGAGGAGCGTTTAGAGGGTTTAAACCGCCCACTTTGTGGTTAGCTGCTGGATGCTTAACCCATGGCACCACCAGGGCTCCTTAAGGGTCTGTGGTTGTTTTTGTTGTTAAGTGTTGTCGAGTTGCTTGAGTATTGTCAGATGTAGTACCAGAAGAAGAACCCCTCAGGTTGGGAGGTATTCAAAATACGACTGGGGAAGAGCTGCCCCCTCAAAGTATTGCTGACTGTGATGTCACAAATGGAGTAAAATCCTCGGGACCTTCATTTGCTGACGGGGCACAACTCATATGAGGAGAAACAACTGTAAACATCCATTCATAATAGGAACACGGAATGTACAAAGTATGAATCTAGAAAAATTGGGCAATGTCTAAAATGAAACGGAACACACAAGCATCGATATCCTAGGCATTAGTGAGCTGAAATGGACTGGTATTGGCCATTTTTAATCTGACAATCACATGGTTTCCTATGCCAGGAATGACAAACTGAAGAAGAATGGCATTGCATTCATCATCAAAAAGAACATTATCAAGATCTATCTTGAAGTACAATGCTGTCTGTGATAGGATAATATCCATACACCTACTATAAGGAAAACCAGTTAATAGCACTATTATTCAAATTTACTCACCAACCTCCAAAGCCAGTGATGATGAGATTGAAGAATTCTACTAACTTCTTTATTCTGTAATTGATCAAACATGGAATCAAGACATATTGATAATTACTGGTGATTGGAATGCAAAGGTTGGAAACGATGCTAGAGGTCAAATGGTAGAATTCTGCAAGACGAATGCCTTCTTCATTGCAAATACCATTTTCAAACAACATAGAAGACAACTACACACATGGAACCCACCATATGGAATACACAGAAATCAAGCAGATTGTGAAACAGGCTATTAATTTCTTATATGCAAGTTCAGACTGAAGCTGAAGAAAACTAGAACAAGTCCATGAGAGCCAAACTATGACCTTGAACATATCCCTCCTGAATTTAGAGATCATCTGAAGAACAGATTTGATGCATTAGACACTAAAGACCGAAGACCAGAAGAGTTGTGAGATGACATCAAGAATGTCATACAGGAAGAAAGCAAAAGGTCATTAAGAAAACAATAAAGAAGGAAAAGACCAAAATGGATGTCAGAAGAGACTCTGAAACTTGCTCTTCAGCATAGAGATGCTAAAGCAAATGAAAGAAGTGAGGAGGTAAAAGAGCTGAACAGAAAATTTCAAAGGTCAGCTCGAGAACACAAAGTCAAATATTATAATGAAATGTGCAAAGATTCAGGGTTATAAAACCAAAAGGGAAGAACTCACTCAGTATTTCTCAAGCTGAGGGAACTGAAGAAAAAATTCAAGCCTAGACTTTTGTTATTGAAGGATTCTATGGATGCGAAAGCTGGACAGTGAATAAGGAAGATCGTAGAAGAATTGATGCCTTTGAGTTGTGGTGTTGGAAGAGAATACTGAAAGTGCCGTGGACTGCCAAAAGAACCAATAGATCTGTTTTGGAAGAAGTGCAACCAGAATGCTCCTTGGAGGCCAAGATGGCTAGGCTTCGTCTCTCACACTTTGGACACATTGTCCGGAGAGAACAGTCGCTGGAGAAGGATGTCATGCTGGCTAAGATGGAGGGTCAGAGAAAAAGAGGAAGACCCCCAACGAGATGGATCAGTTAGGTGACATCATTGATGACGTCAAGTGTGGCGGCGGGAGTGAGGTTGGCCCAGGATGGGACATTGTTTCATTCTGCTGTGCATGGGGTCACTATGAGTTGGTTCCGACTCAATGGCACCTGACAACAACAACATGGGTAAAATATCGAATAATCAGAAAGCATCAAAAGAAGATGTAAGGAATTCACAGTCACTGTATCAAAAGGAAATGGTCTATGTTCAACCATTTCAAGAGGTAACATATGATCAAGAGTCAATGATACTGAAGGAACAAGACCAGGGTGCACTTAAGGCAAAGAACAAGGCACCAGGAATTGATGGAATAAAAACTGAAATCTTCCAACAAAGTGAGGCGGCACAGGAGGCACTCACTCATCTCTGCCAAGAAAATTGGAAGACAACTGTCTGGTCAACTGACTGGAAGAGATCCATTGTTGAGGACC
>NW_006408615.1:8255649-8257123 GCF_000296735.1 Chrysochloris asiatica | reverse complement strand
GCTATGGGTCGAAACCGACTCGACGGCACTTAACAACAACAACAACAACCATGGTACCTTTAACATTCTTCACTAGTCCTTCTATGGTCTTCCTTTATTCACTGTCCAGCTTTCACATGCAATATGAGCTATAGAAAATAGCATGCTGGGTCAGGCGCACCTTAGTTCTTAAACTGATGAATTTGCTCTTCAACAGTTTAAAGAGGTCTTGTGCAGCAATTTCCTAATGCAATACGTCATTTGATGTCTTGACGGCTGCTTCCATGAGAGTTGATTGTGGATCCAAGCAAAAGGAAGTCTTTGACAACTTCAATCTTCTGTCCAATCATCATGATGTTATCCATTGTTCCAGTTGTGAACATTTTTGTTTTCTTTACAGTGAGGGGCAACCCATACTGAAGGTCTCTGATTTGCATCTGTAAGTAATTTAAGTCCTCTTTGTGTCCATCAAGCAAGGTTGTTATCATCTGCATATCATGGGTTGTTAATGAGTCTTCCTCCAATCCTGATGCCACATTCTTCTTCATAGAATCCAGCTTCTTGGGTTATCTGCTCAGCACACAGATTGAATTTACTAGATTCAGACTTCGTATACTAAATGTTCTGATTATGAATGGATGTTGACAGCTCTTTCTCCTCATTTTGAGTTGTGCCCCATCAGCAAATGAAGGTTCTGAAAGCTTTCCTCCATTCCTGTCATCACAGTCAACTCTACTCTGAGGAGGCAGCTTTCCCCTGTCTTATTTTGAATGCCTTCCAACCTGAGGGGCTCATCTTCCAGCACTGTATCTAACAATATGCTAGTGCTCTTCATCATGTTTTAATATTCAATATTCTGGTGCTATCTGACAGTGTTCCACTGCTATTCGTAATGTTTTCAGTGGCTAGACATTCAGAAGTCGTCTGCCTCTCCTCCTTCCTAGTCTGGCAGCTCAGCTGACACCTGTTCACACTGGATGGACAATGCTGGTATTTAAAGTACTTGAGAGCAGACCTTCCAGCATCACAGCCCCACTCAAGTCACCACAGTACGACAACTGACTGGTTGTTCTCCAATGTACTGTGTGGTCTTTGTTGTTAAGTGCTGTCGAGTGGGTTCCGACTTACAGCCACACTGTTTAGGGTTTCTGAGGAGTGACTGGTGAGTCTGGTGATGTTGAACGTCCGACCTTGCAATCTCCAGCACCTACCCTACAGCATCACAACATCAAGGAGCTAAAGTGGGGTTTTTAAGCCGTTTTTAACATGTTGCTCGCTCCTCTGCTTCAGTACAGGTTTCTAGCCTTGGGGACTCTATGGGCGCAGTTGGAATCTGCCCTATGAGGTTGCTATGAGTCAGCAGTGATGCGACAGTTATGGGTTTGGGTTTTTCTTTTCGAGTCTTTACAGAAGCAGATGGATAGGCCTTTCTCCCACGGAGCTACTGGGTGGATTTGAACCACCAACCTTTTGGTTAGCAGCCAAGAGCTTAACC
>NW_006408615.1:8250016-8254249 GCF_000296735.1 Chrysochloris asiatica | reverse complement strand
AGTAGTGAGGTTGGCCAGGATCGGGCAGTGTTTCATTCTGCTGTGCATAAGGTCGCTATGAGTCGGTACCGATTCGATGGCACCTAACAACAACAACAATCTATGGCCACTGAGCCAACTTTGGCTCTTGGTGACCTGTAGAGCAGAGGAGAATTGTTCCACAGGCTTCCCGCAACTGCAGATCTTTACGGAAGCAGACAGCCTCATCTTTCTCCTGCAGAGCAACTGATGAAAACCGAGAGGAGAGGGAAGAGGAGCGTGGATGTGAGTGGAGTCTCCATCTGTACCCCCTTCCTCCACCATTCCCTACCACCCACACCCCCACTGCCATCAGCTGGCCACATACAGTCACTTTCGTGTTGTTCTGTCTGTGAGTTCTCCAGGTCTGATTCTCATACTGAACATCAACGATGTGACCCTGTGAACCTGTGGCAGGGGGCATGCTGCCAAGTCTTGCCCCTGGAGACTTTGGTTGAAGGAGGTGCCTAGGCTGCTGTTTGGGCCTGGAGGGTCCCTACCAGCTCCCTGGTCTGTCCCTCCCTCGCCCTTGCCGTGGGGTGGAGATTTGTGCCCACTGAGAAGGGCTCCCACCACCTGGAGGTGACACTGGATTGTGGACTGAATATGTAACTGAGACAAACCCAGGAACTCGGCAGTGCGGATCTCTCCTAGCCTGTTCGCATCCTTCTCTTTGCATTCCTTCAGGAGTTCCCGCCAACAGCCCTGCATCCTCCTTCTGAGCTTGCTCTCAATGGGCTCACAGTTCTGGAGCGGTGGGGTATAGGGCTCACTCGCCGGACTGGCTGGGGTCTAGCGAGAAAGGAAAGAAACTGGGCTTTAATCAAAATGAACGTTATACTAATAATCATAATGAATGACTGTGGTGACTCAGGTTTCGAGAACCAAAATATGATGGAAATAAAACAAGGAAGACACAGAGACGGTAAGTTTCTAGTTTAATCTTTATTTCCAAAGATGGAGTGTGTTGGTGCCAAATCACATCAATCAAATGAGTTTTGGGATTAAATATACAGCTGAAGTTCAGATCCTAGGAGACATTTAAATACACTGCTGGTGTGGGATGGGGGGCAGGGGGGGAGAAGAGACAATTGGATATTTACATCAGAGAAAGGAGGACTTATCCTTCATGGGATATTCAACACTGCAATCACTCACAGTGTCTGATATTTTGAAATCCTGAGGAGCGTGTATGGGTCTGCTCTTTGTTTCAATGTACAAGTACTTTCCATTTAAAAACAAAGCAGGGAGTTTAATGTTGCCCAGACTTTTCTACTGAACTCCAGTGCTGTTAAGGAAGCTCCTCCTTGCCCTGTGGTCGCTAATGAACCCAGTGAATGGCAGGCTTCCTCCCCAATCTGGCACCACCTGAAACTTACCCGTCTCAGTTGATGACTCCTTCCTTCCAATTGTTCAAACCTTGGAAGGCCCTCTTGACTCTCTTCCTCCGACTCCAATCAAGCAATCCCTCAGGAAGTCCTGTGGCTCCACTATGCAGATGTCCGGGGCTCAGGCCACTTGTCAGCAGGCTCCCATTCAGCCCCACACTCCAGGGCACCATCATCTGTCACCTGATCACCCCCGGAACCTGGATGTTCCTCCTCTGCCTGCATCCTCTGACCCGTCCTCACTACACGGTCCACTCAACCTCACGGCCTCTCTTCCACACAGCAACTGGAGCGGTGGCTGTTACCTGTCATGATGAGGCCATGTACAACAGGCCGATGTTGTCTGGTTCTACACCATCATCACCAGCATGGACAAGCTCAAGTCCACTGTGAATTCTGAGCGCCTTTTAGTCTAAAAGGCTCATCTCTCGGCACTGCCATCAGACAATGAAGCACTGTGACCCACAGGCTAGCCACAGTCCTTTCTCCCCAGGTTGTCTCAGTGTGGAAGACTGAAAATGCCATGACTTAAGTCAGGCACACCTTAGTCCTCAAAGTTCTTTGTTCTTGTCATTGTTAAGTGTCGTCGAGTCAGTTCTGACCCATAGCGACCCTGTATACGGTTTCCAAGGACCTGCTGGTGAGTTTGAACTGCCAATCTTGCATTCCAGCGTATTAACCTGCCTTAAAAAGGTCTTTTGAAGCAGATTTGTCCAATGCAACATTTAATTTCTTCACGGCTGCTTCCATGAGCACTGATTGTGTATTAAAGTAAAATGAAATCCTTGACAACTTCAATTTCTTCTCCATTTATCATGATGTTATTTATTGGTCCTCTTGTGAGGATATTTGTTTTCTTTACATTGAGGTGCAATCCATACTGAAGGCTGTATTCTTTGATCTTCATCAGCAAGTGCTTCAAGACCTCTCTGCTGTCAGCAAGCAAGGTTGTGCCGTGTGCATCATAGGTTGTAAATGAGCCTTCCTCCAATCCTGATGCCGTGTTCTTCATTTAGCCCAGGTTCTCAGATTATCTGCTCAGCATACAGAGTGGATACATATGGTGCAGGGTTACAACCCTGACACACACCTCACTTAATTTTAAACCACACAACAGCCCCTTGTTCTGTTCCATGTACAGGTGACACGGGAGCACAATGAAGTGGTCTGGGATACTCATACATAGCCTTGTTATCCAAAGTTTGTTGTGATCCACACAGTCGAATGCCTTTGCATCGTCAATAAAACTAAAATAAACATTTGTTTGGTATTCTTTACTTTCAGCCCCAAACCATCTGAGGCCAGTAATGAAATCCTTGTTCCATGTCCCCTTCTGAATTTGATCTGAATTTATGGCAGCTCCTTGTTGATGTACTCCTGCAACCATTTTCAAATTATCTTCAGCAAAATTTTAATTATACCACAAGCTCTGACTTAAAACACCACACGCTTATTCTCTTCCAGTTCTGGAGCCCCCAAAGTGTGGCAATGGGCTACAGTGAAGACGTGGAGGCTCCAGGGGGAGACTCTATTTCCTTTCCTTGTCTGGTTCCTAGAGGTGCCCACGGCCCTTGGCTCGTGGCTGCCTCTCCCATCTTCAATGTCACAACGGTGGCTCCAGTCTTTCCCACAGTGCACCATTCTCACGCTGAATCTGCTGCCTTCTTCTTCCCTGTTTGAGGATGGTTGTGATTCTGTTGTACCTACCTTGATACTCGAGAATAGCCCCCTGATCTCAAGGTCATTGGATCAGCAACCTTAGTTTTACCTGCCACCTTAATCCCCGCTTGCCACGTGAGGTAACACATTGATGCGTGGGGATTAGAACCTGGGCATCTTCACTGTGCGGTTGACCCCTCATCTGTTCTCCTTATCACCTTTTAACTTACTGCTTTAGTAAACTGACTGCTTGTTGCCTACTGTTACGGATTGAATTGCGTTTCCCCCAGATGAGTGTCAGCTTTGGTGGTCCATAATTCTTGGTGCTTTGGAAGTTATGCAATGATAGAATCTTCCTCCATGGTGTGATCGGATTGAACAGCCAATCAGTTGTAAGGGGGTTAGGGCTGGATGCAACCCCCGTATTCAGGTCTCACACTGACCCAATATAAGGGGTACGGCCTGCATCATCTTTGTTCTTACAAGAGAAGCAAGCAGAGAAGTACCATCCAGCCAGAAGTGGAATGTGTCCTTTGGACCCATGGTCCCTGTGCTGTTAACCTCCTAGACCCAGGGGAAGGTTGATGCCAAGATGCGTGGAGATCTCCCAGGGGCTGTGGGCCCACAAATGCTATAAAGGTCAAGGACCTTCCCTCAGAGCCAAGAGATACAGAGAGCTTTTCCTTAGTGCTTGGAATTCGGACTTCTAGAGCCTTCTAAGGTGCCAGAGTATAAATGTGTTAGCTACAACCACCCAGCGTGGTCTTTCTGTTACATCAGCACGAGTGACCCAGGACACCTGCCATCGCCCACTGGAACTCGGACTTCACAAGGACAGGGACCTTTGTACTTGCAGCTCCAGAAACCACCCAGCCCCTGATGGCTGCACAGCACGATGTGTGCTTGACTGGTGGATTGCAGGTAACTGCCGTCTGAGTACTCACAGGTGTGTTGTGAAGTCTCCCTTCCCTGGAGATATGACCAACCCTTCCTGCAGATGAGGGAAGAGCCTCGGGAGCAGGCCTCTCCCCTGGCCCAGGCGGGGTCAGCGCTGTGCCAGAGAGAGGTCGGGCAACTCCATGTTTAACTCAGGGACCTGGAGCCCAAAGGGCACCTCTTACAGCCTATGCTGCTTCAACTGTAAAATGGGTACGACCCCCAGTTTGCT
>NW_006408615.1:8212812-8249561 GCF_000296735.1 Chrysochloris asiatica | reverse complement strand
ATAGACTTCTGGAAAATCCTCCACTGAAAGCCCGGTGGCACGCAGTTCACCTTAGACACAATGGGAGCGCCGAGTACTAGTTCCTCTTATTGGCCCCGTCCCTGTCCCCATACCAGGTAAGTCAGTGCTTAGGACAATGCCAATGGGCTCCTCTCAGTGCATCCCCCACCCCATCCTGGGGCTGCCCCACCCTGGCAGGATTTGTCATCTGCCCCAGGTGGCGTGTGACACCGGGCCCCAAGGGGGACTCACGCAGGGGTGACTCCATGTCTTTGCACCTCCCTTCAGGTCCCGCAGGGGTGAGGACCGAGCTGATCTGGGCTCTTCCGAGAGTTCGGGGACGCTGCTGCCTTTCTGGGCCCTGGTGGAGCCTCCGGACGCTGGTGGCGTCAATGGCTTCTCGGAGCTGAACTTGATCAGGAAGTCCTGGTACCTTAGCTTCCCCTTGGCGTTGACGGGCAGCTCGCTCCAGAGCTTGTCAAACTGGACGAGAAGCAGAAGGCACTGTGAACTGTCAGTATGGAAACCTGGGCCTGGTGGCACGCACAGTTAAGTGCTCACTGACTAGCCGAAAGGTGGGTGGTTCGAACCCACCCAGAGGCATCTCGGTACACAGGCCTGGAGATCTGCTTTGGAAAGGCCATAGCCTAGATTGAAAACGCTTGTGAGCAATTCTAAGTCTGCACACCTGGGGTCAGACAACTACCACCACCACCACCAAACACAGGGTCAGGAACCAGCAGACCCTCCCTCCACCGTGCAAGGGAGCAGTGGGCAGTGGGCAGTACCTGGGAGTGCCAAGCAGAGTCCAAAGGCAGTTACAACAACAACAACAACAACCACACACAAGAAAAGCGCATCCTTGGCTCCCACCAGAAAGCAAAGACAAGACGACTGTTTGTAGCGTCCGCAGGACATTTTAAGTTGGATTGGGCCCTGAGTGAGCAGTTGAGACCATTCAATCTTGTGCTTAGTCATGGCGATGGAGCTGTAGCACATAGGCAGATTTAGCAGAAAACACTAACGCAGCCTCTGTCTCCTCCTCTACCAGGTTGCCCCAGCTCTAGAGTGTCCCCTCCTTCCTGAGGACAGCTTATCGGCTGGCTGGCTGGCTGGGCACTGGGCCAGACACTGTGTCTGCGACAATAATTTATCTCACCCTGAGGGCACACAATGTCTTCTCAGGAGAGGAAAAGGGAGACGTTTGGGAAGCCAGAGCGAAATTTATGGCTTTGCACTGTCACCATCTGATGCTCCTGGCTGTGCAGAAGCCCCAGGCTGCATAGACAGAGTGGGACAACTCAGAGCGTCCTACATGAGGCACTTTGGATGACTTGAGGGCTTGGAGGGAAGCGGGAGAGAACGGAAACTTACTTCCAATTTGTTTTTTCCTAGAAGCCCGGAGGAGCCCAGCCTTTGTCTTTCTGCTTCCCCGTCTTCCCTCCCCTCTCAGCGTCCACCTTGCAAGCCTGGGTTACTTCTGGGTCTCCCCTAGACTTTCCCAAGAGCAAATGAACAGTGACTCTGCCTGGTGTGGGCTGTGGGTTAATGCGCTGGACTGCAAGGCTGGTTTGCACCGTAAGGTTCTGGCTCACCAGCCACTCTGCGGAAACCCTATATAGGGTCGCTATGGATTGGGACCAACTCCATGTGCTAGAACAGGGATGCAAGAAAGGAGGAGCAGACCTAACACCCCTCGCCCCTACCCCTCTGGTAACCACCAACAACCACGTAGAAGAAGATAAATAAGGAGACAAAAAAAAGACAAGCCCATGAGCTAGGAGAACATCAGGGAGGGACATTTTAAAGAATCAGTACCCCTAGACAGCCATGATCCACATCTGTCTCACTGGCTTTCAGAGATGGGCCCGCTCACCTCTCGAGTACACTCGCTTTAGAATAAACCTGTTGTCTTGTGTCCCTGACACCTCATCTGAATCTGCGACTCCTCGCTAGAAGTCCAAGAGAATTCCCGAGGCACGTTCGGTAACAAACGACCCTTAACAACACCAACAATGGCTGGTGTGGCACAGGAGGATCAGCACTGGACTGCGAAACACGAAGTCAGCAGTTCAAACCCACCAGCTGCTCCTTGGAAACCCTATATAGGGTCACTATGAGTCAGGACTGACTCCACACCACTTAGCAATAACAATAGAATACCCAGAATTACTTGAGAGCCCAGAAATTAAGTACTGAGGGGTGAGGATGGGAAGGGAGCCGGTGCCAAGTCCTGAAAGGCAAAGGGGGTTAGTTTGGAATGGTAATGTTTGTTGATTGTCTGATTAATCTGTTTTCTTGTTCTTTCTAAACGATTGTAGGGATTCACAGGTGGTAAGAACAGTCAGCACAGACTGTCCCTTGTATCCCTCTCTGCCTGTCCCAAGGTTATGTGTCAGGTGCCTGCAGCTGGGCCGCGTGACACGTGCTGGCTCCGACAGAGACCCGCCCCACAGGGTCCCGAGGGTCTCATCTTCATGGAAGCAGGTGAACAGGTACGTCTTTCTCTGACGGAGCCGCTGGGTGGGTTTGAACCACCGACCTTTCAGTTAGCAGCTGCACCCCCAGAGCTCCCTCACATGTAATGATATCAATGAACTGGAAAGCTGTTTCGGGTGTAGTGTGTGTCTAGTTCTACATCATTTCATCGCATGTGGGCTCATGGCGATTCGATCTTGGTCAGTGAGGAGAGAGAATGCAAACATCGTCTCCTTCCTCCTGGGCACCCACTGAGGACGCTCTGCCAGAAGAGGCGTGCTCCTCCTTACACCCCCTCCCACGCCAGCACCTTTTCACTTCAGGCTGAAGACCTGGCTCCCTCAGACACGGGGAGGGGCTGACCCATGGGAAGAGCCCTCCAATTAAAATGTTCCCAAGAGGGGAGGGAGGGGCTACACAACGTTGGAAACATACTAACCAGGAAGGCTTTATGAAGGAGATGACGCAGCAAGAGAACATCTTAACAATCTTAACAATAGGAAAAAGCCAAAGAGTCAACAACATGACAACTTTTATTGAACTATTCATCACAGAAGCGAGGTGCAAGAGAATCAAGGGGTTGTGTTCCACTGAGCCTCAAAGCCTCCAGGGAGAGACAGACACGCAACTCTCATTCCCTGCAGACTGTGGGAAGAAGCGGTATCCTGCCTCAGGTGAGCGGAGGGAGAAATCGGCTAAAATGTTAGCAGACTCTTCAAGGCCAAATGTGGGCCAGCTCGTGTGTTTGGAACAAGAAAGAGTGTGTCCTTTCCCTCAAGTTCTTCTCAGTGGGATGCCTCCACCCAGGAGACCTGCGGGCCCCTTGGCTTCTATGAACGTATGTTAAAGGATCTAGTGGAAAAACTGGACAACTTGCTCAAACAAAAGACAACTTGAGCAGAGGGGTGGAGACCATCGTGTTGTTCAAGTGAAACAGGGATTCTAGGTGGAACAGAAACGGAGAAGAAACCCACAGCACCAAGGGCAAAGTTAGCGTGTGGCCACTGACAAGTGTCTGGAAATCTCAGCATAAGAACAAGGTGAAATGCTGTTGACATTTTACTGATGAAATGGTTGCTAGCTTCAACATGCAGATTTCAAAGTGGAAGAAAAGAAGGAGTTTCTTCTGGCACTCCATGATACTTTCAATATTTTCCTCCAACACCATAACTTAAATGCATCAATTCTTCTATGTTGTTGCTATGTGCCGTGGAGTCGGTTCCGACTCATAACGACCCTGTACAGGGTTTCCGAGGCTGTAAATCTTTACGGGAGCAGAACTCCTCATCTTTCTCCCATGGAACAGCTGGTAGTTTCGAACTGCTGACTGTGAGATTAGTAGTAGCCCGATTCGTAACCACTACGCTAATTCTTCTATAGTCTTCCTTATTCACTGTCCAGCTTTCGCATGCATATGAGGCTACTGAAAATACCATGGCTTGGGTCAGGCGCACCTTAGTCCTCAAGCTGACATCTTTGCTCTTCAACACTTTAAAAAGGTCTTGTGCAGCAGATTTGCCTAATGCAATATGTCATTCGATTTCTTGACTGCTGCTTCTGTGAGTGCGGATGGTTGAAATAAGCAAAATGAAGTCTTTGACAACTTCGAACTTTCCTCCATTTATCATGATGCTATTTATTGGCTCAGTTGCAGAGTTTTGCTTTCTTGACATTGAAGGCTGTCGTCTTTGGGATTCATCAGTCAGTATTTCAAGTCCTCCTCACTTCCAGAAAGCAGGGTTGTGTCATCTGCATCTCACAGGTTGCTAATGAAACAGTTAGTAGGTTGCTGTTAATGAAGGAACAACGCGTTGTAAATCCAAAAGAACACCGATGGACCACAACGTGGCAGCTGTCCACAGCATTCAGCCTCCTCTTTTTCTAGAGTGATGGATGTGTCCACGGGGTATTGTTGTTGTTAGCTGATGTAGGGTTGGCACTTGATTCACGGTGACCAATTACAATGGGACTAGTCTGTTGTCATCGATTTGCTGATTTTTCAGAAGTAGATTGCCAGGTCTTTTTTCCTGGTGTGTCTTACTCTGGACACTGTTGGAACCTGCTAGAACAGACTCAATAGATTGCCAGCCAGTTTCCACTGACAGACAGGTTGTGACTGACAGGAGGTGCTTCGGTTAGGACTACTTTCCAGTAATGGAAGTTCTATATGGGTACATGGCTGTCCAGTGTTCACATGGCTATAATTCCCAGCCTTCTTTTCAGTTAGGTTGGGTCATGTGACTATGTTCTAGCCAATAAGATGTGAGCAGAAGTGATGTGGGCAGTTTCTGGATGATGTCCTGAGAGGGGTGGAGCGTTCTGTCTCCTCTCACCTCTCCGCACTCACTGGAATAGCACCCCATCTTTAGGAAGGCTGACAACAGCAGGGTACAAACAGCCTGGGTCCCTGATGGTTCTGGGTACCACACCAGCCCTGAACTGCCTACTTGAATTTTTTTTTTTTTAACTGTTTCCAGGAGGTTAGGGTGAATTTTTTTGGAACTCCAAAAGGGTAATCTGGATAGATGTTCTCAAAGGACATAGGATGGTCATGAGAGCTTTTTTTTCTTTTTTTAATGTTTTCTTGTGAATTATGTGATAGTTTACATGGGAGAACATTAGTTAGTTTTACATTCATTCTTTCATATATCGTTTCATTGCCATGGTTACAATTCCCTCCAAGCATCATCAACCAACCAAAGGGTATACCCTGCAAGCCTGCCACCCATACCCCTCCCCCCGGTCTTCAGCACACAGCCCCTCTCAATCTCTGTGTCTGAAGTCCCAAGCTGCTCCATCTCTCACGTCATCATCTCTGCCTCCATCTCAGGCATCACTGCTTTTCTGGGTAGGGTCCCGCCCACTTGAATTTTAATTCAGAGGAAATGTATTTCCCTGTGACGTACCCTCCTTGTTACAGCAGTCTGGTGTGCACATCGTGATGCGAACACTCCTTCCTTGTGTGTGCTCACAGACAAGCTAGGATTAAATTTCAGGCTTATTCATGTGGAACAGGTAGGGAGACTCTGTGGAAAATCCAAATATGCTGAAGGAGGAGGACGGAGGTGTTTTCTGACTCTAAACTTTATCGTAAAATCAAAAGCAAACTGTCATGCTGGTGGAGGAGTTGGGAGAAGGATGGCGAGGTTTGCACCACGTGGGGAATGTGACCACTGTCACCGAGTTGTACACGTGGACATTGTTGAGATGCAGTGTGACTAAGTGCATCTTCACCGATAGGAAAGCGTCAATAATACGTTAATGCCGAGCTTAAAAGGCTGAGACCTGCCCTTGCGCACACACGAAAACAGGGAAATGATCTCACCCAAGGGTGAATTGGTACACAGTTCTAGAACATGCAGGGTTCTGAACCTGTACTGTCCTGCTCAGAAAGTACCACCGAGCCCATCCCTGCTGGGTGGCTGGTCACAGCAGTTTGGGAGATGTCTGGACTCCACGTCACAATGGCAGGGCAGGTCACCCAAAAAGTATGACCAACGTGGGCTCGTTGGAGCTTACTCATATGTAGTCAACAGCTCACCAGGACGTCACCACACTGTTGAAGCAGCTCATGACAGATGAGTAAGCACAGTGAGCCCATGTTCACCTATCTTACTGGTTCCTCCGTCCCTGTCAGAGACAGTGCATTTGAAAACAGGCTTTGATTCTTCAGGAAGGGGCTGTGGGGTTGGGAGAGAGACAGATGCCAGCCAGACCTAGAAGCCGAATCTTAGATGTGGTGGGAAAATGTTTATGGCAGATTAGTAAACACAAGTAAGTCTGTGCTTACCCTGCTTATTGGGTACTCTGCCCTGGGCCCTGTGGGACTCCTTCCGCCAGCACAACCTGTCGCTCGCTTGGCCCTGAGGAGTTCTCCCCACATCATCACCTCTAATGGAAGCCTGCTCCTCCCCACAGCCCCATCTGCCCTGTCTATCTGCTTCAGGGCCTGCAGGAGGGGACAGGCCCTCCTTAGTCCACACACTCCTTCTGACACCGTTTTCCTCTCTCTTCTTGTACAAGATTTCCCCACATGTACAAGATTTCCCCACACCCTGTCTCTGTAAGTCATTTGCCCCACCTCAGTCATCCACACGGTTACACGCAAGATGCCACCAGCACCCCGAGGTCTCGAGTGTGACCACACCTGCACGCGCTCAGCTGCCAGCAGAAAGGCTGCTGGTTTATACCCACCCAGCAACTCTGCTTCCAAAAAAATGACAACCCAGGAAGCCCTAATGGGGCAGGGACAGTTCTACACTGTCACATGGGGTCACTAAGTGTCCAGAAATCGATTCAACGGCCACCAACAACCACAAGTCTCTGACCAGCACAGGAATTTCTCAGGGCTACTACGGGAGTATTTCCTCCTCATCGGCCCCACAGCTCTTCCTTAACCCCATTTCTCTTCTCGACTTCCTAACCAATGCTTCACCTCCACCCCCCTTGGTCCTTTCTCTACTGAACTTGCCTGGCTCCGACTGCCCCTCCGTCCTAGATGCACTTTTCCATTCTCTGCAGTGACGACTTCATGCCGCCTCCTGTCCTGCCAATCCCACGTATCCCTTCAACCCCAGCTGAGAAACCACTGAAGCCACCCAAGGCACTGCTGCGTCGGAGCCCTCCCTCGTAACTACGAGACAAGGGTCTTGACTCCTATCTGAGACTCTCCTCCTAGAGTCTGGCTCCTGCTTCTTCTCTGCAGCTAAAAGCTACAGCCCTCAGCTTCGCTTTTAGCAGACCCACTCCTGAGACCTGGGAGGAGGTGGCAACGTGCACGGTGCAGATGAGCTTTCTGGGTCTGGGGTCTGACGTTGAGCCCCAGTGTGAGCTAGCAGCAGTGGGTCTCTCCTGACTTCTCTGGGGGCATTCGGGCTGCTTGCTCAGCATCTCCAGAGTGGCTTTAAGACCCTAGTACCCTTGGAAACATTCCTGTGAGTTTGAACGAGTCTAAGTGGATTCTGCATTCTGCAACTAAGAATCCCAAAGAATGCAAAAAGCAACAGTGGAAATGTCCAAATAAGTCATAAACACAGAGAACGGGACTCAGATTCGGTTCCCTGGCCACACGACAGCCTAAACAAACTCACAATTAAAGATCCCCAGAAATCCTATGCTTGGAAAATGAAAACTTACTTCTAAATGGTTTATATTTATGGAGAGCTCAGGTAATGTGTCACTCTGGACGTTTTGACAGATAAGCCTTCCTCCACAAAACACCCAGTGGATGGGTACATAGTTTTAAAACATACTTTTAAATATCCCGTAGAGTCCTGAGGAAGTACAGAGAAATTCTATGGGATCAGAAAAGCTGCTAACCCCAAGAAAAGGAGAACACAAGCTTGTAAGCCAGTAGTACCCTGGAGGCAAAAGCCAGTCCTGAAAACTCAGTTTAGGAGGGCTAAAGGCCCTCTGGGCATGGGGGAGAAGCAGAGCTGAGGAGCTAGCTGTACCCCCCTGAATGAAGAGCCAGGTCATCTACGGATTATATCTGCAGCAGAAGGTGGGCACGAAAAGGCCTGGCTGTCTTGCCTGTGCTCCAGGTGGGGCATGTTGTTGTATGTATGGGTGCCGTCGAGCCAGCTCCCACTCACGGTGGCCCTGTGCACAGCAGAACGAAAGACCACCCAGCCCTACGCCATCCTCACAATTGCTTAGTTTCAGCCCACTGTTTCTATCCGTCTCTTTGGGGGTCTTTTTCACTGACCCTCTACTTTGTCAAGTATGATGCAATTTTCCAGGGAATGATCTCTCCTGATCACATGTCCGAAGTACGAGAGACAAAGTTTTGCCACCCTCGCTTCCTTCCAAGGAGCATTCTGGCTGTACTTCTTCCAAGAAAGATTTGATGTTCTTCTGGTATTCCATAGCACTTTCAATATTCTTCACCAATGCCTTAATTCAATGCACCAATTCTCCTATGGTCTTTCTTATTCATTGTGTGACTTTCACATGCATACAAGGTGACTGAAAATACCATGGCTGGGTCAGGTGCACCTTAGCCCTCAAACTGACATCTTTGCTCTTGAACACTTTAAAGAGGTCTTATGCTGCAGATTTGCCTAATGAATCCTTGAATGCGCTTCCACGAGAGCTGATTGTGGATCCAAGCAAAATGAAGACTTTGACAACTTCAAGCTTTTTTTTTTCTGTTTATTATAATGTTATTTTAGTCCAGTTGTGAGAATTTTCATTTTCTTTACAAGTGCAATCCATACTGAAGGCTGTAGTCTTTGATCTTGACCAGTAAGTACTTCAAGTCCTCTTCAATTCCAGTAAGCAAGGTGTGTCATTTGCATATCACAGGTTGTTAATGAGTCTTCCTCTAACCCTTCTTCATATATCCCAGCTTCTCAGATTCTTTGCTCATCATACAGACTGAACGATATAGTGAAGGGAAGTGATACAACCCTGATGCATGCCTTTCCTGATTTTAAACTACGCAGCAACCCCTTTGTTGTGTTCGAAGGAATGACTGATTGCCTCTTGGTCTACGCAGAGGTTCCTCATGAGCACAATGAAGTGAATTCTCATTCTTTGCAATGCTGTTCATAGCTTGTCATGATCCACATAGTCGAATGCCTTTCCTTAGTCAATAAAGAACAAGCAAACACCTTGCCGGTATTCTCTGCTTTTAGTCCAGATCCTTCTGATGTTAACAATCTCCCTCATTGCACGTCCTCTTTTGAATCTGGCTTGAATTTCTGGCAACTCCGTGTTGATGAACTGCTGCAACTGGTTTTGAATGATCTTAAGCACAATGATACTTGCATGTGCTATTAACAACATTGTTTGCTTATTTCCGCATTCTGTTGGGTCACCTTTCTTTGGAACAGGTTAAACTATGGATTTATTCCAGTCAACTGGTCAGGTAGTCGTCATCCACATGTCTTGGCATAAATGAGTGAGTGCCTCCAGTGCTGCATCAGGTTGCTGGAACAATTCAGTTTTCAGTCCGTCAAGTCCTAGAGCCTTGTTTTTCATCTATAACTTCAGTGCCTGTTGGATTTCTTCAGTTCTTGATCATATGCTACCTCTTGAAAAGGCTGAACATCAACTAGTTCTTTTTGGTTCGATGACTCGGGGTATTCCTTCCATCCTTTTTTGATGTTCCCTGTGTCGTTCAATATTTTGCTCCTATTGTTGCTTCTAAGAGCCGTCAAGTTGGTTTCAACTCATAGCAACCAGGTATATGGTTTTCAAGGAGCAGCATGTGCATTTGAACCATCAACCTTGTGGTTAGCAGTCCAGTGCTTTCCTATAGTACCAGACCATGACTGCATTTTGCCCAAAGAATCCTTCAATATTGCCACCTGAGGCTCGAAGTTTTTCTTCAGCTTGAGAAATGCTGAGCGTGTTCTTCCCTTTAGGTTTTCGAGCTCTAGGTCTTTGCACATTTCACTGCAATACTTGATGTCTTCTCGAGCTGCCCTTTGAAGTTTTCCCTTCAGCTCTTTGGATTCATCATTTCTTCCAGTTACTTTTGCATCCTTACACTAGAGAGTGTTTCAGAGTCTCTTCTGGCATCCATTTTGGTCTTTTCTTTCTTTCCTGTCTTTTACATGTGTTTCTTCATGTATGATGTTCTTGATGTCATCCCACAACTCTTACTGGTCTTTGATCATTGTCTAATGCGTCAAATCTCTTCCGAGATAATCTCTAAAATCAGGTGGGATATGTTCAAGGGCTTGTTTTAATTTTCTCCAGCTTCAGCCTGAACTTGCATATGAGTAATTGATGGTCTGTTCCACGGTCTGCCCCTGGCCTTGCTTTGCCTGATGACATGAAGATTCCATTGTATCGTCCCACAGATGTAGTCAATTTGATTCCTGTGTATTCCATGTGGTGAGGTCCAGGGGTAATGTTGTTGTTTACATTGTTGAAAATAAATGTTTGTAATGAATACATTGTTTGTCTTGCAAAATTCTATCACACGATCTCCAGCATCATTTCTATCACCAAGACCCTATTTTCCAACTACTGATCTTTTCTTCTGTTTCCAAGTTTCACTCTCCAAATACCAGTCATTACCAATGCATCTTGATTGCATGTTTGATCAATTTCAGAATTCTTCAATGTCATCATCATTGGCTTTGGTGCATACATACTTGAATAGCAGTGGCATGAACTTGTCTTCCTTATAGGCGTGTGGATATTAACCCTAGCACAGACAGTGTTGTACTTCCAGATAGAGCCTGAAATGCTCTTTCGTTATTGTTAAGTACTGTCAAGTCGGTTCTGACCCATAGCAACTCCATACAGGGGTTTCTGAGGAGTGACTAGTGAGCTTGAACGGTAGTCCTTCTGGTTCAAATGACTTTGCAGTCTGGTGCATTAACCCACAGCACCACACCAGGACTCCCATTCTTGTTGTTGTTAGGTGCCATCGAGGTGGTACCGACATATAGCGACCTTACGCACAGCAGAATGAAACACTGCCTGATCCTGGGCCAACCTCACCACTGTTGCCACGTTTGAGTCCATCGATGCTGCCACTTGGCCAATCCATCTCATTGGGGGTCTTCCTCTTTTCTCTGACCCTCTACCTTACCAAACATGATATCCTTCTCCAGTGACTGGTCCCTCCTGAAAAATATGTCCGAAGTATGAGAGATGAAGTTTGGCCATCTTGGCCTCCAGGGAGCACTCTGGCTGCACATCTTCCAACACAGACCTGTTGGTTCTTTTCTCTTGTTGTTGGAGATGGTTAAATTTTAAGGGCAATAGCCACTAAAAGAAATGAAGTGGATATGTAACTTCCAAACAAATGAAAGGGAAGAAAAAAGGAAATTCCAAAAGCTCAGTCAAAAGAAGAAAAGGGATTAAAAACAAGCAGTTAAGAGATGGGTGATAAATAGAAAATACAACACAGTATGGTAGCGAGATAGCCATATACAATAGTATCACAATAAACGTAAATGGGTCAAGCATGCCCCATAAAAAACAGAGATTGTTAGATTGGGTTTTTAAACATCTACACAAAACATAAATCACAGGAGGGCTGAAGATAAACAAATGATGGAAACTGCAAACCATAAAAAGATAGCTGAGGGAGTTATACTAATATCAGATAAAGGAAACTTTAAGCCACAAACTGTTTTCCAGCTGGTAAGTTCAGTTCACTAGGAGGATATGAGCTCAGTATCTATGTGAAGTGAAATAATAAAAATAAAACAACCAACCCTGATTATGTATAAAATGAAAACGGACAGAATTTACAAAATTGGGAAGTCTACCATCATATTCTAAGGCAAATCTGTCTGCTTATTGCATTGTGGTGTCTTAATCACATTTCTACTTATTTTATTTATTGTCTGACCTCTTCCATAAGGGGACTCTGGTGTGGCACTATAGGATAAGCACCAGACTGGTAACCTCAGGGTCGCGATGAGTCAGAGCACACTCAGTAGTACTTACCAGAAACAGCCACAATACCACCCCCATAGGAACGTAGAGTCTATGAGGGAGGGTTTCTGTTTCACACAAACGCTGACACAGTACACTTGCTCCCCCTGCTTCCTGGCTGCCCTCTCTGCCTCTATCAGTCTCTCCTGTCTCTTCTCCAGGACTCCACCATCTTGTTTTCAGGGAACACTGTTACCAGTGTATAGAGAGCAACACTGTAGTCATATTGTGCTGAACAATTAGCATTTAAGGTCTTTATGCCCTCTGCTGAGGCAAGCTCAGTGAAGCCAGAGTCCATGGCTCTACCTTGTGTACAGTGGTCCCCAACACATGAAGAAATGAGTGGACGCTCACGCTCTGCCTTGTGAAGACAGATGGCTACCTGTCTTAGTACAAGCAAGGCTGTTCCAGGGGCTCAGCTGGACGAGGAGGAACCCTGAGGACCCTGAAGCAGGCAGAGGCAGGCTCCACCAGGTCAAGGTGTGGTCAGAAAGGACAATGAGCTGGACTAAGTCCAGAAGGAAAGCAGGCATCACAGAGCGATGACAGGGAAGAGCCAACTCTAGTCCTTGCAGCTCCATTTCCTATTGGAGGACATGGAAGCTCAGAGAGGGTAAGTAACTTGTCCAAGGTTACACAGCTGGACAAGGCAGAAGCAGGGTGGAGACCCAAGTCTGTCTGTCCGCCAGAGGGATCTTTCAGTTTTGTTCTCTGCCAGCATGTTTCTCTCTCCCTGGCGGTGTCTGTCAGAGGAAAACATGCAAATTGTTTAGAAGTATGGACAGTCAGATGCCAAGTCTTCCTGTGTGCAACCGTGGATTCGAGAAGACCAACCACCACGAGGATGGTGTAGGACCAGGCTGTGTGTTGGCAACAACTAACAACTTCCCTAACGTCTTCAGTGAGCTCTTTCAAATAACGGTATGATGGGTGTCTAGACATGCTGTTTCGCACTTTAACCGGCACTGTGTCATTAAGCCAAGGTCCTTGGCCAAGTAACTCGTGAGGAGAAAGCAGAAGGCTCTGTGAGGCACGTGTCCCAGCCCTGCCTACAGGAGCCTCCTCCCCAGACACGGCACCCTTTCTGCCCCTCGTCCCCAGCTGAAGCCAGGCTGCTCTCAGGCCCCAGTCTGAAGCTGTCCACATGTGCGGGCGGTACGAGACGCAGCGCGTATTTTTAGAACGCAGCATTTATAAATAAGCTGCATTTGGGTGGGGGTGGGAGGTGGAGTTGGTGTTGATGTGCTGGCGGACTGGGGGTGGTGGTGGTGAAGTTTTCTTAGCGGACGATTAAAATCCAATTCTTTGTTCGAATGCCAGACATGTCGGCATGTCATCAATCTTTGTCTATAATTAGAGAGAGATTTTACTCTTTGAGATTAAATGAAAAACCTTTATTGGCAAAACCTTTATGGGTAAAGTCTTTATGAGCTGGCCCCATAGAATAATAATGCCACTGTATTAATTTTAAAGGCTTACATTCGTTTCTACTTTGCGATAGCAAGGCTTGCATTTAGGGCAGGAGCATTTAGGGAAATATCATTTTACTTTGCTTAGAAGAAAAGATTTGCACCACAATGCCATGGTTCAAATCCCGGCAGGGTCCCCAGTGGGGGACAGGTTTCAGTGACAGACTAGGAAGAGAACCCTAGCAATTGGCTTCTGGAAATGGTTGTTGATGTTGGGTGCTGGCCAGTGGATACTGGCTCCCAGTGACCCACGTGACAGAGCACAATTGCCTCATGATGACTTCTAGGCTGTCATCGTTAGGGGGCAGACTGCACGTCTGTCTCCTGTGGAGCCACGGAGTGGGTTCAAACCACCAACCTTGTGGATTGTAACCGGGTGCTTGACCATTGAGCCACCAGGCTAGTCAATGAAAACCCATGAATCACAATACAACACTGCCCACTACAGTGATAGTTTAGGAGTCCAGGTATGGCACTATAAGATAAGCACTGGACTGCTAACCACAAGGTTGGCAGTTCAAACCTACCAGTTGCTCCTTGGGAACCCTATACAGGGTCACTATAAATCGGAACGTAACAACAGTAGTGACATTTTAGGCACGTTAGACGTGCTGTTTTCATCATCAATGCCTTTAGTGAATCCATACTTTGGGCAGCAAGTTTAGGGGGTCTGGGGAAAGGTGGAGGAAAAGGAGGTGCTAATCCCCTGTTCCTGTGACTGCTGCTAGTCCTTGCTCTGGAACTCAGGAAAAACTAAGACACGAGGTTGTAGCCACCACCTGGCAGGTCTGGGCTGGGAGGAAGCCGGGAGCATGGGGCAGCTCGTCAGGACTGTGGAGCTCGGCTATTACTGGAATCGTTCGGAAGGACGATTCCCTAACTGCCTACTGGTAGTCTGGTATCACTGGGACCTCGGACCCACCACTGGGTGGATGACGTGGAGGGGCCACGCACACCGTACAACGGGGCACTGAGTGCCAGCCACGGGTGCTCTCATCGGCTAGGGGTCCCGCGAGAACACCGCAATCAGGTCACCATGCAGCTCACGCCCCTCGTCCCTAGGCCCCCTCCCACGGCAGCAGCTTTGGGCTAAGACGGAGTCTGGCTCACCCTGGAGGGAAATCAGCCCAGCTCCTCTGCTGAGGCCTGGGATGAGAACCCCAGTCAGTCCAGGCTCGGGGTTCAGCCTGTGAGAGGTCTGCCAGGGGTGGGCGGGTCTCGAGCATGCATACAGCAGTAGTTCCCTCGGAGCAGCCAGAAGCAGGGGAGGCGGCAGAGAGAGACTTCAAAAACCAACTACTCTGTGGATTGTATCTGCCAGGGAGTGACCTGGGGCTGGGTTTAATTAAGTAATAAAGGTGACAATATTTGTGCCAGATTGAAATGGATCAATTCACACCTGCTACATAAACAGAGCTCTGGTAGTGTAGTGGTTATGAATCGGGCTGCGAAGCACAAGGTCAGTTCAAAACTACCAGCTGTTACGCGGGAGAAAGACAAGGCTTTCTGCTCCCGTAAACATTTACAGCCTCGGAAACCCTGTACAGGGTCACTATGAGTCGGAACCGACTCCACGGCACATAACCACCATCACCACCATCACATAAACAGAGGAATGCTAGTATAGTGTGGTAGGTTAATGCGCTGGTCTGCAAAGTCGATTTGAACTGCAAAGTCGATGACTATGGGTCGGAACTAACTCGACAAAACTTAACAACAACAACAACATAAACAGAAGGAGTCCAGGTGTGGCTCTGAGGGCTAATGCTCTAGACCACAAGGTCAGTTTGAACCATAAAGTTGGCAGTTCAAACTCACGAGCCGCTCCTTGGAAACTCTACACAAACTCGCTGAGTCAGAATTGTCTCGAAAGCACTTAACACCAACAACACAAGCAGAAAGCAATGTTCAGTTGCTGACTGACAGATAGGTCGGTGGTTTGCAGCCACCCAGCGGGCTACATGGGAAAGACCTGGGGTTCTGCTCATGTAGAGATCACACGGCCTAGGGAACGCTTAGGAGCCATTCTTCTCTGTCACTGGGGCTGCTGTGAGTCGAAACCAACTCAATGGTATCCAGAAACACCACCACAGACAGCAACAGCACATACAGAAGGCTTGCAGGGTCTTTGGAATGATTAAAACCAAACCCAAACCGTCAAGCATTTAAAAGAGAGAGCCCAGTCTTAAACCCTGGGAGATGCCGAGTGTTGGAGGCGCACGCCATCCAGCTCAGGGCCAGCCCAAGGCGTGCCTTACCTGTTCGTTCGTCAGAATCTGCACGTGGCGATTACAAATGGCCCTGAACTCCTCCCTGGAGACTGTGTTGTTCTTCATGGTGTCAAAGTTCTCAAACTCCTGGGCGATGGCATTGTAGTGGGTGGTCACTGCTTTGTGGAGACGGGCCAGGATGTCCTTCTTGTCCTTGGGAGGTGGGGACTTGGGTGGCAGGGGGGCTTTGGGCATCTTCTCAGCCCACTCAGCAGCAGTCTGGATAAAACAGAATGGAGAAGTGGTCCGATTAATAAAGAAAAAGACCAGCGCACAAAGAAGAGAACAAAGCACACCAAAGGCTCTGAGAAGAAACCAGTCTATAGGATGAACAGCCTGCAGGAACCTGAGACCAGAAGAACTTAGATGGTGCCCTGCTACCACTGATGACAGTTTGGACCAGGGCCACAATAGATGGACCCTGATCGAATGGGAGCTAAATGTGGAACAGAACACCAAATTCCTTAAATAATAATCACACCTGCATAGTTGAGACTGGAGGGCTCCTTGAGACTACTGCCCTGAGATACTCTCTGTACCTGGAACCCAAACTAGCCCTGAGGTCACTCTGTAGCTAAATAATAAAGTGGCTCAAAAATGAAACAGAACAAAACAAAACAAACATATTATCACTTGTTGCTAACGTACTCGTTTGAAAACATCATCTCTGGGAAGCAAATGGTCCACAGTGACTTTAAAACAAAGATAAGACTGTAAAGGGGGTAGCAGGGTGATAGGGAAATTCGATGAATGTTAATGAAGCAAACAGAAGAACACACATAAGAACGTTTCCACATTGTGAAGAATGTAACCAACATTACTGAACAACTTGTATACAAACTGTTGAGAGGGAACCTAACCTCTATGTAAACCATTACTGAAAACACAAGAAAGTATGACCAAAATAATAGCCGTCAAAGGAAATATGAAGGCACACTTAGCTCTGGGACTGTTGCTAATGGGCAAACCAAGGGGCAGCAGCCGAAGGGAAACGAGCAGGAAGATCAAGGCCACACGCATGCTGATGGGAAACGGGTTTCTGTGAAGGACTGGGTACGCCTGGCATTCGAGAGATACAAGCAGGCCACTCCCCTCCCACCAGCCCGGGTGACGGCAGTGCCCAGGTAGGCTGGGCTCCCTCATGCGGGCACTCTCTTGGGCTGTCTGTGGTCCGGGGAGCGAAGCCTCAGTGGGTGTCTGCCTGCTCCACTCACTGTGGGGGGGGAGTCCACAGGGATATGTGTATGGCTCTTGCCTTTCAGAACATTCTGTTAGCTAACCCACTCACAGCTACTGGAATGTGAGGACAGTTAGTTGTCACACAAGGAATCCTGGTGGCACAACAAAGAAGTGCTCGACTGCAAACTGAAAGGTTGGTGGTTCGAATCCAGCCAGTGGCTCCACTGCAGAAAAACCTGGCCATCTGTTTCCGGTACAGATGGCTTCCTAGGAAATCCTATGGATCATTTTACTCTATTGCATGGGGCACTATGGGTCAGGACTGACTCGACCGCACACAACATCAGCAACAACAGTTATTGCACTGTGCTGAAGCCCAAAGTTAGTTAAAATCATCCTACAATCGGAAACTCTGCAAGACCCACAAATCTAGCCAACCCCACGGCAGTCAAGTGGACCCTGACCTGTAGAGGCCCTGTAGGACAGAGGAGGCCTGCCTTAGAGGGTTTCCGAGGCCGTTAGTCTTTATAGAAGTAAACTGTCGCATCTTTCTCCCTCGGAGCAGATGGTGGGTTGGAGACGATGATCCTTCAATTAGCAGCTGAGCGCTTTTACCTACCGCGCCACCACAGTCAAATCCTTCCAGACCTACAGGGAGTCCACAATTCAGAGAGCAAGAAGCAGAGCGTGGGGTCCCTGTGCTGAGAATCTGCTAGACCCAGGGCAAAAGTGATGTTAAGACACGTGGGATCTCCAAGGACCGTGGAACCCACAGATGTTGAAAAGAGACCAGGACCTTTCCCGAGAGACGCCAGAAAGCCTACCCCTAGAACTGGTGCCTGAATTCAGACTTCTAGCCTCCTGAAGTGGGAGAGAATCAATTTCTGCTTCTTAAAGGCACCCACTGTGGTATTTCTGTTATGGCAACACTAGAGAAACCAAGACTACTGGCTGAAGGCGGCGGTTTAAACTCACCCAGGGGCTCATGGGAGAAAACACCGAGCAGTGTGTTCCAGTGAAGATTTTAGTCTAGGGAAGCCCATGGGGCAGTCCTACTTGGACTTATACTGTCAGCAGCTATATTAACATACGCACTTTTAAACCCAACGCCATTGGGTTGATTCTGACAGATCGCACACACACACGTATATGTGGGAGCTTTGAAAACTTCATGGAAAAATTCCATCCTCTTCCAATTCCATTTTTCTAGGAGCTTTTTGAAGCTCCTTGGTGCGTGTGTGTATGTGATACACTACTAACGTTCAGGGCAGAAAGCAGAGCATAATGGGACTTTATAAAATGAGGTCACACACAGGATGCATGCCCCTCAAACACCTGAACACACAGCTCAGTCTCCACTTTAAATCCCCTGCACCCAGGGAGCTTTTCAGGGCTCTTGGAGCAACTCGTTCAGTGCGTGGATGCCCTTCCCACAGTGAGGAGCACAACAGTACCCCAAGAGTCCTGGGGTGCCGGGACCCGGGGTTTGGAGAAGACTCTTCTGGCGGTGAGCCCGCCATGACACTCCTGGTACCTGGGGGCTGAGAGGAGGCTGGCCCAGGTGTACCAGCGGAAGGAAGAGGGTGGGCTGAGGCCAGCTCAGGAGTGCTCTGTCTCAACTGCCCCTTCCTCTTCTGCCTCAGTTTCCTCATTTCTCCACTTGGAACAACAATGGCTCATGTGAGGGGACTCTGAGGGTGCTCTTTGAGAGGATCACACCATAGAAGAAGCGGCCATTCTTCTGACAACAGCTATGGAAGAATTCCAACAAAGCATTATTCACAACCTTAGGTTCATCTATTTTAAGCCTTAGAGGAAAGTAGCAAAATAGAGATTACTACATTTAATGGAAGAATTAGAAAACCTGAATAGACAGGGAATCTCAGAAGGAACTGAGAGAGCTGTTGCAAGATCTGCCATTTATTGCCAGAAAAGGTGTCAAACTGAGACGGTTTGAAAGGCATGCTATATCCAACCTTCCAGGAAGATATGTCTCCTAGATTCATCAGATTATTTTAGAATGTGGACATATACAGTATCTCAATTCACTGCGAATAGAGTTACTACACAGCTGTTGTTGGTGTTACATACCAGGAATACTACACTTATCATACCATGTGGATTGAATTGTGGGTCTCCTAACCTCCTACTCCTCCCACCCCCAACTGTGTTCCTGTCCCGACCCCTGTACCTGTGAATGAGCACCCATGTAAGAAGAGTTTTTCTTTTGTTAAGTTAATGAGCAGCAGGATGGGTGGGTCCTAAATCTAATCTCTTGGAGTTATTACTAGAACTGACACGCAGACAGGGCGTAGAGAGACAGTGGCGGCTGATGCAGGTCTGTGTCTCTGTTGTTTGTATGTCCCAGGATGGCCAGCAGTCACCAGAAACCAGGAGAGCAGTTTCTAGAAACAATGGCATGGCTGAGACCCTGGTTTGGACCTTTAGCCTCCAGAACTGTGAGAAAATAACTGTCTTCAAAGCCACCCCCTTAGGGCGTTTTTCTTACAGCTACACCAGGCCAGACCAAGAGATGACAAAGAGAACACATGGCAAGAAAATACAAGCCAATCTAATATACGGGCATGAATATAAAAATCCTAAATGAAATATTAGGAACATATTTTAAAATGGCACATCAAGATCACTTCACATTTATTCCAAGTATAAGAATGATATAAGAATTGGCCAATCTTTTTATTCCATTAACCAAAGCATTTGACAATTCAGAAACCATTCCTGTTAAAAATGGTTTGCAACATCTGTTGTGGGCTTTGTGCTCTTTAAGATTTATCTATATGGGGTCAGTGGAGTCCTGGTATGGTGCTGTAGGATAAGCACTGGGCCGCTAATCACAGGGTTGGCAGTTCAAATCTACCAGCTGCTCCCTGGAAACCCTATACACGGTCGTTATGAGTTGCAATCAAGTCGGCAGTACTTTACAACAACACATAGGGTCAAATTGATGAAAACAACTTGAAACATGAGACAGGCGCCTAGGGGCAGTGAGTTGATGTGAAGCGGGCAGGAATTACTCAGCAAAGCAGTGTGAACCTTCAGTGTCATGGAATGTGACATGAGAAACAGCTGAACTGGTGCATGTTTAGATGTGCATCTTCCCAACAACAATGAGATAAAATATTAAAAATGGTATAAAATAAAATGAATAAACTGCATGGAAAGAAAATATCCCAAACACGAGAGAGTAGTAACCAGACACCATCTGCAAACACCACATTAGATGAGTTGGACCCTAAAAACGTGTCCACTGAAATCATGAACAAGATCGACATGCCCCTTTCAGTGTTAGCATTACACCGTTAGAGGCACCAGCTTTTGAACTAAGACAAGAAAATGAAATAAACACTATAACGCTGTCGAAAAAAGATTTGTCAAAATTTTTGGATATGACAGTACAACTAGAAATTCTCAGTAAGACAGTGTAGGAAGGCGGCCTGATTTCAAGTTAAACATACAAAAAAACACAAAACAACCAAACCAACAACAACAACAACAACATAAAACAGCCAACAACAGAAATAAACAAACAAAACCACCGAAAGCACCTAAAACCCAATACCATTCTTCAAGCGTGGCAACAATTGTGAGGTTGGCCCAGGACCAGGCAGTGTTCCGTTCTGTTGTGCATAGGGTCGCTATGAGTCGGTACCGACTCGATGGCACCTAACAACAACAACCACATAACTAGTTAGAAATAGAGTTGGGGGAAGAAATTCCGTGTTCACATTCCTGACAGAGCCAAGGAGGGTCTTATGACAAAGTCATATGAACAGCACATCTGTAGAGAGAAATCTATACGCATCTCAGAGAAGGTCGTCAAGACGTAACTTCGAAAGCTCTGTGTAACCTTTCCCATATGAACAAACATGTGCAATAAAATTCTAACAAAAATTGAAGTGGTTTTCAGGGAGATCATCAGACAAACTAATGATGCTGTTAAGCGCTGTCAAGTCCGTTCCTACTCATAGTGACCCTGGGTAGGTTTTCCAAAGAAGGGCTGGTGAGTTGGAACCGCCGACCTAGTGGTTCAAACCAACCTTGAGATCTTGTGCTAACAGGAAAGTTGATATATGAGAGTAAACTTGAGAACTGTCAGGACACTTTTGAAAAAGGAGAGCCACAATGTTTTTGACCATCAGGTATTAAAACTTGCCACAAACTTGGGATCACCGGAGCAGCGCAGCCAGGTTCAGAAACAGCACGTAAACCAGTGGGCACGTCATCCAGACTGCGAGTGGGAACCATCTCCACCATGCCCGAGCCCTTAGATCACGAGGTTCCCTTGCTGTGGCATTATCCCAGTACTAGCATGGTATGCCAGGCTGACAGATCATCTTGGATTGGGAGGACTACGCAAGGCCGACAGTACACTCTGTACTCTGTCCTTCCCGACCAGGACCATCCCTACCATCTCCAGGATCTCCCTCCCTCACCAATAAAGCACATTCTCCACCATCACATCGCTTCTTCCATCACCATCAAAACATGGTTCTCCCTAGGTCTTCATCTCTGGAAGTAAACTCAGGCCTGCTAGCTGCTCAGGCTTGGGGTCATCTGTGACATATCTTTCCATTACCCACACCCAAACCATCCACAGCTGTCAAGGGTGCTGCATTCAATACCTATCCAGAGGGTGACCAGTCCTTGCCACCCTATCCTAAGCTCCCGTCCCCTCTGACGTGAATTAGTTACTGCAGCAGCCTCCCTGCGTCCGTCCACCCTTTATCATCCTCCTCCAGGGACGGCCTTTGTAAAGTGCAGAGCAAATCCCGGCCAAACCCTGTGCCAAACACGGTCACAAGCAAAGCATCACAATAGTCCTCCCATCAGCACCTCACACTCTGACTTCACCTCCTGAGATGCCTCCCTGCCCACTCTGCTCCTTCTACAGTCCTCTTGTGTTGCCTCAAATCCAGCAAGCAGCTCTGGCCCCAGGGCCTTTGCATGTGCCATTTCGGATGCCTTCAGATCTTTGTAACTAACACCCCTGCCTCTACTCAATGTGGTTCCCTCTGCCCCTTCCCTGTTTGTTTGCTATTAAATGTACTGCTCTCTGATACATTCTACGGGGGTGAAGGGGTGGGTGGGAGGTGGTTTCAAAAAGTTTGTGGAATTTTCCCAGAGACTTTTTGAAGCCCTTCAACATTACTTCCTTATTGTCTTTCTCACCCTAACAGGATATGGACTTGATGGAGACAAGGACTCCATTCTTGTGCTCAGAAAACAGTGGATCTAGACATTTATCCAAAGGACAAAGGAATGACTACATGACATGAAAAAGATGCAATCAAGTAAATCAAAGAGGCGGCGGGTCTGGGTGCCTGCTTTCATCCTTGTCACAGCGCAAATAAATGGAAATTAAAACAAGGTTCTACTTTTTCCTTCTCACAAACTAGCAAACTGTTGACAACATCAATGCTGGAAAAGGTACAATGGGGGCATGCAGAGCCCTGAAGAGCGCCCCACATAGGACTCTCGGCAGGGAGAAAGCAAGCACTCGTGGAACCACATTCATTACAGGATCGTGTACACCCAGCTCACTGCTGCCTAGCTGATGTGGACTCACAGTGGCCCTGCCCATGGGGCGTCCATGGCTGCCTCATCTTTCTCCTGGCGCCTTACCACTGTGCCACCAGGGCTCCTACAGGGTCATTCACAGGCACAAACAATGACAACAGCCTGGGTATCTAGCAGGGGGTAAGGGGTGGGCACAAATGGAGTGGTGCTTCCATTGCTGTTGTTAAGTGCCATTGAGTCGGTTTTGACACACAGTGACACTGGAGACAGTTTCCAAGGAGCCGCAGGCTTGCAGTTAGCAGTCAAGTGCTTATCCTACAGCATCACAACAGGACTCTGGAGTTTCCATAGATGGATAAAAATGTAGTTGTGGACAATGTTTCAATATGGTTCAATACTTAGCATGCACTTAGAATGCAAAGGTGTAGACGGTTTGTTCTTGGAGACTCCCCATCCAGGGGTGTCTCACAGGGAATTACTTCTGTAAAAACACAGCCAAGAAATTCCTACAGAGCATCAGACTCTGATGCTCAGGGGCTGCCATGAGGTGGAACTCAGTGGCCAGCAATGGATTTGGTTTAGTAAGGGGGAAAGGACCACCGAATGGTATCTCTAACAATGACAGCAAAGGTAGATGCTAACATTGTTCTCCTGCTGGAGGGGTGACAGTTGAGGCTGGTAGGTAATGGGTTGGTAGGCAATTGGAGTCTGATCTCTGCACTCCCCTCCCCAGAGTCCTGGAGGCCTGTGTTGCTGAGTGTGAGCCCCATGTTCTGGATGGGGAGCCCAGACTGTCCACGTCACCCACAGAGCAGAATGTAGAGGAGAGCTATGTCTGGCTTATCCTGGTGCCAGGTGGGCATGTGAGGACTTGTGCCGGCTGGCAAGTGGCACACAGCACACCGTGCTCACATACACAGGGCACACGATACACTGTGCTCACACACACAGGGCGCCCAACACACACCAGACAAGTGGCACACGACACACCGTGCTCACATACACAGGGCGCCTGACACATATTAGCCGATTGGCACACGGCACACCATGCTCACATACACAGAGCACCCGACACACACCAGCCAACACCCCATCTGGAGTCCTGGTGGTGCAAACGGCTGAGTGCTCAGCGTTAACCACCAGTTTGGCAGTTCAAATCCGCTCAGAAGCTCAGAGGGGGGAAGACCTGGAGATCTACTCCTGTAAAGATTCTTCCTTGTTGCTGAGTGCCATTGAGTTGGTTTCAACTCACAGTGATCATATCTAGGATTTCCAAAGAGCAGCTGGTGAGCTTGAACCACCGAACTTGCGATTTAAACTGACTTTGCAGTCCAGTGCATTATTCCATAGTGCCACACCAGGATTCCCCTGTAAAGCTGTTAGATGCCATCGAGTTGGTACCAACTCATAGCAATCCTATGTACAACAGAACTAAACACTGCCCAGTCCTGGGCCAACCTTACAATTGTTGATGCACTTGAGCCCAATGATGCCGCCACAGTACCAGTCCATCTCGCTGGGGGTCTTCCTCTCTTTCTCTGACCTTACCAAACATGATATCCTTCTCCATCGACTGCTCCCTCCTGACAATATGTCCGAAGTATGAGAGACGAAGTTTGGCCATCCTGGCCTCCAAGGAGCACTCTGGCTGCCCTTCTTCCAACACAGACCTGTTGGTTCTTTTGGCAGCCCATGGCACTTTCAATATTCTCCTCCAACACCATAACTCAGATACATCAGTTCTTATGCGATCTTCCTTATTCACTGTCCGGCTTTCACATGCTTATTACTGAAAATACCATGGCTGTAGAGATTGCAGCCTAGAAAACTCCTCATTTGAGGTTGTCATGAGGCAGAACTGACTCATGACACCCAATAACATGGTCACATCCTGAGAGGTGCAAACAGTCATGTGCTCAGCTGCTAACTGAAAGGATAGATATTGGAGGCCACCCAGAGGGATCTGGTGTGGTGTTGTAGGATAAGCACTGGACTGCTAACCACAAGATCAGCGGTTCAAGCCTTCCAGCCAGACCCTCCTTGGAAACCCTCTACGGGATTGTTATAAGTTGGGACTGACTCAATGGCACATTGCAACAATAAGAAGTACCTTAGAAGAAAGGCCTGGAAATCTACTTCAGGAAAAATCAGCCACTGAGAACTCCTGGGAGCACTTTCCTACTCTCCCACGTGGGGTTGCTGTGAGTTAGGGTCGATGCAGTAGCAACAGATTTAGTATCATATTCAGGAACCTCTGTTACATGCCAATCACTCTTCAGGGCCTGAGGAGACACCCTTTAGGACCTTGGTTGAGTTCCTCCCCAGGACTGGAGAGTCTAGCCAGGGCCTGACACAGGTGAAGGGCCTCCCTGGGGGGCACAGTGACTCACAGACTGAGCTGGGAATGGAGGGATGGGCCTTCACTGATGAGAAATCCCTGCAGGACGCAGCAGGGGAAGGACATGAGGCAGAGACACCGTGTGGTCACTGGCCGCCACCCTCACAGCCACCCTCTCCTCAAAGTGCTGCCCATGGTCACGCTCGGACTCGGGTCCCCAAGGGGCAGGACATGTTTCCCAGGAGACACCAATGCAGCAGCCTGGATAAGGGTCTGGGAGACCACAGCTCTGGTGACTAGCATCTCTCCCCTCACCAAGATGTTTGGCTGATAGACATGTCTTTCCCTGAGTGTTAAAATACCAGTGACATGTTCTCTACACGAAGCTTTACTGCTGCCGTCACTGTTGTGGAATCGTCTTGGACTTGTGGTGACCCAGAGGAGCGCAGTCCTCCATCGGGTTTCCAAGGCTGTGCCCTTTTGGAAGCGGATTGCCAGGCCAGCCTTCCAAGGCACCAACCTTTCGGCTAGTGGAGTGCATAAACTGCTTGTGCTGTGAGGAACTTTACACAAAACTCAGAAAAACAAAGCAGAGGAAGAAACCAAAGGTCACTGAGAATGCACCCCTTCCCCGAGGCCGGCAGACGTGGCTGTATCCCTCCCATGCTGCCTCAGGCACGAGACCATTTGGGTTCAGAATCTGTCAGGCGCCAATATTTGGGTTCCTGTTTTAGTCGTTGGCACAGTCGCTCCACCACTACCAGTCTGGCTCAGGGACGGAGATGCCAGGGAAGAGCAGACGGCTCTTGGGTCTGGCACCTCCTTGCGTCCCTGGAGCCGGATGGAAAAACATAATGCTGGTCCCGCAACTAGAAGGGATACTGCTGCTCATCAGAAAAGATGCCACTGTCTTCAGATGCAAACGACACTTCCCAGGATGAACTAGGCTTTGCAGATAAAGCTCCCTTCCTCGAGGAGCTCAAGACCCTCAAGGAAGGAAAATGTGCTGTGGGTTCACATGCATGCTGTCACCTATACAAGGGCTGGCAGGGCGGTGCCCTCCTGTGCTTTTCTGGACCAGCACCTGGTGTGCCTGAGGTCACAACATCACTTCCTGCATTTTTAAGAGCTGAGACGACGATGAGCAGATGCCGCAGCTCTGATCCATTTGAAGAATGATTTACAGACTGGGAAGGAAGGGTCTCTCATTTACTTAAGGGCATCCATGAGTCCGGTTTCAGTCAACAATTGCCCCCTATAGAAGTTGCGGAGAAATTCAGACTGCCCTCGTTAGGTATCACCTAGTTGGCTTGACTCACGGTGACACCGTGCGAAACGAACAAAACATTACCCGACACCATCTTCATGTTTGAAGCTGTATTTGAGTCCATTGATGTTGTCACTGTGTGTTCCGAGTGCCTTCCAGCGCTCCATGACACAATATTCTGTGGTGATCTATGGGCTTTTGTTGGCTACTTTGTGACAGGAGATTGCCAGGCATTTCTTCCCAGCCTGTTTAGTCTCAAAGCTCTGCTGAAACTTCTCTACTACGGGAGACGCTGCCGTCTAAAATATGGGTGATGCAGCTTCTTGCATCGTAGCAGTGTGCAAGCCACTGCCAATGACTGAAGGGGGTCCACTGGCTATAAGAAAATCCCAAACCCCCTCAAATAGCAATGATGCCCAGTTTGTGAAGTTCACAACCATCAAAGAGCCTTCTTAGTTCTGAATGTGTTCATGTATCTCATTTAGTAAGAACCACTTCACAGTTTTACAACGCGAACCTTTAGCTCTAAGCCCTGCCCAAGTGTCCCGCTCACCTGACTAGAGGCTGCCCTGATGGTGAGGAGCTAGAAGGGACCCGTGAGGGCCTGGGTACGGAAGTCACCAGCTCCATACTCCTCTCAGTCCTCCTACCCTGGGCTCGCTCCTGTTGTCCTCCACTCCCATTCCAGGAATCACCAGGCAGGTCCTCCTGGGACTTGGTGGGAGGGAGCTGGGAAGAGAAAACAGCACCAGAGGAGGCAGGCAGCAGGTCCAGAGAGGGAAGCTTGGCCCACTGTTAACCACCTGCTCTGCCACTTCCTCCTGACCGAGGGGCAGAAACAGAACTAACCTTGTGGGTTAGTCTGTCATGTGACCGGCCTGTGATATCACTGCAGGGGTCCGGTGGGGCTGAATCCCAATACCACCCAGAAGGTTTCCTTCATGATAGTCAGAGCGCAGAGATATGTTGGGGCATGTAAGATGTGTCTGGGTTTCCATGGTTCCTTTGTCGCCTGGGGCCCTGGGGCAGCAGCCAGCAAGGCAGGGCCATGGGCTGGGGTCCAGGGTGGCCAGCTGGGGTCCATGGGAGCATGTGGCCTTGAGCAAGTCACATGACTTTTCTGAGCAGATGCTCTCCACCTGCACAGTGGGGATGGCTGCACCAGTCCGAGGGGCCCACCCAGCGGAACCGGTCCAGAGAGAACAGCACATAGCAGGGAGCATGCCTATGGATGCGGGCTGGGGACCCACACTGGAGGTGAGAAAAGGCTCCAGAGAAGAAGCTTGCCCCCTCATCACTTACAACACAATGGCCACACTGGAGGGGGCTACGTGAACAAGCCAGAGAGCCTGTGAGATGGGGCTAAATCAGAACCTGGAATGTTGGAAGTTCACATTCATGTCTCAATATCCCGTGAAAGGGGTGAAGAGGCCTGGTGGTGCAGTTGTTAAAGCGCTTGGCTGCCAACCAAAAGGTCGGTGCTTCTAGCCCACCAGATGCTCTGCAGGAGAAAGATGAGGCTTTCTGCTCCTACAAAGATTTGCAAGCACAGACACGGCCCGCCTGTCGGTGGGGGCTGGCGAGTGGCTGGGATACTGAACGGGACTCGGCGGAGCTTCCAGACTGAGAGGGATTAGCAAAAAGGCCCCCTCGCCGTCTACTTCCAAACCATCAGCCGCTGATCCTCAACCCACAGTGAGCATGAGGCAGGATCCGGCAGCAGTTCAGTGCCTTGTGTGTGGGCTGCCATGAGCCAGGGACCAACTCAGTGATGGCAGACAGCAGCCACACGTGCACTGCAGGGCCAGCCACACCTGAGCCCAGTCTATGCCCAGCACCCCAGAGATGTGAAGGCTCCCGAGGTCTGGGGCTGTTTGTTACACAAGAGTGGACAGAAACAACACGAAATGTTAATGAATAAGAAGAGAGAGGGCAGAGCTTGGAGGGCAGAGAAAAGGATCAGACTGGTCAGCAAGGAGGCTTTGTGACCATCAGTGTTTCTGACGATGGACACATGGCACAGGGGGTTTGTAGTCCTCTATTTTTGGTCTGTACCTGTCTGAGATGGCAGGTGCCTGCCTGGAGACAGGAGGGTGGACACAGCGGCTGAACAGGCTTCGATGAGGACTATATCTGGGTATTAATTTAGCTAGATGAAGAGTATAATTAGCTAACTGGGCTGCATGATTCATTTACTAAGTTTTGTTCTGAATAGACAATTGTCTGATTTTCCCCTTGATTCCTTATGCAGGAGGGGTAAAAAAAATCCTGAAACTTCATACAGAATAGGAACACAGCAGGTAGCAAAAATTCCTAATTAGAAATACTCAGGAAAGAATTCTTCCTCTTCCTTTTAAAGAACAGTATAATTACTTCTAAGAATTGAAAAATTGCTTCATTTGATCAAATATTTTGATTAGCAGAGAAATTAATTGTACTGTATCTTCATTTGTATTTACAGTGAATAAATGAATGCTAAAAATAAAAACAGCAGCAAAACTGCCTGTCAAAGAAAAAAGTGAGCGAGAGAGAAACATTAAATCCCAAATGAAAATAAAACGTAGGCTCTGAGTTCCTAGGCCTGGCGTTGGCTCGGGAAGCCGGTGTTGGCGGAGTGCTGAGCGGAGAGCCCCAGGATGAGGACTGAGAGGGTACCCATAATGCAGCAGGAGGTTTGCGTAAGTGATGCTGAGACACCGGCAGACACAGACCCGAGATCACGAACCCCGTGACGATTCGAGGCCATGAACGATGGCATGGAAAGGCCACAGACCAAGGGAGCCTTCAACCCGGTTCAGTCAATGCTTGCCTGGTGACATAGGGCCACCCTTCACCAGCACCCTGCTTGCCTCGGCACTGGGTAGATCTGATCCTTGAAATGACACTGGAGGCAGCCAGGGTGCCCCCTGTTGTCCGGAGGAAGTGAGCCAGGTGAGGCGCCAGACTGCAGGACGTGCCCACGCTGTGCAGCCCTCGTTCTATGGATTCTACCATGAGAACACAAGACTCTACAGACAATGCACAAAGCCGGATGCTCAGAGATACCGCTGGGGGGTGGGGGTGGGGGGGCTCAGACCCAGAGGCTGAACACCTGCCCCTGAGAAACTGGTGTCTGAGGTTCACTGAGGCCAGCAAGGCCAAGGAAGCAGATCCTCAGTCTGCCTCACCCCCTCCACCATCAGGCTGCCTGGAACTCAGCTGGCCTCAGAGATGGCTGCATGGGACAGGTTCATGCCCACCAGCCCCCGACCCATGCATCCTTTTGCAGCAGGAGACCACCATAGAGTGCAGAGAAATACAGACGGCATTTCAGTTGCCCCCTCAACCCTTTCATGATTCAATAAACCCATGGCTGAAGTCATTCATGAAACTATAAAAACAAATTCTTCTGCCCCAATGCACTGCACACCCTATAATAATCACATCATCGCTAAACTGACACACAGGAGAGGCAGACGCCAGGTCTGCGCTCTGTCGCAGGGAGAGAAGCTGAGAGCCGGGCCTGGGATGCCGTCATAAACAACCACGGAAACCTGCTCTCACAATCCTGGAGACGTCCAGGGTCCAGGTGTCGGCTGGGCTCCCTCTGCAGTCTCGTGAGGAGGATCCTTACTTGTCTCAGGTGTTCGTGTGGCCACATAACTCCGAAGCCTGCCTCTGTCCTCCCATGCACGGCCTTCTGTGTCTCTCTGTCTCTTGTCCTCTTCTGTAAGGAGACCACTCCTAGAGAATTACGATCCAGCCTGTTCCAGGAAGGATGCCTAGGCCCTCACTCAGCTGAGAACCACTCGACCACCAGCAATAACAGGCCAGGGGTTTGAACTCACGCGCCGATTGGCAGGACACAGATGTGACAGTCTGCTTCTGTAAACACTGGCAGCCTTGGACACCCTGTGTGACAGTTCTACTGTCGTATAGGGGTCGTTGCGAAGCGAGATTGACTCGCAGGCATCAGGAAGGAAGGACATCCACCGCAGACAGCCTTGGGGTTGGAGCGAACTCTAATCCCAGCTTTGTGACTGTGAACGCATGTCTTGACCTCTCTGGGCCTGAGTTTGCTCTTTTGTCGAATCAGGATGATGGCTACACCTGCACCTTCTGTGGCTGCTGGGAGGATGAGCTCACTGCTGTGCGGTGCTGGGAAACATGAATGTGACGTGTAGCCGTAAGTGAGGGCTACTCAAATCCAGTACAAGCCAAGTGATGGCACATTCACGTTTGCTCATGCATGATCACATGAAGCAGAGCACAGTGTGCTTACCTGTCCACCTACGGCCTGGGGTCCCCAGGCTCAGCTCACTCACACTTCCTCAATGTTGGAGTTTCAGGCTCTTCTCATCTTATGGGGAGTCGAAAGCCAGACAGCACCGAGTAGCTGTACAACGGTCTAGATTCATAAGACAATCCAAATGCGAGCATTGCTTACTTTTTGGGTTGTCTCTGCAAGACTGACGGAACCCTGGTGACACGGTGGGTTAAGTGTTGGGCTAAGTGAGATGCCAGCAGTTCCAACCCACCAGCCACTCCTTGGGAGGACGATGAACAAGTGTGGTCCATTAATACTGCCAGTCTCGGAAACCCTATGGGGCAGTTCTACCCTGTCCTCCAGGGCTATGGAGTCCAACGGACTTGATGGCATTGGGGTTAGGTTTAGGTTCTGCAAGGTTTATCTGGGACAATGAATCATTGGTGGGTTTCTGGTGTCCTGATAGGGAACGAGCAGATCCACGCCCGGGAGACCAACGCTGGGTGTGCTGGGCTTTGGGAGGCACCGTGCCAGTGGCACCTTAAGCCCGGGATCCAAGTCAGGTTCTGGTGAGAATGCGGCTGACCAGCGCTGGCTGTTGGGGTCAAGGAACCCCACAGAACTCCTCAGAGCAACATAGCCCGCTGCCGCCACAGCCCTGGTTCCTGGTGCCTCGGTGTGTGTGTCAGGGCACAGCTGTGCTCCGTGGGGTTTTCAGTGGCTGGTTGTTTGGGAACCAGGTCACCAGGCCATTCCTCAGAGGCACCTTGGGGTGGTCTGAGCTGCCAACACTGTGAACCATGTGTACCGCCGGGGACTCCAGGCGTTGTGCTAAACCAAACAGAACACTGTGCGTGAGGCGACTTTCTGAGGAGACGTTGTTTGCATTCTGATGCTGCCAATCCTGTAGTGGCTCTAAGTTGGTCACCTGGGTCAGCAGTGCTCAGAGGAAGCAGCCACATGCCTGTGCCAAGGTCCTCAGCTCTCTGCCAGCAAGTGGCCACCTCACCAATCTCGACGGCCCAGAGAGGAAGGCAGAGCCCTAGCGTCTGCTGACAGTCACGGCTGGCTGATAATACAGGTGGACCTCAGAGACACCATGGGCCCGGTTCCAGACCACCGCAGTCAACCAAGCATCGAAATAAAGTGAGTCACATTTTTTTTGGGGGGGCCGTCTCCTAGTGCACAGCATCACAGCTGGTGTGGCGCTGTGGCTTAATGCACTGGACTGCAAAGTCGTTTGAACTGCAAGGTCAGTGGTTCAAGCTCACCAGCTGCTCCTTGGAAACCCTATACAAGGTGGCTATGGGTGGGAACCGACTCGACGGCACTAACAACAGTATGTATCAAAGCATGGTGATACTACGCTGTCGTTTATGAAGTGTGCAAGAGCATGATGGGAAAAGTGAGAGACAGTGTGAGAATGACTAAAATGGGGCATAGGCGCAGGCAGCTGGGAAAACGCAGAGGCAGATTTGCTCCATGCATGGTTGCCACAGCCCTTCCGGTTGTTAAAAAACACAAAAAAAGGCAGTAGTAGCTCCAGGATCGAGCAGCGTTTCGTTCTGCTGTGCATAAAGTCGCTATGGGTCGGCACCGACTCGACGGCACCTAACAACTGTGACATACAACACAACAAGTGAGGAGCAATAAAACGAGGGGCTTTCCCCATGGCTGGCAAGGGTTAGGGATGACAGCCACTACTCCTCGGCACTTTGTCACGCCACGATGCTTACCGTTAAGTGCCACTGTGATTTGGGAGGTTTGTCACTGGTACTTCAGATACTTCAGGACCACCCAGGGTAGACAGGTTTGAGTGGGACTTCCAGACTAAGACTCACTAGGGAGACCGGTCCTTGGAGAAGGACATCATGTTTGGTTAAGTGAAGGGTCGGAGAAAAAGAGGAAGACCCCCAACGAGATGGATGGGCTCAAACGTAGTAACAATTGCGAGGTTGGCCCAGGACCAGGCAGTGTTTCGTTCTGTTGTGCATAGTAGGGTCGCTATGAGGCGGTACCGACTCAATGGCACCTACCAACAGGGAAAAGGAGAAGTAGACACTTTCTGAAAGTTTAGCCACTAAACCCTTATGACTATTAGAGGTGTATTATCTAGCACAGTGCTGGAAGATGAGCCCCTCAGCGTGGAAGACACTCAAAACACGAGTGGGGAAGAGCTGCCTTCTCACAATAGAGTCTGCCTGAGTAGTACGTGGATGGATTCCGACCTTGTGGACCCTTAATTGCTGACGGGGCCCAACTCAATATGAGCTGAGACAGCTGCAAACATCCATTACTAATTGGAATGCATGAAATATGAATCTAGAAAAATTGGATGTGGTCTAAAATGAAATGGAGCCCATAAAGCTGTTGTACTTAAGTACCATCAAGTTGGTTCAGACTCACAGGGACCCTGGATAGGGATTCCCAGGGGCAGCTGGGAGATTTGAATCACTAACCTTGCAGTTAGCAGTCCAGTGCTTATCCTACGGCACCACACCAGGACTCCAATATTAGTGAACTGAAATGGACTGGTCTTGGCAATTTAGAATCAATAACAGGGGTTATGCTTTGAATGACGTATTGAAGAGGAATGGAAGCTCACACCGACAGTCAAAAAGAACATTTCAAGAGCAATCTTGAAGTACAATGCTGTCTGTGATAGATAATATCCATCATTGTTAAGTGCTGTTGAGTCGGTTCTGACTCATAGCAACCCTGTATAGTTTCCGAGGAGCAGCTGGTGAGTTTGAACTGCTGACCTTGCTGTCCAGTGCATTAACCCACAGCACCATGCCAGGACTCCAGTTTACAGGTAAGACCAGTTAATAAAGCTTTTATTTGAATCTGTGTACCAGCTACTAAAGTCAATGCTAAACTGAAGAATTCTACCAACTCCTTAAATTGGAACCTGATCAAACATACAATCAAGATGGATTATTGGTGACTGGAATGTGAAAGCTGGAAACAAGGAAGGATCAGTAGTTGGAACATATGGCCTTGGTGACAGATAGTAGGTTGGCGATCACATCCTGGTGTGGCACAAATGGTTAAGTACTTGACCGCAAGGTAGGTCTGAATCGCAAAGACGACAGTTCAAACTCACCAGTCTCTTTTCAGAAACCCTAAACAGGGTCTTTATGAGTCAGAAGTGATTCAGTGGCACTTAACAACAGTGACATAATGGAATTTTGCAAGACCAATGACTTATTCATTGCAAATACCTTTTTTCAACAACATAAACTGTAACTATACACGTGGGCCTCACCAGAGAGAAACGCAGGAATCAAACTGACTACATCTGTGGAAAGCGTCGGTGGAAAAGCTTCATGTCTTCAGTCAAAACCAGTCTAGGGACAGACTGTGGAACAGACCACCAACTGCTCATATGCAATTTGAGGCTGAAGCTGCAGAAAATGAAAATGTATCCCACCTGAATTTAGAGACCATCTCAAGAACAGAGTTGACGGATTACACACTAATGACTGAAGACTGTACGAGTTGCGGAATGACAACAAGAACATCATAGAGGAAGAAAGCAAAAGGTCATTAAGAAGACAACAAAGAAGGAAAACAAAATGGACGTCATGAAAGCTGCTCTTCAGTGTAAAGATGCTAAAGCAAATAGAAAAAAAAGGAGGTAAAAGAGCTGAACAGAAAATTTCAAAGGTCAGCTCGAGAAGATAAAGCAAAGTATTATAATGAAATGTGCAAAGATCTGGAGTTAGACAACCAAAAGGGAAGTATACGCTTAGCATTTCCCAAGCTGAAAGAACTGAAGAAAAATTAGAATCTCGACTTGTAATATTTAAGGATTCCATGGGCAAAATATTGAATGATACAGAAAGCATCAAAAGAAGATGGAAAGAATGCACAGAATTACTGTACCAAAAATGAATGGTCAACGTTCAAACATTTCAAGAGGTAGCATACGATCAAGAGCTGATGGTCCTGAAGGAAGACGTCCAAGCTGCACTGAAAACACTGGCAAAAAACAAGGCTCCGGGAATTGATGGAACACAAACGGAAATCTTTCAACAAACTGATGCAGCAGTGGAGGCACTCCCCCATCTATGTCAAGAAATCTGGAAATCTAGCTACCTGGCCAACTGATTGGAAGACATCCATATTTGTTCCCATTCCAAAGAGAGGAGACTCGTCAGAATACAGAAATCATCAAATAATAATATCATTTAATACTACAAGCAAGTAAGATTTTGCTGAAGATAATTTAAAAAACTTCTGCAGTTATACATTGCTAGAAATTCAAGCCGGAGAGACCAGTCCCTGGAGAAGGATATCATAATTGGTAAAGTGGAGGGGCAGCGAAAAAAAGGAAGACCCCCAACAAGATGGACAAAAATGGGCTCAAGCATAGCAACAGTTATGACAGTTGCTCAGGATCGGGCAGTGTTTCTTTCGGTTTCACATAGGGTTGCTATAGCCAGAACCGACTCGACGGCACCTAACACAACAGGCATACTAACTGGCCTCTGAGGTATCCCTGCATGTGTGACTTGTCCTGAGTGCCCCTACAGCCTGCTACCTTCTCAGTGGTGTACCAGACAACACATTGGAGCTTCACTGCCAAGTGGAGAATGCGTGAACTATAGAAGAAACTTTCAAAAACACTAAAATGGTATCAGGAGTACCTAGTCTTGGCTGCCATCAGTAAGCATCAGTAACAGTAATGATCAACACACTGCCCTGGAGTCTGTTCCTACTCACTGCGGCCGGTGGGACAGAGGAGACCCACTCCACAGTGTTTCCACAGCCATCAGCCTTTACAGAAGCAACTTGTCTTATTGTTCTCCTATGGAGTGACTGGTTGGCTCGAACGGCCGACCTTCCGGTGAGCAAGCAGCCTATCAGTTAACCCACGGAGGCACCAGGGCTCCTTAACAGTAGCGAAGCATTTTAAAACACGGATGGAGTTTATTTCAAATCATCATGGAGATCTTTCCAAAATAGGAAACCTTCCGCACTTTGTCAGTGTCATTAAAGATACACGTGCATCATTCTGTTTATAATAAAAAGATAAATCCAAGAAATACTGGCGGTTAACTAACACAAATACAATGTTCCTAAAAGACTCCAAATGTTTTGATGTGCTTTATGGTCTCTTCTCCAGCTGAAAACTACCATCCTTAGAAAAGAAAAGTCAACTTCAAGTTATTTCACAGATAACAGGAATGCCTTTCAAAGATCACGCGATAAACGCAGAGTCAGGGAAGCGCTCATTGGCTCTTCGCCTGCTAGAATGTGACAAAATAATTACTCTGCATTAGAATAAGGATGTGTTTTGTTAAAAAAAAAAAAAAAAAAGAAATCCATTATTTCCATGGCAATAGAGAGATTTCATATGGGCTGCTACTATGTCTTTTAAAAAAATTCTATGTATGTTCTGAGCGTTATTTTTATATTCACAGGAGATACTGAAATTGCACTATAAGGCTTAAAAGAAATGTTAAACAGGTGATAACTCTGAAAACAAGGTGATAACTCTAGATTTGGGCACATAGTGCTGTGAATGTAAAATGCTTCTCCTGAAGATAAAAAGGAGATAGTTGCTGAGGACAGAAGTCCCCGTGATGGTTTCCCCGTTTGTGGGGATCTGATGACTGATTCTGTGCCCCATTCCCACTTCCTCCTGTTCCAGTTGGTTTCTGAATCAAGTCAGTGGGTCGCTTCTTGGTCTTCACACCTAGTGAGAGTTCTCCTCTTCAATCCAGGTGGGATGGGATTCCAGTGAGAACTGACATTTGATTTTGTATAACAGAACACAACACTGCCCGGTCCCTTCCCGTGATGAGCTGTGGTCCAGTCTTCATGGGCTGCTCTCTCAGAAGCAGATCACCCAACCGTTCTCATTGGTCAGTCTGAAGCCCAGTAACCTAGCAATGTGCACGCCTTCATGGACACTAAGGTTGGTGGCTGTATATCAGGATGCTGGCTGGGGACTGAAGCAGGGGCTACCCTGTTACTTGACTTCGGTGGGGCTGCGTGAAACAGCAGGACAAGAAGGTGGAAACAAGGACCCCATGGCAAAGCCACCTGCCAGTGTCGCTGTGTCTGTTCGGGAAAGAGCGAGGACCATTTTCTCAGGTCATGTGGTACATCCATTATGAGACATGGAGTCTGAGTGGGTGTGAAGTCGTACTACACCTCCCTGAACTTTAAATTATATGTATTTTATTTTTCTGTTGTTGTTGACAATACACACAGCAAGACAGGCACCAAGTCAGCAGTACCTGCCTGTACCTCAGGGATCCGGATGCCATTCTTCCAGTTGTGCGACCACCCTCACTCTCCTTTTCCCAGTTGTTCCTGCCCAGTCATATCAACCCCTCCATCCAAGCTGCCTAAGCTGTGTGTTGAGTCCGGGAGCGAGTTGAGTCTTGGGAGGTAACAGCAAAGGAGACTGCCGGGAAGGCCCTGAGCCCAGAATATGCCCACTCTCTAACCAAGCCCTCAGACGTGTCTCTCTCTGTCCCGGGGCTTAGATGACCCATTTTCCTGTTTATGGTGGTGATGGCAGAGATCACAGCCTTGGAAACAG
>NW_006408615.1:8190356-8212532 GCF_000296735.1 Chrysochloris asiatica | reverse complement strand
GCACGGGGCCCAGGTGTCTGAATCGGCGACCAGACTTCCTGGGTTTGCAAACTCACTCTACCACTCACCAGCTGAGTGACTGTGGGCAAGTTACACAACATCTCTGTGTCTCTGTATCCTCGTTTATGAAAACGAGGCTAAGAATAATAATGAACCCTGGTGTGGTGCTGTAGGAGAAACACCAGACGGCTAACTGCAAAGTCAGTGGTTCAAACCCACTAGCTGCTCTTGGAGACCCTCTGCAGGGTCGCTCTGAGTCGGAACCAACTCGACAACAACAGCAACAACAACCGTAGAAGAAAGCAGAGGCTGCTGCTTCTATAAAGACTGACAGCTTCCGAGATCCTAGGGAGCAGCTCTGCCCTGTCCTATAGATAGTGGCTATGAATCAGAATAACAGAGCTACTTCCGTTGAGTTGATTACAACTCATAGCAACCATAGAGGAGGACACAGAACTGCCCTGTGGCGATTCCTAGACTGTCGTCTTTACAGGAACCGAGCGATACATTTTCCTCCCAAGGAGCAGCTGGTGGATTCTAACCGCCAACCTTTGGGTTGTCAGCCAAGTGCTTAGCCTCTGCACCACCAGGGCGCCTGGTACCTGCATGGACAGAAATGTGGTGTCAGAAAGACTCGCTGAGCTCACAGATTGAGTGGCTGTTGGTTGCTGCAGAGCAGTGACCCCAGAATCGAACTTTTTTTTAGGGCTGTGACTTTTCAGAAGCCCATAGTTCGCACCTCTTGCTGAGTTCAAACTGCTCATCTTTCAACCGTTTGTGCTAACCCGGCACTCCGGAGACCACCACCCAGAGCTCTCTAGTGTGAGCATGATTAACCTCAGAGCCTTACAGAATGCCATGCCATTTGCTCGGATAATGCCATGTCTAAGAATGCATTGTGTCCACATGATCTAAGATTTATGCACATTGTGTAGTACTGGACTGCTAACCAGAAGGTCAGTGGTTTAAGCCTTTCCTCAGAAACCCCATATTGGGTCGCTAAGAGTTGGAACTGACTTAAGGGCACTTGACAACCACAACAGCAGGGATATGTTACAGCACTACACATGGACAAGCCTGTGACTGGACCTGCGTCCTCCTCGGTGGAGGGGACAGCCTGTTGTGCTTGCTGCCCTAACACAACAGTGGCCAAAAACACAGGGGTTGCAGCTGTAGCTATGGTTGTTGACGTGGATCCGTTTGCACTTAGCGATCTAGAAATAACCAAAGAACAAACCACTGGTGTGGCCAAGGGGACTGTCCTGGGGAGAAGGTGGATACCGCCTTCCTTCTGGCTTCCCTCCCGTCCCCCAGAAACCTTCTTCCCGCTGCACAGGGGTCTGCTGCTGGAACCCACTCTCTCCACGTTTACCTAGCCCAGGCGGTGTTGGCTCAGCGTCTTCACTTCTTGGGCCTCAGCATCACCTCTGGAATCTAAGATCCCTTATCCTAGCCCCCAAACTTCTTAGGAATGAAAATAAAATTGTAATGTCCCACTAAATAAAGGATCCATCTTCACTAACCGTCTCCGTAGACCCGGGCAGCAACTTTCAACTTGTTGTTCGGTGCCGTGGCCTTAGCTCTGGCTCATAGTGACCCTAACTATTAACTGCAAGGTGGCTGGTTCAAGCCCACCAGCCGTCCCCCTCAGAAGCCATTTACAGGGTCACTCTGAGTTAGAACTGACTCAACGGCGGCACTTAACAACAACAGGTGGGTTTGAACCGCCAATCTAGCAGTTAGCAGTCCAGTGCTTACCCTGCAGCGTCACGCCAGGACTCCAGCATTTCCCTTCGAAGGCACTAATTACATGAGGTGACTGTCAATTTATCTCACATATTTTCATCGATGATCATTTTGCCAAAAATGAGTAAATGCATAAAAAATGACTTCTCTTTTCCCAAAGGAGACACTTCTGAGCTGTCCCACATCCTTACCTCTTCGAGGAAAGAGCTGAAGCTCTGGAGAAAATACTTCCAATTTATATGGGGGATTAGGTGAAGTCTTAGTTTTCTCAAAAAATAGTGATACTGGTTATCAGACAATTGGTAACAGAAGTCCTTCAGAACTTGTCCAAAGTCTGCAGCCTTTAGAAACCCAGTGTCCTCTTTATCCAGCTCTGAAAAGGTCTGAAAGAGAAGACGAGAAATGATGGCAGATGCACTGTCAAGAGAACACTTCAAAAACACTTTTCCTTAAGTATCGTTTCTACTGAACGTAACTGACATCAGATGTTCGCCAAGCCTTGTGCTGGTGAGTTACTTGGAAGGACTAGTCAGTTCCACCAGCCGATGAGTCAGTTTCAACTCATGGCTACTCCGTGTGTGTCCGGGGAGAACTGTGCCCCCACAGGGTTCTCAGTGGCAGAGGTCAGCAAGTAGATGGCCAGGACTTTCCTCTGAGAAGACTTTTGGTGGACTCGAACTGCCAACCTTTTGGTGAGCAGCTGAGTGCTCCTTTAACTGTTTGCACCTCCCAGGAGCTCCATTGGCACTGGACTGGGAATCACAAGGTCAGCCAGCCATTCAAAGCCACCAGTTGCTCCTTGGAGACCCCATACAGGGTCGCTAAGAGTCGGAATCGTCTCGACAGCACTTCACACCACCACTCAGGGCTCCATCAAGGACAACACGTTAGTGCTGCTCGCCGGATAAGAGCTTTTGTGTGTTAGAGCAAAGCTGCCCTCGCCTGGCCTAGTGGAATACCGGGAGGACGGGGCTGAGGAGGATTCTGGTCCCATGGCCGGCTGTATGAGCCCAGCTTTACCCTGCTCTGATCACCCCCTTTTACAGAGAAGGAAAGAGGTTCCAAGCAGAGAAGTAACTCATCCAAGGCCTCTGACCACGACATTCAGCCCCTTCAAGATTCCTTGCAACAGGAGGCAGATCATGGCCGAGGGATAATCCCATAATCCCAGACACATGATGTCCAGGAGGAACCTGGCTTCCTCAGGGACCGTGAGCACAAGTCATGACGCACTCCCACCCAGGCGTTTACACCAGGGCTGCCAGCCTTTCGGGACCCTCCACCAGAGCCCGCACGGCCTTGCATATTGTGGGGAGGGGGTGTAGTCCTCCCTACTGCTGCATGCTGGGGCTGCCAGGGCAGGCAGCACGAGGCCGCAACAGTAGTCAAACTGAAAAAGTGCAAAAATGAGCTATAAAAAGAAAGCACATTTTTTCCCCCATCTGTCCAAACAAAATCATTCATTTTTATTGCATGGAGAAATCTGTATCAAGTCGGTATCAAAGATAAAGATCTCACTCTCTTTTAAGTAAGAATTTAATGTACTTGCCAACAGCAAACCCAAGTTCCGTTTCGGCTAATTCTCAGGCCGGGCTAATAGGCACACCCCATGGGCCCACAAGCAACCAAATTAGCCCGGGAAAGCTGTACAGCTCCCAGTCTTTATGACCCCCAGGTGGTGGCCGCGGGCCACTGTGTTTGCTGGAGGAAGCCCTGACCGGCAGGCAGGAGGTAACCTTTGGACCTTGGCTCTGCTGCCCACCACACACCCTGGAGCTCGCCGACTTTCAGCTTCTTTGCTATAAAAAGATGAACTTAACGACCCAAGATTTTGTTGAAAGCTGTACTAAGTCAACTTGAAAATATGGCGCCCAGGCCCTGGCACGAGAAGCCTCGGTGGCGCTGTGGATTAAGCACTAGGTCAGCAAGTCAAACCCACCAGCTGCTCCATGGGAAAAGGTAAGGCTTTCTGCTCTGTAAAGATTCACAGCCAGGAAACCCTGCACTGGATGGCAGTGAGTAAGAGACCAATGCTAAAGAGAAGGGCGAAGTGACCAGTGAGCTGAGCATTTCCTGTTGTGTAAGGAGTGTCTACGTTAGGAGAGTGTCCACACGTGGACAGTGTCCACATGAGACAGTGTCCATGCGTGGAATGTCTACGTGAGGAGACTGTCCACATAAGGAGAGAGTGTGCACGTGAGCAGAGTGTGTCCATATGAGGAGAGTCCACACATGGAGAGTGTCCACATAAAGAGAGAGTCCACATGATACTTAAGCCCTGAGAATGGTCTGCAGTCTCACAGTCTACGTAAACATAAGGTGGTCGTGCCATTGCAGAAGTTCGTTATGTTTGAGGTGTATCTCCACAGGGGTACAGAAATGTGTCTGTGTTCTGTTCCTATCTGTCTTTCCATCGTCTTTTCTGATGGCAATCTCTGAACAAAGGACTCTTCTTACTCTCTTGCTTAAGACTTCTAACGGTATTTTACTGCCTATGGACCCTTTCCCAAAAGTGAGAGCCATACTTCCTCCCGAAGTTCCCCTGGGTCTCCTAGAAGGCATCTTCTTAGTATGAGAAACACCTCAGCCCAATAGCTGTTCAGTGGCACCAATTTAGGCGGCTGCTGTTAGGGGCTGTCCATCAGTTCCCACTCATATCAACCCATGTACAAGTGAACAAAACACTGCCGGATCCTGTACCATCCGAATACTGTCTCCTATGGTTGAGTCTGGTGTGACATTGTAGGATACGCAATGGACGGCAAGGTCTGTTTGATCTGCAAGGTTGGCAGTTCAAACCCACCAGTCGCTCCTTGGAAACCCTATGCAGGGTCGCTGTGAGTCAGAACCGACTTGATGGTACTTTACAACATTTGAGCCCATTGTGGCAGCCACTATATCGACCATCCTCATTGAGGTCGTTCATTCTCTTTCGCTGACCCTCTACACAGAATGATGGGACTGGTCCATCCCGATGCCATGTCCAAAGCACATGTGACAGAGTCTCTCCATCCACTATTCTAAACAGCATTCTTGCTGTTTTCTTTTAAGACAGATTTATTTGTTCTTCTGGTAGTCCATGGTATAATCAACATTCTTCTCCAACAACACTAGTCAGATGCATCAATTCGTCTCCATTCTTCCTTATTCATTGTCCAGCTTCACACACACAATGAGTGGGTTGAAAACGCCATGGCTTAGATCAGGTGCACTTTAGTCCTAAAAGTGACACGTCTTTGCTCTTGAACACTTTAAAGAGAGGTCTTGTGCAGCAGTATGTGGTTTGGTTTGCTCAATGCAGTACGTTGTTTGGTTTCTTGACTGCTAATTCCATGGGCATCGATTGTAAATTCAAGTGAAATTAAATCCCTGATCTCTTCAGTCTTTCTCTGCTTATCATGATATTGCTTAGGGGTCCTGTTGTGAGGAATTTTGGTTTCTTTACACTGAGATGGAATCCATACTGAAGACTCTAGTCTTTGATCTTCATCAGTAAGTGCTTCAAGTCCTCTTCACTTTCAACAAGCACGGTGTGTCATCTTCTTCTCTCAGGCTATTAATGAGTCTACCACCAATCCTGATGCCACGTTCTTCTTCATCTAATCCAGCTTCTCGGATTATTTGCTCAGCATACAGACTGAATAAATATGGTGAAAACCACAATCCTGACACATAAATCATTCAGTGTCTCCACGTTCTGGTTGAACGACCGCTTCTTGGTCTATGTTCAGGCTCCTCATGAACACAATGTAAGTGTTCTGGAATATCCATTCTCTGCAATGCTGTCCACAGTTTGTTATGGTCCACATAGAGCTTTGCATAGTTAATAAAACACAAGTAAACATCTTTCTGGTACTCTCTGCTTAACTGTGTTTTTTTTCCCAATGTCTCAGGACAGCCTGAAGTTCTTCTTTTGACATCATTGGTTCTTGATGACACAATACTTCCTTTATTTCTTATTCATTTATTTTTTAATCAAGAATATTATTTATTACTTTTATATACTCTGCTGCCCCGCTGAAATGTACACAGCAAATTCTTCAAATTCAAAAACAAATTGGATTGAAACATCAATGCAGTAAAAAGTTATCCTCATACATAGTTCCAGAATTGTCTATTGGGGTGGGGGTGAATGTGACCTTATTAGGAACGGAGGCCTACTTTCCTACAGAAATAATCTTGCGTCGTGGGCTACTTTCATTAGTAGAGTTAACAGTTGTGGGGTTTTGTTTGGAAATTTAGAGGAACGATATCTACTTTATGTTCTTTTTTCACGAACGTTAGTTGGAGCTGAAAACATTACAGTGAGGTGACTACAGTTCCATACTGCCACATGCGTTAAAAGCCAATTTCAAACCTGCGTTAAATTATGCTGAATACAAAGTCTTGAGTAAAAAAGGCCTGTTTATAGAAACATGGCCGGTGTCCATTTTGGTCTGAAAATTTCAGGAAGGGGACTTCAAATGGCTTAGTGTTCGCAGGTTTCAATGCTAGAGCACAGGAAGAGACTCTGGCAGCCATTGTGAGACGCTCTTCTGCTACCAGAGCATCAAGTCTCTTCAGCAGGTCAGTGTTTGGTAAGAAAATTCCTGCCACCCATTCTCCATCCCCAGCTTCGGTTTAGGTCTTATATTTTCTGCGTCACCTCCGATAATGATTACCGTCACCATGTACACAGCACAATTTGACAAACCTGGATCCATACATACAACTGGAGAGCACTCAGCGACGTCACCTTTATAACCAGTTTCTTCCTCGAGTTCTGGAAGAGCAGCTGTTTCTGGGCTTTGATTATCATCTCTGAGACCTTGGGGAATCCCAAGCAGTAGATTCCCACTGGTGGTTGGAAATGTTTCACCAGGATGACACACACATTCATAGTGAAGAGTTCTTCCCAGAAGTGGGATAACTGTCACCCCATCGGCTGACTGTCCTTTCCTGGTCATACCTGTGTTTCCCAAGTTTGAATTTTACCAGGAGGATCAATGTAGTTGTTTTTCAAGCTTGACCTACTTTCCTTCTGAAATGAGCAGCTCTGAAATACTGGACTGTCTGGTTCTTTGAGAACACTCCCTTGGTTCTTGGTTTTTCATTTACAAACTAGTCAGTCTTTGCAGTCCTCAGGTAAGAAGTTCACATTCAAGGTCTGGAGGGAAGGGAAGGGGATTCCTGTGGGAAGGGAGATAGATGAAAGAAGAAACAGTGAGCACAGCTGCAGTCTCAGGAGATGTGAGCTTACTGCTTGGGATAGCAGTGCCTTGCAGTGGTTAACAGGATGTGCACTAGCCTCCCTCCCAGCACCTGTGATCCCTCCTTTAAATGGCTGAACCTCAACTTGTTCTTTTGGGTGCAGTGACTCTGTGTATTCCTTCCATCTTCTTTTGATGCTTTTGACATCGTTCAATAGAATCCTTCAATAGTCCAAGTCGAGGCTTGAATTTTTTCTTCAGTTCTTTCAGCTTAAGAAATGCTGAGGTTAGAAGAGGGTGAAGCCATACTGCAAGCACATTTGTTTGGTCTGAACAGCGCTTTTGAAAAATCTAAACAATGTGCTAATATTTAAAACTCAGGAGACTCAGTAGCTTCTTACAAAAACAAGAAAACAAATGGGCTCACGTTTCATCTCCAGCAAGGTGGAGGGGAGGCTACCCTGGCCTCTTCCTGACCCTCTTTATCATCCAATTTACGTGCAGCGCACACAAAATGTCTCTTCTGCTGTGGTGTGCCATGGAGTGGGTTTTGACTCCTAGCAACCCCGTATAGGGTTTCTGAGGCTGCAAATCTTTACAGGAACAGAAAGTCTTATTTTCTTCCATGGAGCAGCTGGTGGGCTCAAACCACCAACCTTCTGGTTCACGACCCAGAGCTTATCCTATAAAGCCACCACATTCCCATGCCTCTCCTAGCCAGTCTCTGTAACTCCCACCCAACAGCTAGTTCCTGACGGCTCTAAGTTTGAGAAGGGGAGGGAAGATGCTAGTGAAGTACGTGTTTGTGTTGTCAGTGATGGTCAGCAGGGTATAAAAAGGGCCATCTCAGAAGCACGATGGGGGAATTTCACTAAAGAAGGAGTCACGAGTGGACAAAGACCTTTGGACTGAGATCTCTGTGCACTGAACCTCCTCCAACCGGTGACAGAAAGCCATGACACCAGAGGAGGGACAGAGGGACAGAGGAGATCCAAACAGCAGCAAGACCAAGAGCTAGAGTGGTGGGCTTCCCAGTCAAGCTGAGTGTCTGGGTGGGAAGCTTGTTTGTAGAGTGGGGTGCCTCCACGCACTTAAGTGGGGAGCTAGGTTTGTTGACCCACGGAGCCAGAGCTGAACGCCTTCAGGCTGAGGCTTATGGTTGAGTGGTGTGTTCTGTGGGCAGTTCCCTCAAACGTTGCTGGAGCAGGGCAGAGGCCAGGTCATGGGGCCGAAAGCCAGAGAGAGGCTGTCCTACGTGGGACCGCTGTGCCCTAAGCATCTCTGACAGTGAATTCTAACCTGTTAACGTCCCTAATGAACCTCGTAACTGTGAGGATGGCGTCGGAGTGCTACGTGGTCATCACAGTGAATTACCGAAGCCCGCTGAGTAGAAAGTGCTTCGGGAGGGAGGTCTGAAGTCACTTCACACCTGCTCCCTTGTGGGCATTTCAGCAACCATTCCTACGGGGAGCCCCGGGGACCAGTGGAACCAGAAAACATAAGCCAGGGTGTTGACAGACGAGGCAGTGAGAACCAGCTGTGGCCTTCCACCTGACCCACTAGGTGCTCCCACTGACTCTTCTCCGCGACCTCTTTAGAATGAGCCCCTAAACACTCCAGGTGGGCCGCACCTTCGACAACGCCTGGTGGGAGGAGTTGACCACCTCCTGGACCTTCTTCACCACATCCTCTGGACTGAGTGCCGCAAAGCTGATGGGGACACTCTCTTCTTTCTCCGGCGGCGGAGGGCTGGCTGACGCACTGCTGTCCACCGCTTTCAAGAAGTCAAGGTAATTGACAGACTTATCTTGCCAGCTGACTCCCAAACTTAGGCGAAGCCCCAAAAGAAAGAAAAGAACTTCAATTAAAAACACACAGACACACACTCCATCACTTACTCACTCAACAAACAGCTGCTGAACGCGGAGCAATGAGGGGAATAGGAATGCGTAGAGGCCACTCTTTCTTGCGCAGCAGGTGTATGAATACAATTAGCTGTGAACTTAGGCCCACAAGAACACTGCAATAGAAGGAAAGAAGACCAGGGTCATGAGAGGTGGGGTGTGGGGCCGCTATTGAACGGAGGGCCATAGACTTCCTGCCCAGAGACCTGGAACATGAATGCTCACAACAGCACCCCCCAGCTTTGGAGAACACAAAGTTGGTAAGGGAATGGCCGGGGCCGGTGAAGGAGCTCCGGGAGGAATGCGCCATCTGCAGAGTGGCAGACTGGGGGAGAAATCTGGCATCCAAGATGGTCTGGAGGTGAGACTGAGGGCAAGCGGTGGGCACATAGGAAGCGTGGAGCCTAGACAGGAAGTTCCGGTGGTCATCGAGGCCTCAGCTAGTAAGGACCTGGATCCCAGACATGGCAGTAGGATTTGAAAGGAAGGGAATATGTCAAAGGCAGCAAAAAGTATAAAAGGGACTGAGTAAAATGTCTATTCAGTTCTTTTTAAAGACTGGTTGAAACTACATCGTCAAACTGAAAGCCTGCAGAAGATACTTTTATAAACCCTATAGAACTATGTATGTATCTGGTGGCTGGAGTCCTGGGGTGGCGCTGTAGGACCAGCACTGGGCCACTAACTACAAGGCCAGCAGCTCAAACCCACGAGACGCTCCTCAGAAACCCTCTACGGGTTCACTAGGAGTTGGAACTGATTCAACTGCACTTCATGACAGGAACAGGGTCTCTTAGTCAGAGGCGACTCCACAGCACCTAGTAACAGCAGTCACAATGACAACGACAAATGGGCTTGAGGCTTGTCCACTTGCCAAAAGGTTGCCATTCATACCAGGACCCAGAACCGGTTCTTTCCGGTTTGATCCCCTGCTGAGAATTTGCTTTTCCACCCATGATACGAATCATTTTAACAGGGGTTTACGATACAATCTCCCGGGGAGCTTACAATGTGACTCTGATTCACAATCTCTGGGTTGGAACAGCCACTTCTCATCCAGGAGCTGAATCAGAATAAATCAACCTGAAGCCCGGGGTCATACTTGCTCAGAGGCATCTAGGAAGGCAGGCCTGGTGACCTGTTTCTGAAACATCAGCTTTCAAAACCCTGTGGAGCAGTGCCCCTCTACACGGGTGGGGTTGCCAGGAGTTGGAATCAACTCCATGGCAACGAACCACAACAAACAACATAGCTACATGGGTATATACTAATTACAAAAGTAAAAATTCCATTTGGATCTTTAACTCGGCGAGGATGTACGTCCATGTAGAAATAGAGACCCTCTTGTCCTGAACTCTGACACAGGATCAAAAAGTGAGATGAGAAAGCTCAAACTTTCCTAAGCACAGAGAGCGTATTTACGAAACGTGTAAAATCATTCAGAACTAAGCTTCATTGCATTTGAAGTTCATATTTCTGTAACTTTAACACTTAGACTTTCTTTCAGCAAGATTGAGTTCAAGTATCAAAGAACAGCTTGAAAAGTTGGTGAGCCGGATGGAGAAGTCTCCAAAGACAACGAGCCAAGAACTGTACTTTTCCAACCCACAGCTGCACAACAGCCTTCTGCAGCCACCGCGCCGATTGGCTAAAACGTTCAAGGCGCAGGAGAGAGATAATCAACACTGGTTCATCAGCAGGAGAAACTGCCAACTTGGTGTTAAAATTTAGTAATGAAATCAAATGCATATGCTAATTGCCTTCAGTATTATTTAGAAAAAGTCTATTTTGGATCTAGAAGAAGAATAATCGACACGTAATTACAAATGACAGAGATGTTTATCATCAAGAGGTCTTTGAGAAGAAACAAGCAACTGAGCAAATGGATCCTTATTAAAGCTTCAATTTGTAAGTAAGCTGATCACCCCCATTGAAGGGTGGGCAACAAAAATTCATGGTCCTTTTGTTGTTTATGAAAGTATCAAGTCTAACTATGTTTTAACAAGATTCTCTAATAAGCATTTAGTTAATTATTTATCCCCTGCTATTTTCCCCATGATTTATTCATTGAAAGTACATGAATTCCTGTTCGCCTGAAAATAGACCCTGTTTAAGGGAAAAGAACAAACAGGCATGTGAGAGGCAAATGGCTCTTCCTTTCCACACACACGCGCGCGCACGCACAGTGGGGCAATGGACTTCTTGCGGCTTAAATGCAATAGAGCAATGGTATCAAAATTTTAAGGGAAAATGATTTTCTCCCTCAGATTCTTGGCTCAAACTAACAACCAGTGTAAGGGAAAACTTGAAAAATTCCGAAAAACAAGAGCTCAGGAAACTTCCTTCCCATGCATCCTTTCTTAGGAAATGACTTCAGGAAGTATTCCAGCTAAATAAGAATGTAATTAAGAAATAATAAAGGGACTAGTAATGGTAGCTCAGGATGCTCTTAGGGTGGCAGTTATAGAACAGGAGGATGGGGGTCCAGGAGACAAATCCAGCAGAACAGGAAGTGGGACGGAGTGTGGAGACGCCTGAGGGCTGCCAAGGCTGGGCTGCACTGGAGCCCAGGAAAACTGTGGGTAAAGGGGTCCCCCACCTACTGTGCCCCTGGAAAGAGCTTGCTGCAAAGAGCCACCCTTTCTCAGATGACTGAGGTCACATTCATGGGTGACCCCGTGGTTTGCCTATCTCAAGATCAGACATAGGCATTGCAAATTTACTTTCTTGACCTCGTACATTAATTCAACTGTTTGCACCCAGTGGCCACTCAGGCCAAAACACTTAGTAGCTTTACTGGACCCAATTTCAGTTAAGTTTCTTTCCATTCCCTGAGTCTCTGAGTCCAAGTCCTGAAATCAGCCTGAGCAGGCATCACAATGTAGAATATCTCCTCCTTAACGCCCCTACCCTAAGAAGCTCTGGTAGCGTAGTGGTTACGAATCGGGCTGCGAACCTTAAGGTCAGCGGTTCGAAACTACCAGCTGCTCCACGGGAGAAAGATAAGGCTTTCTACTCCCGTAAAGATTTACACCCTCGGAAACCCTGTACAGGGTCACTATGGGTCGGAACCGACTCCACGGCGCATAACAACAACAACAATGCCCCTACCCTACCCCAAGGTCAGTGGACCACAGCAAAGGGCTTTCCTGCTCCAACGGTCTGGTCACCCACTCATCCTACTCCCCAAACTTCTGCTTACTCTTCCCTATAAAAGGAGCCCTGGGGTGATGCTGTAGGAAGGTCTGTGGTTCAACTCCACGACCCGCTCCTCAGAAACCCTATACCGGGTTGCTATGAGTCAGGACCGACTGGATGGTCAATACAAGAGAATGCCTGTTTCTGCCTTAACTCTGAGGTGCTTGAAAATCTCCAGGTTGGACCAATCCCCATCCTTGAATGCAACTGTCTTCTCAGATAAAGGGTTTCCTGCTGGATTGCTTTTTCTTTGACAAGGTAAAATTAGGGCAAATAAGATAAAAAGGGATATAAAGCTCAAGGAAACAAACACACACCTACTCAATGAAATTTACAATCTGGCATTCTTTGCATCAAATGATGAAATCCACAGAGACTAAATCTATGTGACAAGAAGGCTCGTGGCTCAGGGACAGTGTCACTGAGGAGACAAGCGAGTTTCCACTCAGGACCTGAACGCTACTGGCCATCGTAAAGATGTGTGGTTTCGTGGCTGTCACACCTTAGCCTCAATCTGTGGAAACGGCATCACATGACAGCAGAGTAGGAAGTTCTAGGGGTCGGACCCCTTCCACCGAAACAACTACTGACTGGGAAAATCATAGGTAAACGGTTTCAGAACTCTGGAACCTGACTGAACAGCCAGGGAAAGGCTTTCTGAAAGAGAGGCTGCTGAGCTTAGGTAAGAGAGCGGCAGGTGCCAACTAGTCACCAGCATCCATTTGACAACCTTGCTGTGACGATGACGAAAGCCGCCCGCGTTCCTGGCCTGGCTGACAGGTGCTAGAGAGCGCAGTAGGGACCTTCTCGAAAGACAGGAGGGATCTCACAGCTCCCTGAAGTATGGCTGTGGTTTGTCCCTCTCCGGCTGCAGCGACTTTCCTGGTGGTCTCCACCAGGAGACAGAGTGACACAGAGTACCATTCTGCTTTCCTGTTTGGAGCCAGACCCCTAATGAAACCTTTGTTCGGTCACTGGCTGATAGCAGAGACTACGGAACAGAAATGTCAGTGACCACACACAAGGCAAACACACTGTGCAAAATGGTTTTGAAAAGTTACTGAACAATGGATCGGCAACGTCCCCTAGGAGGGAGAGGATCTGATTTCCACTGACCACATTATAATACTGAAAATACTCAATTCTCCACAACAACAACAAAAACACCAAAGCAATAGAAGGGTGGGGTCATGGTCCAGTCTCAGGAAAGAAACAGAAAGAATTTGACAGAGATGATTCCTGAGGAAATACAGGCATTGGACTCACTAGTCAAAGGAGCCTTAAACCTGCTCAGTGAGCTACAGGAAACACTGGATAAAGAAGTATAGGAAGCCGGGAGAAAAACGTAAGCACAAACAGGGAATACCATAGACAAGATTGTTGTTGTTAAGTGCCGTCAAGTTTGTTCTGACTCATAGCAACCCTGCGTAGGGTTTCCGTAGGGCAGCTGGTGGGTCTGAACTACCAACCTTGTGGTTAGCAGTCCACTGCTTTTCCTACAGTGCCACACCATCCTACAGCAGTAGAAAGTATAAATAAACAGAACCAAGTGCAATTCTGCAGTTGAAATAAAGAATTCTTCGAGGTTTCTATTAGTTTTCTAGGGCCGCTGTAACAAAACACTCCAAAAGACGGCTTTGTAAGTAGAAATGTAATGGCTCACAACTCTGGAGGTAGTAGGTCTGAATCTCGGTCGTCAGCACAAGGGTCAGGGGCCAAGACCCTGTCTTGTCTCCCCCAGCTGCTGGGAATCCCTGGCATTGCTTGGCTTAAGGTTACAGTCCCTCCCTGTCTCCTCTGTATGAACTTCAAATGTAACTCATTACAAGGCCATGACTTATGTTATACTATGAAGTACTCGACTTTGGTTAACTGATAACATTTTCAAAGATTCTGTTTCCAAACAAGGTCCTGGGGGTTACAGGAACTGGGGGTTAGGACGTCAACATACCTCATTGGGAGATATTCTTCACTGTCGTGCAAATGATCACTGAGTCAGAACCAACTCGATGGCGCTTAACAATAGCAATACCGTGTGTGTGTACATTTAGAAACATTTATACCTACATACATAAATGGAGTCCTGGTGTGGCGCTGTGGGTTAATGCGCCAGACTGCAAAGCCGTTTGAACTGCAAAGTCGGTGGTTCAAGCTCACTAGCCGCTCCTTGGAAACCCTATACCAGGGTCGCTATGGGTCGGAACCGACTCCATGGCACTTAACAACAACAACATATACATACACTCACCATATACAGAGCCTTGGTAGAAATTTATTGTATAACTTTCTGTGGGTAAGCATTGAGCTGCTAACTGCAAGTTTGGCAGTTTAAACCCACCAGTCATTCCTCAGGATAAAGATGAGGCTGTCTCTGCTATAGGTTGGAGTCAGCTTGATGGCAGTGGGTAGATAGATGTATGATCATGAGAAGTGAAGACCAGGAAAAGGGCCATCGTCAAGAAGATGAAGCCAGCCGAACTGCTGATATGTCTGAACACCCAGGAAAGGGAGATCACTAGGGAAATTTCCAGGTTTAATTGCATAGGAAACTAAGCTAGCAGAAAAAGTAAGTCTGAACTCCAGGGAGAGCAAAGTGCTATATAGGAAAGGAAGAGTAACCACCAATCACAATGAACCGTGAATATTAATGAAAACAAAACTAAGATGCAATGAGTCTGTGAGACCAGAGAAATGGATGGTACCCAACTCCCAACACTCAACATTTAGATCAAGGATTCCATAGAAGAATTGTAATTAAAATGGGAAAAAGGCAAAAGAGAGTTTCCGATTCTCATGGAATCCAGACTTTCTGGAGTCATTGACGCTGGACGATCCCTTGAAATTAACACCCTGGAGAAATCTCTGAATCTTGAACTGAAACTATCCCCTGAGATCATCTTTGAGCCAAATAATAGTCTTGTCTTATTGGAAAAGAATGCCTAGAGTAAGCATCAGCCTCCTTTAGAGAATTATCTGTATGGGATCGAATTGACAACAACAGCTCAAAGAGAAGAAGAGAGGCCTAAGAGCAGTGAGTCGGTGTGAATGATGGTGGAATTGTCTGGGAAAGGTTACCAAGGAAGTCGGCACAACTTAAAGAACGTAACTAGGTTGTTAGGTGCTATCCACTCGGTTCCGACTCATAGTGACTCTGTATAGGGGCTCTGAGGAGCAGCTGCTGGGTTTGAACTGCTGACCCTGTGCTTCAAAGCCCAGTGCTGATCCCACAATGCCTCACCAGGAGTCTGAAACACGTAACTGGTGTCACTGAGCTGTCCAGGCAGAAATGGTTGACGTGGTGTATGTTTTATGTAGCTTTTCACACACATATGCACGCAAGATGCAGTGATCTGGGGGAACCCATGGAGAGGAGCTGGCATCTGTTACCGTGTGTGGTAGAGGTGTGGGTGGGGTGTGACAGGTGAGAAAGAGCTAAATCCCAGCAGGAAGGCATAGACGAAGCCTCCAAGGTCATAAACCAAGAAGCAGTAATGTAAACTCTGCATTTAGGAATCAATCAGGGGGTTGGGGGGGTCAGTACGCCCATTAAGAGCTGGAAGCCGCTGACTTCTATCAGGGCAGTGGCAGGGCAGGGACTGGCCCCCGGAAGAGCGCATGAGCCACTTCCGTTGAAGAAACAGTGCTCCGTGGCCGCTCAGACACAGTAGCAGGTAAAGGGATGCATCTGCAGGGCTGCAGTTGGTTGGCTTACACTCATGACCACGTAGCAAAGAAGGGATATGTGGAGGGTATCTCAGGGTCCAAGGGTCGTTTGGGAGGGGATATATAAAATAGGAAACATAAGCAACTTGCCCCACGTTTAAGCAGTGTGAGAGAGGCACGTTGGTTGTAGAAGTTAATTAAGAGTGAGGCGATTCCCACTCACAGGGACCCTGAAAGTGCAGAGAACTGCTCCATGGGGTTTCCAAGGCTGGGTCTGATTTCTGAGGTGGCTCTGGGCGGGTTCACACCTCCCACCTTTTGGTTAGTGGTCAACTTTTAGCCTCATGTGGTACCCAGGGACTTGCAAGAAGGAAATTTAACGCAGTTAGAAGAACCTGGTTAGGAGTGCAGCCAGCTCCTCTTCTGTAAGAAAACACCCACAGTCTTGTAACACCTTCTGCAGCTTGCTCATGGATATACAGCCGTTTTTGGATTTGTCTAGTTTGGTGAGTGCTTTGCTGATCTCTTGAAAACGATCCTTAAGCTTGTCCCTGAGAGAGACAGAGAGAGCATTTTAGACACACCACCACAATGAGGAAAACACAATCATTTCTTTACAGCAAGTGTCTTGCAAGCATTCCAAAGTGATGATTTGACGGTTCGTCTGAGAACTGATTTTGAAGCCACTGTGTAGCTCCGCTGTAATGTTTACCTGAAGATGTATCTAGGAAACAAGGAGCAGCCTGGGGCATTCCCGCCTCAGTATTACTCTCATTAGTGAGAGCACATCGCCTTGTTACTGGCGGTGGGACTTTAAGAAGTGTCCTGTGGATGTGAAAATGAAGCCAGAGTGCAGATCTGTGAAAGTTCCCATTTGGTCTGTCACATGTCAGGTCCTGCTCCAGGTTCTGGCACACGTGAGTGGACCACCGAGACACAAGTCTCAGGGCTAGAGGCAGTTGCCTTTGGCGGGGGCAGACAGGCCACAAACAGAAGACAGGAAGGAACACATTGTACCTACTATAGGGGGTGAGTGTGAGCTGCTGGAAGGCTGGCTCCCACACCTGGAGGCCCGGTGCACAATGGCCTGAAGGGTGGCCCAGTCCTAAGCCATCCCTATGACTCCATACCATTGGGACTACTGCGGTTATTTGTGTTTTCACGGATGGATTTCCAGCAGTAGATCACCAGGCCTTTGTTGCTAGTCTCTTAGTTGGGAAGCTCTGCTGAAACCTGCTCAGCATCCTAGCAACACTCAAGGCACTGCTGACAGATGGGAGGGGGCTGCACGCAAGTAAAGGAATCGAACTTGGGTCTTTCCCATGGAAGGTGAGAATTCTACCACTAAACCACCACAGCCCCCACCAAGCCCACTACAGTGACTCTCCAGGACAGAGCAGAACTGCTCCTCTGGGGTTCTGAGACTGTCGACTGTTCCAGGGTCAGACAGCCTCATCTTTCCTAGAAGAACGGCTGGTGGGTTTGAACTGATGACCCTGCCCATAAATCACTGAAAACTCCAGTTAGGGGGGCTTGGGAATGACGGAAGAGGTAGTGGTTGCTATACTAAGTAAGTTCAGGGGCCTCACTGGGAAGTGATACGGGAGCAGAGACTAGGAGATAGAGCAGCCAGACCCAGATGGCTATCCAGGGAGGATATCCGGGGCCCAGCAGACGGCCAGTACCCAGGCCTAGGTCCCAGAGTGGGGGTGCCGTGAGTGAGCAAACAGGCAGGCAATGCTAGCTGTGGGGGTTCAGGACCTCTTCCTTCTACCAGGCTGACTGTTCCTCAAGGACTATTATCAGGAAGACAGAACAAGACTGGGTGCCATCGAATTATGGTGCTGGCAAAGAATACAGAATATGCGTGGAGCGCCAAAAGTATGAGCAAAACTATCTTAGTTACAATACAACCCAAATCCTGCGAGGATGGAAGGGTGCTGAGAGTCTGGCTCGTTTATCTTGTTCACATCATCCAGAAAAACCAATCAATGACGATGACATCATCTTTGGTAGAGTAGAGGGTGGGTGACAATGAAGACAGCCCTCAATAGGATGGAAACAACAGCCAAGATGATTGGTCATGTCTCATTCTGTTACAACAATGGTCACTGTGAGTCACAGCCAACCACAGCAATCACTTTGATGAGCACGAAGCGAAGTCACCAGGTGATAAACTTGGAGGTCCTTGCCTTTGGTTTCCTCAACAACCCTATCAGGGAGAATGACCATTCCTGTTTTATAGACAGAAAAGAGGTGGGACTGGACCCAGACGCAGATACTATGCTGTCCCTTTAAGGAGGTAGACAGGCTGCAAGGTTTCCGCTGTGGTCCCTGCCTCTGCTGCAACTGGTTTTGAATTCTCTTCAGCAGAATTTCACTTGCATGTAACACTAATGATCTTGTTTGATGATTGTCCACATTCCATTGGTTCCCCTCTTTGGAATGGGCACATGACGTCCTTCTCCTGGGACTGGTCCCTGCTGATAATATGTCTATAGTAGGAGAGACTAAGTCTGAACATCCTGGTTTCTAAGGAGCATTTTAGCTGTACTCCTTCCAATACAGATTGGTTTGTTGTTCTTGTAGTCCATGGTACGTTTAAATATTCTTTTCCAAAAACCATAACTCAAATGCATCAATTCTTCTATGGTATTTATTTATGAATTGTCCAACTTCCACATGCATATGAGATTATTAAGAATACCAAGAGCAAAGATGTCCGGCACACCTCAGTCCTCAAACTGACATCTTTGCTCTTGACCAGTTAACGAGGTCTTGGGCAGAAGATTTGCCTAATGAGTCCCTGACTGCTGCTTCCATGAGTGTTGATGGCTGATATGAGCAAAATGAAGTCTTAGGCCGCTTCAATCTTTTCTCCATTTATCTTGATGTTCTTTATTGGTCCATTGGTGGAGATTTGTGTTTTCTTTACATTGAAGTGCAACGCATGCTGAAGGCTGGTGTCTTTGATCTCCATCAGTAAGTATTTTAAGTCCTCTTTGCTTTCAGCAAGCAAGGTTATATCATCTGCATATCGCAGGTTGTTAATGAGTCTTCCTCCAATCCTGATGCCACGTTTTTCTTCATAGAACCCAGCTTCTCGGATTATTTGCTCAGCATACAGGTTGAATACATATGGTGAAAGAATACAACCCTGGCACACACCTTTCCTAATTTTAAACCATTCAGTATTCCCTTGTTCTGTTCAAACTGCCTCTTGGTCTATGTACAGGTTCATCATGAGCACAATGAACTGTTCTGGAATACTCATACTTTGCAATGTTGACCCTAGCTTGTCATGATCCACACAATCGAAAGCCTTTGCAGAATCAATAAAGCACAGGTAAACATCTTTCTGGTATTCTCTGCTTTCAGTCAAGATCCATCTGATGTCACTCTCACAAGTTTTCATAATGTTCACAGGTTACAACCTAGTGTCAACGTAACATTTATATGCATGGAAACCCAAACTTTGGAGGGACGTCTTTGCTGTGATGTTGGTTTTACTGCGGTGGTATGGCCCTCAATCAGCGCTCGCTGCCGGGTCTGCCTGGACTTTGTAGTTTGGTGAATGATCTGCCTTCTCTTCCTCACCACCAGTTCGGGATGGGCTCTTCTGCATTAGCCACCTTAGTACAAACAAGTCGCATCGACCGTCTGGACCTGTGCACCAACCAGCAGCAGCCACATTTTGAATTCCCTTACAGGTTTACATTCAAGGGACAAGAGGAACATTGGACTGTGAACCACAAGGTTGGCTGAGCCCATCAAACCCTCCACTGAAGCAAGATGAGGCTGTCTGCTCCCCATAGAGGGATGCTGCGAGTCAAAACCGACTCAATGGCACATAATACCATCACCAACGAGTCTTAAGTATGAATAAATGAAGATGTAAAACAACAACAAAATACAAAAAAACAAAAAACAGAAGCACTATCGGAAACCTATGTTTTTAGAAAATTGTGGTGTGTAGCGTTTCTTGGAAGGGTCTCTCAGTTGCTAGCAGTTGGCGTGCAGAGCAAATATCCTTACACAGAAAATGAGGGTTTTGCGTACGGACCACACGGCACTGCCAGCCTGATGCAGCACCGTTAGCTGATGTCAGACGCACGGCGGCAAGCCTGCTGCTGCTTTGTGCCAATATCTGGTTCTCACCCGGACATCGACGGGTCTCCCCGGCCTGACACCGATAAGCCCCTGATCACAGAGCGCTTTTGTGTTTTAGTCGGGCGCCTGTTCTGTGGCCAGTTCACAATTATTGTTTAGATTCTGAATCTTTAACTCAGACTCAAGCAAAAAACGTAAAGTATGGAAAATAGATATTTAAAAAAGTAAACAGATCCAGGTGATGTGGAGGGGAGACGCACAAGAATGCCCGAACTTGCAGACAGTACCCATCTGACCAACCCTCGATGGCTTGATAATCAGAACTCGACTAGAGGAAGATAAAAAAGAAAACAATTTTTGATAAAGGAAACGAGGGTAAATTGCTACAATTTGATGAACTTGACCTATACTCATGGAGGTAGTAGCTCAAAATACCAACTGAGAGGGAAGGAGTCTTCACATCAAGTATCAATGATATCCCCTCTGTACACAGGGTAGATAGGGACAGGCAACTTAGACATGGGTTACCTAAAATGAGGGGGTGATAAAGGTATGAAGTGACTGGCTTACAAGTTTTCAAGAGGGAGTTTAGTTTAAGCATGTGTGGGGGAAGATAGAGTCCCCATTGGATAGTTTTCATCTTGTCTAGATGGGTCTGGTACAAAGAGATGGGGATAAGATTCTAATGATGCAATAGTAATTGTTATCATGACTAATTGTGACTGTCACAATTGTAAAGGCAAAAGTTTTATAACAAAAATGGGGGAGTAGTTAATTGTATAGTCCAGAAACAGAGAACCCTAGGACCATAAAGGGAGAAGAGTACAAGTGGAATGCAGGACCCTATCCAAAGAAGCAGCAACACCAGAGATGGAGGCAGAGCTGGGGACATGGAGAGAGGGAGCAGCTGAGGACTCTAGACACATGGAAACAGAGGGACTGAGAGCTAACGGCCAGGAGGCAGGCTTGTAGAATATGCCCTTCAGTGGTTTAAATTATTATATACGCCTGTGTGCTAAAAAAAAAAAAGAGCTAAAATGAATAGAGAAATACTATTAACTGATGGTACATGGAGGGAATTATAATTATTATAATGAAACAAAGCATATGATTTGTTGAATGTAAAACTGATGATAAGTCCTATAAATTCTCACTCAATTCACAACGAAAACTTTAAAAAAAAGTAAACAAGACCCATTGCTGCAGAGCGATTCCAGTTTAGGGCGACACCTTGTGTGTCAGAATAGAAATGTTCCATTGGGTGTTCGTTACAGAAAGATTGCCAGGCTTTTCTTCCTAGGCACCTCTGGGTAGGTTAGAACAACCGTTTTTGTTACCCACCCAGCAGCTGACGTTGAGTCGATTCCAACTCACAGTGATCCTATGTAGGATTTCTGAGGTTGTAACTAGTTACGGGAGCATAAAGTCTCAGTTTTGTGTGGCTCGTGGGTTTGAAGTAGTGACCTTGAGGTTAGCAGTCCGGTGTTTGCCCTACAGTGGCACTAGGGCTCATTTTGTGTCGCCTGGGGACCTGAGGTGGACCTGAGCTGAGGTGGACCTGCGTTGTTCCTGCTGGGGGCCGTGCTGTGAAGTTGAGTCTGAGTCCCAGCGACACCATGTGGCAGAGCCGGTTGCCCCACAGAGCTTTCTAGGTTGGCTGTCACCTTATGGGAGTACACTGCTGGGTCTTTCTCCTGCAGAGCCACTGGGTGAGTCTGAACCACCAACCTTTCAGTTGGCAGTTGAGTGCTTAACAATCACACCACCAGGGCTCCTTAATATGCACCGAGGGCACTCAAAACAAAGTACCTTCTTGGACTCCAGAGGCAAATATGAAATGGCAGCGACTTCAGTGGAAGGATGCAAGTCCCATTAGCACAAATGAGGAGGGGGAAACATCAGGGCAGATCCAGTGACACTTTCAGGAAGTCAGGACGGTGGTTCACTGCTCTCAGGTTGCCAAGATGATCCAGACATGGAGGAGGGACCTGGGCCTGGTGAGGAGCCAGGCTCACAGCAATAGGAAGCAGCGGAGGAGGCAGGGCCAAGGTGCCATGAAGAACACAAGGATTCAAGGTGTGTCTCCACGACCCGTGTTCCTCGGAAGTGCAAAGACACGAGTGGGTAATGAGGCCAAGCCCGCCTGGTAAACATGAAACACACTTTCTCATTAGGGTTTGATTGATACAGTTGTGTTGGCAATTTTGCTTGAACTTTGTCAAACTCCATCCTCTGCCTTCGGGCTTTGTGATAGTGGTTGAAGATGCCATTCGGGGTGTGCCTGAGATGCTTTCTCTTGAGCCCCATGTCTGTGTCCTCAGAGTTCTTATTTCCTTTGGGGCTTCTTGAGCACCAACCCATCCACC
>NW_006408615.1:8186633-8189841 GCF_000296735.1 Chrysochloris asiatica | reverse complement strand
ACCCACCCACTCATCCATCCATCCACCCACCTACCCATCCATCCATCCATCATCCATCCATTCACCCACCCACCCATCCATCCATCCACCCACCCACTCATCCATCCATCCATCCATCCACCCATCCATCCATCCATCCAGGTGCTACGTGAGGTGGTGAGGACAGAGAGCTGAGCTCTGCAGACAGGAGACAGATGCAGCGATGGGTCTGCACCGTGGAGCTAGGCTTGAGTTCTTAAGAGAGTGTTGATTGGCAGCACCCACTAAGAACTGAGCCCACTAAGGACTGAGCCCACTGCCTATTTGGTGCCCACAAAATCTCTCCCACTGCTTTGTGTAGCAATTCCCTCTGCCCCCACCCCAGGCAGGTATGATGCTGCAGGATAAGCAGTGGACTGCTAGCCACAAGGTCCATAGTTCAAACCTACCAGCTACTCCTTGGAAACCCTATCCAGGGTCATTGCTGTGAGTCAGAACTGACTTGATGGCACTTAACAACAATACTATAAATGCTTTTTAAAGTGATAATATGAATGATTATTTTCAACATTGAAAATAAGCACATCAGGTTCCCCTTCCCTCCAAATACAAGCCACTGCCTTCTGCATCTTCTAGTCCTGGTGTGCCACGCGAGCATGTGTCCCAGTTCACAGACCCTGTGCATGTCACTCCAGTCTTCAGGACTCCAGTGCTCCTTAGGAGCCACAGTGGCCTGGTGACTTGCACAGTGGGCTGCCAACTGCAGGTCACAGTTTGAATCCACCAGTTGCTCCGCAGGGAAAGGGAGGCTTTCTGCACCTGTAAAGATTCACAGCCTTGGGAACCGACTCCATGGCACGGGACCCACACCAGGTAGGTAACAGTTCGTTTGCTATTGGACCACACTTTCCCAAACCAGTGTCTTCATTTGGCTTTAGATGACGTCCCCTCTTTTGTTGTTGTTGTTGTTGCAGGCACACAGAAAGTTATGCCTCACAATTGCTATATTGTGACCTCTTCAAAATTGTTTCTTGGAGATAAATTTCTGTAAGTGGAAGCGCTGAGTGAAAGGTTATGTCTGTTCATTCACTCATTCCATAAATAGTTCTTGGGGCTACTAAATGAAAATGGAGCCCTGGTGTGGCGCTGCGTGAGCAGCACCCACCACAGGGTCGCTCTGGGTTGGACCCGATTCAGTGCCATCTAACAACAACTAACTCAAAGTTTGGCGGTTTGAATCCACCAGCTTCTCCAAGGAGAAGGCTGGGGCAGTGACTCTGTAAAGATGGACAGCCTTGGAAACCCACGGAGCAGTTCCACTCTGTCCTATTGTAGGGTCGCTCACTAGGACTCGACAGTGACTCCAAGGCAGTGGGCGTGGTTTGGTTTTTCAGGGTTCAGGCCTTGTCCCAGTACTTGGGACCTGGGGGTAGAGAAGACAGACCCATGCATTCTAGGAGAGGCGGTGGGTCGAGATGGGGTCAGGTAACATGCCGGAATCTTAAGAGGATGAGGACCTGCGTGTGTATGGCAGAATGAGGGGGATATATTTACAGCTTCCTAACTCCTGTATAGCTCTGGGACATGGTGCCAGTGACTCGATTCCACAGCAAAATTCCACGCAGATAACGAGTTCCTGTCAACTTTGTTACCACTGGGAGCACCATTCTAAAATGTCCCAAAGGTGCCCCACCACCATCTGTCAGTGCGGTACACACACTGTGGTGGCTTGTGTGTCACTGTGATGCTGGAAGCTATGTTACTAGAATTTCAAACACCACCAGGGTCACCCACGGTGGACAGTTTCAGTCGGAGCTTCCAGACAAGGCCAGAACAGGAAGAAACGACTGGCAATCACTACGGGTGGGTCACAACAGAACGCTGTCTGGTGGGCTGCTAGAAGATGAGGGTCCTCCTGCAAGCCCACACAGCTTGGAAGGCTCTCAAATCACACAGTGGCCCCACCAATGGAACACGGCAACGATGGTGAAGACAGTGCAGGGCCGGGCGGCCTGTCACTCTGCTGGACCTGGGGTCGCCACAGCAGCCGCACACAAGACCCGTTAGGGACTCACCTGGTGGCCTTCTCTGTGTTCTGGTGCAACTCTTTGATCTCTTCTTGCATTTGCTTCGGCTTTGTGAAATGACCCATGAAATTGAAGTAGCCCTCTGCATAGGGCCGGTGAACAGCCGGGGAGTAGTTTATACCCAGCTGCTGTAGAAACTCTTGGTAAGTGATGTATCCTCTTCCCTCTGTGTCGTACCTGTAGAAATACAGGGGCGGGAAGGGTTCCCATCGGGCTGTGACTAGCCACTAGCCCCAGTCCATTTGATGGACACTAGGTGGCTGTAGTACTGGCCTTACCTGGAGAGTCCAGAATGCAGATGCTCGGGCCTGACTCTGGCCAGAGCTGATCAGAAGCTGCATTTCAAGGTCTTGTGTCCACGTGACTCAAAGGCACATGGACGCTGGAAAAACCGTTCACCTGACTTTCCCTCAGAAGCCCACCTGTTCTTCCTTCCTGGGTTGGGACTGAGCACCACTTATGTGTTAGAGGCCCTATGCTCAGGGGTAGAAGAAAGGCCATTCCAAAGCATATTCGGTTTTAGTTCTCAAATAAAGGAACCCCACTTGATTCAAGGACGATAGTAAAAGTCCCAGTTTTCTCTTTGAAGGGACACCAATTGCACACATCGAACAAGAGAGGGAGGCTGGGAAGGAAAACAAGATAAGAATTCTGCTCTCTGCCTTTGATGCCATTTTCCATTACTGAGATTTTTCCGAATTATAATTCATTAAAAAGAGACATAATGGAGGGTTTTTATCTCCCAACATTGTTCAACGAGAATAAAATGACTTCAATAAAATTCTGAAGGCAAATTGCCAATTTTCTTTACAGGAAAAAAAAAAGAAAAGCATTTACTTTCACAGACAAACCCTGGTCCTGACAGAATCGATGAAAATGGCTTTGCAGATGGGATTTTCCCCCAGATGAACCCAGAGCTAGCAGGAGCGAGGCTGGATCTCACAGCTCCACAAATGCAGTCCTTGTGTTCGGAGGCCATCTGGGGGTCTGTAGGCCCCTCAGGAGAACACGTAGGTGCCCGCTGTGACGTGCATCCTCCTCTGACCCTCGGTTCATGAGAGCTGTCAGGAAGTTCCACCACCCTCCATCCTTCCCTGGGTCTGTGGGCTCCACCTCCCTGCCATATACCCCCCCACACACAC